>NC_091392.1:139436104-139748604 GCF_032191515.1 Phaenicophaeus curvirostris | reverse complement strand
GTTTATCATCTTTAACCACAATGTGTACCCACATTAATGTCTGGTTTTGCAACGTTAGATCTAGTTTTCCTAATGATATGTACGTAACAAGGTCTTACATAACAAGCCTATATTTTCAGAACCATCTAACTTCAGGTACTTTAAAACTCTTTGGCACCTCATTGTTAATCTGAAATTTGGAGGGTGTGGGCAAAATGTATTCATCTTTATCTATGAAGATTCCTGTCTGTCTTCAGCTTTGTGCTTTTTTTTCTTAAGCTTTAAAAAAATTGTTATCCAACTGAGATAAGCTTCCCACAGAACCGTGGTATGTAACTGTTCCTCACTTCCTTTACTCGGTAGCTTTCCTGGGGAAGGCTCTCCGAGTTTTGAGTGGCTGATGTACATACATTTCCTCATTCTAGGGGACTTGGTGATTGATGTAAAAAAGTCTCGAGTTCAGGATAGTTCCAAGACTTCAGTGATTTGAATTGCTGTCTGGGGACTTTTGAAGGCCATGGAGAGGGGAAGATGCCTCTGTGGAAAAGGGAGATGTCTAAGAGAAGCTGTTGGCCTACAAGGACCAAGTTTGCATCAATTCTGACTGTGCAGATTAGAACAGGATTTATACTGACATAGTCTTGGGTCAGCTAACCCTGAAGAAAGTAAAACATCAATATAGATTTCAACTTAGAGGTTAATGTATACCCTGCAGGGTTGGAAGGAGTGCAGTATATTTAAAAAAACCAACATGCCTATCAGTGTAAGTAGTGGCCTTATTTTAGAGTTAGGCTACGTTGCAAGTAAGAGCCATTTGAATAGTGTTCATCAGGTACACTGAGGTCAAAGATGCTAAAATATTGAGGGAGGTGATTCTGTACCTCTATTCCTCTCTTGAGAGACCTCACATGGAGTATTGTGTCCAGTTCTGGAATCCTTGGCATAAGAAGGTCCAGAGGAGGCTCCAAGGATGACCAGAGGGCTGGAGTACCTCCCGTACAAGGACACACAGAGAATTGGTGTTGTTCAGCCTGGAAAAGAGAAGGCTCTGAGGAGACCTTATAGCGACCTTCCAGTACCTGAAAGGGGCCTACAAGAAAGCTGAGGAGAGACTGTTTATAAAGGCATGTAGTGATAGGACTAGGGGGAATAGCTGTAAATATGGGAGGGGCAAATTTAGACTAGATATAAGGAGAAATTTCTTCACAATGAGGGTGTCGAGGCACTGGAACAAGTTGCCAAGGGAAGCTGTGGTTGCCCCATCCCTGGAAGTGTTCAAGGACAGATTGGACGGGGCCTTGGGGCAGCCTGGTCTAGTGGGAGGTGTCTCTGCCCATGGCAGGGGGGTTGGAATGAGATGATCTTTAAGGTCCCTTCCAACTCAAACTATTCTATGATTCTATGATTCTAAATCCTAGTGGCCTTAGTTAAAGAAAGGACTACAGCACTTGTCCTATCCTATTAAATCCTGGATGTGTGAAAGCATGGAAGATCTTGTAAGAAACTTGTGTTGACTAAAAAAAAAAAAATAATCAAAAATCTTTGAATGAACAAGTGCAAAGACAACTGAAAGGAATGAGTCTAAATTGAAAAGAGAATAATTGCTTAGGTTTAGCAAAAAGGATTTCATAGTGATTTTACTCTAAGTTATGCTGATTTCACAGCTGATGAGATGAGAATATCTGGAAAGATTTTTGGGTGTGGAACAAACATGCTAAAGGACCTGTATGTTGAGGCAATGAAAAAAAGAGATATGCTGCATTATTTCTGGTTTGATGTCAGTCATCTTAGGTTTTGACTTTGAGCCAGTGTGCTTAGCAGTGAAAGATTCTTTAACAGATTGCTGCTGAGATAAATGAGGATCATGATGATAAAGTGGCACAGGCTGTAATTTACAGCAATTTTTGTTGGGTAGGAGGAAAAGAACCTTGTCTTCCTGAAAAATACATGATCCATATATCTCAATAGTTTTACCTGAAGAGTAGACCTTTCTGTTATTGGGGAAGAAAGTATTTAATGTGACTACTTACATTTTCTGCAAAATAATATTAAGTATTTTTTTTTCTCCACAGTAAAACCAACAGTTATTGATGTTGACATTTATGTCAACAGCATTGGTCCTGTGTCATCAATAAATATGGTAAGTGACTTGATAACAAATATCTTTATCTGGACTACTGGTCTTGGCATCTATACTGGCTTTTTAAAAAGACAATGAATAACACTGGAATACGTTGTTTTGATTGCTGATTTAGTTCTGTGTTCAGCTATAGCTCTACTTTTCAGATGTTTCTCTTGTGTCTCTTCAAGAGAGGAACAAACCTACAAGCAATATTATGGTCTGAGTTGTCTACCACAAAGTACTGTTAGATCTTGAACAGTAAAATAGCCATCTTAATTAAAAATAATTAAGAAGTAAAACTATTGCTAAGAAGATTATTGAGTTAATGTTTCAAGAATCAATATACAGAGCTTCATAATGTGAGGTCAATGAGAGTCAACACATGCTATCAATATATTTACTTGAAAGTCATCATCTCTCAGTGATTACTTTTTTTTTACCGAGTTATCAACAATCTCTAGACTTTAAGTATAATTTTGAAAAGATTATACATACTAGTACCGCATGTGTAAAGGCAGGAGAAACTCAAAGAGTCTTTGTGATAGTGACAATAGTGAACCTAGCAAATAATAGTTGGCAAGTTGTTGTGGCCTTCTTAACTCCAGGACATTCCTCAGTTCTGCAGCAACACATTCTGATTTAGAAAGCAATCTGGATATTTATGCAGGTATGGGTTAGTGTGGCTGCTTGTTCAACCTCAAGTTTGAATTCAGCACATTATTCCTTTTTGTAAACCAGACTGAATTTTTCCTTAATACAATTTGGAAATGAAGGATGTGATAGTATCTTAATTTACAGGAAGCACTTATACTAAGCTCTTCAAAGCAATGACTTTCTCTTTTTCACAATGCCATTTGAAGGCTGCTGTGTACAGTGGTCTTACAAGAATCTAATAAAAGCACTAAATGTATGTTTTGTATTTTTGGAACAAAAGCTCCTGAATTTGAAAGGTGATCATTCAGCCTGATTGTTTGGGTTTGCCTGTGTATATGGGAGAACGTAAATTATTGCACTGTGTCAATTACTAGGTGGTCAGAGACTCCTATGCCCCCTGGCAGTGGGAAATCTGGCAAGTAAAGGCAGAATAAATTATGTGCTGGGAATGACTTGGCCACATATTCAAAGGTTGTGCGATGCATTGGTCATATTTCATGTGAAGCATTGAATGTCAAGCAATAGAAGTACCTGCTCCATTCTTGAACTAATAAATAGCTAATTATCTTGCCCTTCCCTGACTGCACACCAAAATGTCTTGTCCAGGGAATGATTTATCAGAAGATCTATTCTGCTTATGGTCCTCTGGCTTACATTTATGTGTGCTCTAGGAATGGGTAGTCTGTACAGCAGCAATGGAGACAATGATGTGGATACCGGTACATTATTTTTCAAAGTTTTTTTTTGGTCTTTGGCCCTCTCTGAATTACATTGTAAGTAGCATTTTGGGGTGATGGAAATTTATGTGGAATAATAATTAAGGAAACATTTGATCGGAACCACTTCAGGTAGGAAGAAGGGGAATAATAATAGAAGGAACCAGTGATTTTTGGAAGATTATTATGGCACAATCAAAACATGACTAGTTTACTTGCCCCTTAACTTTGATTTCAGGTTATCTTATGGCACCAAGTTGGAAAGATGCACCAAGATATCAATTTAAAAAATGCATACTGTATCTCTTTGATAGCAGGTGGTCTTATTAGGGTAGTTAATGAATGTATGGTATAGAGAGGTTTCTTGCTTATCGCTGAAAAAAAGTTATTTATAATCCGTAAGGGCAGAATGATAAATAAAACAATGGTGAAATATAAAATGTAGGTACCTGAAGTTTTAAGGACTGAAGTCTGTTTAAAGCTATATTTAAACTTTTGAATATAAATGGATCTTGTTTCAGATATGCCTGTGGACAGTATATCCCAATGAAACTGAATCTGAACAAGCTAAGCACTTTTGAGTTTTGCTTCTGTTCTCAAGCTTAATTATCAAACTTTTGTCCTAAAGCTCATTTTTTGCTATGTTACTTTGAAATTTGTCCAAACTTAAATGAGAGAGCAGAAGTGAGCTTGCAGTCTCAAATTTGCAGCGAAGATGGGAAGTCCTTCTCACAAACCTACAGGCTATGGTGCTGTATGACAACTTGTTTCTCCATTGGCTGACCTGATTGAGGAGCTACCTTCTGCCCCATTTGTGTTATTTATACTATTTGGCTGCTGCATGTGGTAGCTCTGTGATGTCTGTTGAAAACAAACAAAAAAAACCTAGCACCTTTTGGAATGAAAAATATTAATTAAAAATATTAGTTTTTAAGTAAGCAGTTTTTCATGTAGCTTGTGAACGACTGAAGCATTGTCATACAAACAGCTGAACAGAAGCAGTAGCTGGAAATTAACTGTGGCATAGGAAGAAGAAGGAAAGGGACCATCAGATTCCTGATGTATAGCCAAACTCTTAAAGGGAGAGGAATGTATGTGAAAATCGTGTACAGACTGTAGGACAGTATTCTGAGAGAAAAAATAGAGTATCCTAGCAAGGATCTACATATGCTATATTTCTTTGCAGGACAGAAACTTTAAGCTTTTCTCTCCTAAATTAATATGAAAAGTTGAGCTATTCTGACAAGGCAACTAGGCAAGGTGGTAGTTGATTGAGCAAAAAGAAAGATGATTACATTGATTTCCATCTCTTCTATTTCAAGACTGAAATCATCAACATGTACAAAGAGGACTTCCCTGCTGTGTCCTTCCGAACTTAGTCCTTAGCTTTAGCACTTTTTCTTAATCTTTAGCACTTCAAAAGGAAAATCATGTGGAGCTTCTCTAGAGATCAAACTCTGCAGGTGTATTTTGTTATCAGTTTACATCCTGCGGATGAAATCCAGGAAGTAAGATAATTTTCATTGTTATCTATTCAATGGGTGTTCAAAGGAATGTTCAAGCCAATTTTGTAGAGCAAACCTTTTCAGATGTCAATTACTTTGTTGTAATTATACTTAGACTTGAGCATGACTGTTGATATCTCACTGTTTGTTTAATAGTCAGGAAAAAGACCGTTGCTACCAGACCCCTACCTACAGCAAAGATAGCCTCAGATGAATTGTGTGTGAATACCTGTATCCCTGAGGAAAAGAAATCCTCTTAAAGTGCCTCAAGGGGAAAAAACATTAGGTAGCCCTTCAAAAAGACTTGTGGTCAAGGGAAGGGTAATGTTCTCTGCGATAAAGATGTTGTAATCCACAGAAATATATGGCTGACTATGCATTTCATGCATTCCAGACTGTTTGCAGAGGACTTATGCGACTTCCCTTAAGGGGTTTGGTAGTAAATCATTTCCTAGTTGCTTTCAAAAATATCTATTTAGCATCTCAGGATTTCCAGGAAAAACAGGAGTTATTTTGAGAACGTAACACGGGTGCTCTTCTATTAGAGACTTAACATTATATCATCTTTATGATGACAATAGAAACTTTTTTCTCTGGCTAGACAGTGATGACTCTTCCACTGTCTGTGATATAGAAGGTTTCTTTGAGACATGATCCAAAAAAGCTGATGTTAGTAGCAAGAAATAAAAATTATGTAAGAATAAAGAAGTAAAAACCGGGTGAATAATGAACTGAGTGATGCTCAAGTGGCAATGACTATGAAGAAGAAAGTAATTTCAATATTTTGAGCTATGACAGGATGTTATGAAATGACAGATATGATTGATACTAGACAAAATTACTTTGAAATGTAAAACTCTGGGATGTTTGAATACTCATTCAAATATTTTAGCGTGGCCTTTTAACAGGTAAAAGCCACCTATTGTACAAATATCTTGAAGCCTGTCCTTTATCAGAAACATAATGGGATGTGAGCTTTGACTGATGTAAAAGAAATGTAAACTGGTTGATTTAAAAGTAAATGACACATGGATATTCTGAGCCAAGTTACGTCTTCATGTGTGCATATTCTATCCCTTTATCTTGATTTTCATCTCTTCATAATGTAAGCTATAGAAATCTGCAACTTGCCATTTCATATAACAATGTTATTAGAGAAGCTGAGTTGTAGCATGTGATATTCATACCTATTGCAAGATTTTATTTCAAGCTTTTCTGTATTTAAAAGCTTTGTTATATCTGTAATCACAACGAACATGCATCCACAGCTGTTAAGGATCTGCTAAGTGAGTTTTTTAAATTTAAAAATTCATCTGCAATCTTGGCTGGTTTTTTTTCCCATACACTTTATACTGTAAAACAGGTGTATGAATTCCAGATCACTCCATTTTCATGTCCTAGTGTATTTTTTTTAACATTTCCCATTCAACCAGGAAGCACATGCTTTTGCATTAAAATCCATGCTCCAATTTTTGTCAACAACCTATTTCTTGTCTAGAAGAGCAAAGATTTATAAGATGTTTTATGAAATTTAGATCTCTAATTGGCTTACTGTAGCCTGTTTTACTACAGAGAAGCACTGGTACTGGTTCATGTATGAAATAACCAGAAAAGGAGAGAGCATGTCAGTATGCAAAGTGGGAATCAGATGTAAGTGATGGAGAAAAAAATCCTAAAAGTAGTTTTGTGGGACAAGAATGTAAGCACGCTGAGATTACATAGAGTATTAAATCTTGAAAGTATCAAAATCTTGTATGTTTGTGTGTACACGCATGTAGTCTTAACTGACTAGCCACAGAAACCTGAGGCTGCCGCACAATTCACTGTTGAAGGAAGAATTTGACACCTATATGGTTTTAGCAACTGAAATCTCACTTTAATGCAGCTGTACAGAAAGTATGTTGAAGAGACAGTGTGAGAAACAAGCTTATAAACTGTACTTACTTATAAACTGTTCATAAAAATATTAATTCGTTGTCTGCTGGATATATGCTCATCTTCTGTTCTCAGGTAATCTGAAAGGGTAATTCATGGAGTGTTTCTTTTCTGTTTCATCACTTCACTCTTCTATGTCCACTCTCTAGGCTATGTCGTAGATTATTATGGATGCCATATTTCCCTTTTATTCAGTTAAATGTTGTAGAACAAAAGCAATCTTTACTTTCTTTTGCCTCTTGATGTATTGATAGACTTCTCTGAACTTCAAAGTCCCCACATGCTCATTTTACTTCTCTGTCAGACATGATAGATATTGAAAAGAATAGTCTTGGTGAGGAGTCTTGCCTAAAATATTATTCAGAGCTTATAATTAAGTCTGAATTTCTTGCATATTTTTAGTTGTTGTGTCTATTTCCTTGTTAGTTTAAACTATTATTGGAACATTTGCAATTATAGAAACACAGCCTGGTGAATCTTTCCACAAGAGCAAAGCTATTTAAATCCAGATATCATATGGTTTTCACCTCACGGTGTAGTCACAAATATTTCCTATACAAGATTCCTCTCGAAGATACTGCAAGATACTATTTCAGCATAATACTGATATCATGTTGTTCATTGTTAACTTGGAATGTTTTGTTTTGCTTTGTTTTTTTAACTGTATTTCAATGTCTTGCCTAATCTATTTGTGTAACAATTGTGTAGGGAGGTGTTTTCTGTTATTTTTCATAGAATCATAGAATCACTAGGTTGGAAAAGAACTTTGAGAACATCAAGTCCAACTGTTCCTGTCCACTACTAAATCATATCCCTAAGCACTTCATCTTCCTGTCTTTTAAAAACCTCCAGGGATGGTGTCTCAACCACCTCCCTGGGCAGCCTCCACCAGTGCCTGAGAACCCTTTCAGTGAAGGAATTTTTCCTAATATCCAATCTGAATCTCCCCTGGTGCAACTTCAGTTCATTCTGTCTCATCCTATCGCCTATCACTTGGGAGAAGAGACCAGCACCCACCTCTCTACAACCTCCATTCACATAGACAGTGATAAGGTCTTTTGAGGAGTGAGTTTGCCAGCTGGTGAGTTCAAATCATCTCTAAAATAATGGAATGGTGGTTTATATTTTTCTCTAAAAAATTCACAAGCTTCTTTTTTGGCTCTTTGATCTCAGAGAACACTCAAGTCCTGGATTAAATTTTAGTTTCAGTGGGTCTGTTCATTTACGCGAACTAAGATACTACTCATATACTGAAACATTTTCCTAGATTATGATCTAGATTATGATTACCACTCTTGTTTCTATAACATGTTTGTATCCTGTTGTTAAGTTTGGATCACTCATGATAGAAAAGATATGAAATATAGAAAACTTCTAAGCTATATGGATTTTTACTGGAAATCAAAATCGCTCCTATACAGACTTGCTTTTGCTGTTTCAACATCTGGAAGTCAATACTTGACTATGAAAATGTTCCTGGGTTGTAGCAGTAATAAGCTGAAACTTGAGTCCATTTATGATTTCTGTCCCACCATCGAGCTTGTGAGAGGCTAATATGATTTCCAAAGTGAAACAGTGTGGAAATGAGGAAGCTAGAGGGGAAAAAAATGAGTATGAATTGATTTTTTTTCATATACCACCTTGGCAGCTTCTACTTTTTATCTCCTCTAGAGCCTCACTTTATGTGACTAAAATGTGACCTGGGTGATAGACACTCGGATAAAGGCCATAAGGCTGCCTTTGGTTGAGGTGCAATGGGGTGGACTAGTATAATGTTCATTTTTCTGTAATGAAGCTTGTATACTGTGATGTGCAGCAGTAAAATACTTATTGCCATAATTTAGAGTATTGGCAGGAAATCCAGTTTGTTTCTTGGGATTATTACAGTTTCTATCAGAAGTCTGTGGTAACAGGCTGATCTGTCTGCTGGTCTGTGTTATTGGAGTTCAAGCAGATTGTCGAATATGGATGACTTAGCTGTAGTGTTGTATCAAAAGGTGGATAATAAATGAGTAATTTACTTTCAGTTAATAGGAGAATGAAATATCTGCCTAGTAATGGGCATTGCAAAAAAATCTGAAGAACAGCTTGAATGAATGTTTTTTTCTCCATAGAAACAGTGCTACAGTATCTAACAGGTACCTCATCCTTGAGTGAATACATTGGCCTCTGTACAAAGTGTAGAGAGAAAATATGTTCCAGCCTAATGCCAGTTCTTATACTTGATTTTTCCCACTTCTGTAACCTGTTTCTTGGGTCTGCAGGTAGGAGGCTCTGGAGTAAGTGTAGACACTGCTACAGTTCCTTTAGAAAGTAACAGTTGCCTTCCTTGTCTGTCCAGTGCTACACAGCATCACTTTCTTTGTTGCCAGCACCTGGAAAAGTCAATTTAGAAAAGCTATGGGTAAAATTCTGGATATTGAATTACTGGAGGGTAAATTGAGTGTCTCTTTGCCTAAATTAATTTTTGAGTGGTCAAGCATTTATCAGCTTTGGTTTAGAGTTTGAGCTTTCCATGATTCTCTATAAAAGAGTAATTACTTTTGTGTCAACATGTTTATTGGTTTCCTGCATGATACTGACATAATTAAAACCTGGTATTCAGCACTTCATCTTCCTTAGTTCTTTCAGTGATGTATTTACCCAAGAAACAGATGAATGTTGCTGATTGGTTCTATAAATAGTTGAGCAGTCCTAATGACAATTTTTGTAAAATTTCATGGTACAAAGTTTTGGGAATGCAGACCCAGCCATCACAGCTTCCACAGAGTAATTTCAGTGGCATTATAAATGCACTTGCAGTTGGGAAGGAACATTTGAATACCATGTGATCCCGCATAATCCCTAATTAGGTTACACAAAGGTCTTCATGTTTCTATGAGATTTTTTGGGTGGTAACAAATGAATAATATTCATCAGTGTCATTTAAATATCAGAACAATGCCTTTCATTTTTCAAACCATTCTTACAATGAATAAAATCCAGAAGAACCCACATACCTTAATTTTTTTCCACATGAGAGCTTGTCATCAGTCTAATGGGGCATAATTTCCTTTATTGTCTCACTGCTGAAAAATACAGTTTAGAGAATTGTATTTAATTTCCCTTCAAGCTTTTTTAGTGAACTTGGTGTCCTTTGACTCTTAAGTACTCTCAGACATTATTTTTCTGTTACAGACAAGGTATTTTGGCTGAGTGACTACACAGAACTCAAGAATAAAAATCCTAGTTTCTGCAATTAAAAAGTCTACAGACTGCAGGGATGTTTCTATATCCCAACACGTCCATGTTTTGTCAACGTCTTACACTTTTCTCCTTTTATATAACTATGGTCTTCATTTATCACTTTCTTGATCTGGGAAAGAGACTTTTATGTGGTCAAAATAGTGATATACTAGGATTTTTTTATGTGCCATTGTGGATTTCTTCCTCAAATCTCTCTCCACCTCTGTCTTCTTATGTGTCTGCTTTTCACTAGATTTTTTAAGATACAGGTGATTCTGCAACATAGGATGTTGGACAAGCTGTTTTCTGCCCTTAGAACTGCTATCTCCTCCAGAAATTTGTGTCTTTTGAATGTGGAAGAAATTTGGTGAGAGGAAGATGTTTCTGTAACTATTATTAGCAATTTGTGTATTACACTGAAGCAGACAGTTTTGACCATAGAGTTTTGGATGTGTTTTAGTTAATCATCTTAGGTATTAACAGTGAAGTAGAGTCAGTCCATTATAAACAGCAACAAATATTTTGATGTTAATATGAAAATTTTGCTAAGTGTTTGGGGTTTTTTTAAGTTTTAAATGGCAAAGATAAGGAAACTGCTGAGGGGTCTAGGAGATTAAATTCTTAAGGCTGTTGTGAGATTCTTAAACCAAAGAAACTGCTGCCCTCCTTTCGGACTATTTTCTGTGCCTCCCCCAAGGCTAGCTGTGTGTTCTTGAAGCTTATCTAGGAAATAACATTCCTTGGGAGACTTAGAAACAAGGATAACTGATTCTTGCTTATTCTGACTTGCATTTGTAATATATTTTGCAAGCAGAGCAAAATTTTCAAAAGTGCTCAAGGAGCTTAATCATGGGAGGTATTAAATACCTAGCTATATGAACTTGTTGTAGTTCTCATACATATAGGGGGTAATGGTTTTCAGCTGAAGGAGGGGAGATTTAGATTAGATATTAGGACGAATTTTTTTACTTTTAGGGTGGTGAGGCACTGGAGCAGGTTAGCCAGAGAAATAGTGGATGCTCTATCCCCTGATCCCTGGAGGTGTTCAAGACCAGGTTGGATGAGGCTTTGAGCGACCTGATCTAGTGGGAGGTGTCCCTGCCCGTGGCAGGAGGTTGGAACTGGATGGTCTTTAAGGCCCCTTCCAACCAAAATAGTTCTATGATTATATGAAATGAGTTGACAAATTGAGGGCCATGTTCACAAAGGTATGAGGATGTCAAGCCCTTCCTTACAATGCATAACTTTTACTATAAATATCAATGGTTGCTAAATACTTAGATCGGTCTGAACTCCACTGATATTTTCCCTGCATAAACAGTGAATACTTGATTTAGATGAGATTAGAAATTTAGAGGAAACCTGTTTAATTCTTAATACTCTCTCTGTAAATGTTCTTACATAGGAACTCCGGCCTTAAAAAAACCCAAATGTTGCAGTAATAGGGTTGTTGTACCTGCTGTGATTTGAGATTTAAAAAAGCAAAGTTTGAAGGAAGGAAATTAGGCCAGCTGTTATAAAGAATGCATATTTGGAAAAACAGAGAAACCCTTAGACATGTGGACACTTCATTTTGTTTGACATAGGCACAGTGATGATTACACTGTCGTGTAATCTACTTCTGTATTACTATTTCTCTATGAAGCCAAAAGTTCCTGTGATGACTTCATGGGAGAAACAGAGCAAATATGATGCATCACAGTGAAATGTTACAGAGGATGGAAGATATAAATGGTTGGATACTATTTTGAGAACATTTCATAAGATAGCCATGCTATTTCAGACTTTCTGGTCCTTATCCTCAAGAGAGATTAGTAAAATCTTCAAAAGAAGAAGCCTGGAAACTAAATTTCATAATTGCATTGAATATGGAAAAGACACAAACTCAATAGTGGCTTTGGTTTTATATCTCTCTATAAGATGTGCTTCTGATAACCTCTGCAAATAGTAAATACTTGTCACCTTTCCTGTCTGTTGCATCTTTTACTGATTCAGTTGTACTTTAACTGTCTGCTGATTAATGTAACTTACTTTTATGCAGAACATATTAATCTCAACAGGCTTGAATTTTCCAATGTCTCTCTCAGATCAGAAAAAGGGCATGTGTGCCCAAGGTTTTGTGGTTTTTTTTCCAGCTGTATTGTTTAACCAACAAAAAATAAATTACCTCTGATTTCATATCTTGCCTCTCAAAATCATTCTTGGAAAGAGTAGCTACTGGACTCAAGAGATAGTAAGCTTTGGATGATAGCTCGTGTTTGGTAAAGTGTATTGTGTAACTGAGCCAAAGAAACAACTGTGACAAAGAAATAGCCTCCATCTGCTTACACACACTCCATATATCAGATTCTGATAGTGCTTTCAAATGTTTTTTCAGGTGGATATTTCCATGGAGTATATTTACTGTAGTGTGCACAGGCCTGTAGATTGAGCTTGAATTACAAGGCAATCAAAATTGTGATCTGTAGAAAGGCATGACCTCATTATTTCAATTTATAGAGACTATTACATTTTAACAAAACAGGGTTTTTTGTCTAATAATCTTAGTTAATTAATTTTACTGCCTTTAGTAATTGAAGAATTGAGATCACCAAGCTGTTTGCTGGTCTTCCCCACTGCAAGTGCAAATAAAAAATTTACTCCCCTATTACTCATCTGCCTCAGTTATGGTCTTAATTTCTCTGGGTGAAATTGTCACTTGATCACATGCTCACTAAACATCTGGCCATCTTTAAGGCAAAGCAGTTTCAATTTTCCTAAATTGGACTTCATGCATTATGCAAATGTTACTTCATTAGACACTGCGATGAGCTATCAAGCTGTATTGTTTGGTCAGAATAATGTAGGCTTGCTTCTCATCTTGATGCTGGTTTGAAATCAGACTAACAATTTTTGATAAATTCGGTTCATGCAATCATTTTTGCTTGTGATTCAATTAGGGCATGCATAGGGATCTAGGTAAATGCAGTCAATGATTTTATCTCTGTTCCCAACTTATGCTGATACCTATGTGCAATGTGTGAAACAGCATAAACAAAAACAGCTAAATTAATCTCTCAGGAAGTGAATGGGACTATGCCAAGCATAAATTTGAGCCACATTTTCCTAAAATATTCCACACTGAGAAGCTAATAATAAAATCCAAAGTAACCCGACATTCAATTTTGTAGTGGAACACGTTGGATAGTTACTGCCTTCTGTCTGTTCTTCTAATTTGTGCTATTGTGGAGAGAGAAAAGTGAAACACCAGTAAATTGGGGAGTTTCTTCTGTGCTGGATGGGGCCGAATAAAAAGGTGCAGCAGCGAAGGATCTGCCTGGTGCCTAATGTTATGCTCTGAATTCCACAGGGGGGCTAGGTTCTTGTGTGACACGAATGGCTGACAGCATCAGCATAAAAGGAAACGTGTTGAGCTGTGCTAGTGCATAGCTGCTGTTTTCAGATTTCTTTTTTTTCCTAGGTGCTTTTTATTGTTTCCAGGTAAAAAGGTTAGGTGTTAGATCAAGAGGGGGTTGGTTTGTTTTTTTTTTTTCTTTCATAGTACTATAATCTGTTACATCATTTTTTTCTAGTGTGTTAAAGAAAAGAAACAAGACTTCAAGATTTTCTGATTGCACTCACCTGAAAGCTGCTAAGTTTATCTTCATTATTTTCCCCGCAATGTGTTCTCTAACTTTCTTGTGTCTGAAACTGTATTAATGAAAACATGGCTGAGCATTTCTATACTCTCTGTATAGTACTGTAAGAGTGATATGAAGAAAAGGAAAGTGAAAACCAATGTAGGAAGCCTAGGATAATGCCTTAGGAAAAGAAAATTGTACATATATTTTGGAAGCAGCCTGACTGGACTAGCTCACAAAGCTCTAGACAGGCTGTGTTACAGCTACATTAGCAAACTGAAAAGAGGCAGGTTAAAATTACTGTTTAGGAGTCTCTTCTGGATTTTGAAAATGTCTAATCTGCTATTGTGTGAATGTTCTAGCTAATGGGAACAATGACAGCTGATACCTTGAGTGATCAACTTGCTCTTGTTGTTTGGATTAGGCTAGGTTTATGCAAGAAAATTCTGCTGACAAAGCAGTGTTTGTGACTATTTCTTCTTTCAAAATACCTTACCAGAAAACCCATCAGCTAGAGTTTGGAGTACAAGGCTTTTGCTCATAAACTCTGCTGTGCTTGGAGAATAAGCAGCTGGGTATAACTTTTGAGTGCAGAAGAACCTGTGCTGGCAGTTACGTTTCCTGCTATTGTGCAAATAAAACTGTATCAACAGACTGAGAGGGTAAACTTATTTAGTACGAGAATAAGAAATGTCAATTTTCTTCTCATACAGAGAAAATTCCATTCTTTCTGAGGTCTCATGCACCTGGAAATGCATTTTTTTTCTGTTGCTAATATATCTTAACCTGAACATACGTAGGAGCTGTGATAACAGATTAACATCTTTCAAATTTTAAACTCTCCATAGATCTAGAGTTACAATGGTCTTGTAAAAGTATTTGAATAAAATGTCAAACAAACCAGCAATCAAAAACTAATTAAATAAAAATGAGAGATATGTAAAAAATCTTTCCTGATTTATGCCAAGTATCACATGGAAGCCACACTCAGGAACTAGATTTGAAAGTCTTATTTCATTATTATTATGCCTGTTTGAACTTTACAAGGCTCATCTTCCATTTTTGTTCAGAATTTGAAGCCCTTCCATGGGCTAAAACTCCAGTTGTTTTAATTGACTGTTTTCCAGGATGAGATGTAGGACAGGGTCACTTTTACTTAGAAAACTGTACACAATTTTACCCTTGCATAAGTACTTTGTTCCATAGTACTGTCCTGGATTATGGAATTACAATAGAGATTGGGAAAATAAGGGTATAAGTACTTATGGTGTAATCTAATTGAACAGCTACATAATATATTTTTTCATTAATATCGGGTTTCAGCTGAGTATTGTAAAGATTTGGGGTAAACTTTTCAACTGCAGCTATCCATGACAAAACTTTTCTCATAAGTGGTCCAGACACTGGTTTGGCTATTTATGGAACAAAAGTAAGAAAAAGCCTTTTTTTATGTTAAAAAGTGAGTGACCCTCCACCTCTCTCCAAACCTTACTACCTCATGCTACTTAGAAAGGACATAATATTTTAAGGCTTTAGGGAAGAGAGAGAGAGAGATAATAGTGCATTTCCTGTATGTCAGAGGTGCCTTCTGTTGTCACTGTGAAAATCTGCCTGCAAGTCTGTTTGCACATGCTCTGCAGAGAAAAGTTATTTTAACAGCTTGAATTCCTTGATTCCACCTGCGTAGCATATGTTTTAGTGTAAGCGGGAACCAGATTTCCTGGAGAGTTTACTTTTGAGCTGCTGTAACGGATGTGAAAGAACAGTATTGCGTGCTCCTAGTGTTCTTGCTGTACCACAGTGGCATGGAGTAGTGAGTTGCCTGAGTGCAATGAACAACGCCAGGGGTAGTGTCAGGTACTGGAATGCATGAAATAAATTTGAGAACTGACCGAGACATAGCTGCTTTGAAGAGCATAAAAGATTGAGGACTGTCTGAGTGTCTTAAATAGGAATGAACTGAAGATTTGAGGTGTGGAGAAATCAGGATTGGAGGTAAAAAGAAAAAGCAAGGTGAGTAGGGACATGCCAGGAGGAATGGATAGGAGAATCTGTCAGAACCCTCATGCTCCTCTAAAATCAAAGAGGGCATTCAAGGCCATGCTGATATTCCTTTTAAAAGCGGTGTGCAAGTTTAGATATAAACATCTTGATTGTTATATTTGTATTGCCTATGGGGACAGCTACCAGGTATGAACTAGTGTCCGTTTATTTTGCCTTATCTGAGTAGCGAACTGAGTCAGTTTGAAGATGGAGTGAGTGTGCAGGGAAAGCTAGTGTATAACATGAAAGACACACATATGATCTAGGCTCAGGCTTGGATATGTTTGATCCAAGAGAACTGTACAGGTGTACGAATTCGTTACCATTCATAACATAAAGCTTTTATGAAACCCAGTGGCAAACTCTCCTGGTCCTTGAAGGGCATGCAGTGGTTAGTAGTTACTAGGAACTAACGCGGTCTTTTACCTTGAACAGAACTTACTATGATGGATCTGATATTTTGAACTCTGTTTATATACGTGATGTTGATATGGTGGCATGCAACAGTTTATTTTGCATGTAAAAAGTTAGGGAAGTATTCACAGAAATTATATTTAAAAACATTCTAGGCATAAAAAGTCAAAAACATGGTTGATTTTTTTACTCCCTTGCACTCTAACATGATAATACAGTTCTACATTTCTTGATAATCTACCATGTTTCTGCAAAAACAATTCCTCCTTCAGCATACAAGTACACAAAACTCCTCTGGTCTCAGACTGTCCATTAAAGATTTCTCTTTATTGCTATGGCAGTACCAGTAGGCATTTGTAGGGAGACAAGAGGAGGATCTTGAGGCTGAAGCAGCAGAATGCTGCTCCAAAAAACTGGATCCATCTTCTGCCAAAGACAAATTTGAAGGACTTGGGGCAAGACATTTACAGCAAACTTCTTGTTTTATGAGCAAACATAGGAAGATGAGTGTGTGTTGGCACCCTATGCTTATCTTGGCAATATTATGACTGGGTGGATGAAAAGGATCTTAATGGCATTCTGAATTTTACTTATATTTCTCTTTTTACTATATCCTTGCATGTCTATTTTCTTACTGTAAATTGGCATCAGCTACAAACTTTGTGGGCTTTCTTAGAAGTAGAAAATGGGGGCTTGGAGTTGGCATTGCTTCCACACACAACTAAAGACCACTCTGTCTTGTCCTCATTTTACCCTGTTTTTCTCTCTTCAGCTGAGAGGTGTAAGTTCTTCTGAAATGAGGCATGATTTAGGTAAGGCTTGAAATCCTGTTGCTGTTTAAAGGAAGTGTTTTGATTTCTTTAACTACTCTGTTATGGAGTTCTGGGATGGCCAGTGAAAGACATCCTTCTCTGGTACTATTTCAGGTGAAGGTGTAGTTCCACCTTTGGTTAAATGCTTGAATTAATCTTAGTTTTACCACTTTTTTTTGGTGTTTGTTTTTTTTTTTTTGTATCTGTGTAGACGAGATGTTGGAAATGGCTAAAGATCTCACTTTCTGGTAGAAAGTCACTATTTTTTATGCAGAACACACGGGCACATTACCTGATGAAAAGCTTGCAGAGGATGGATTGCCTGCATATTGTTTGACTACATTTGTTTCAGGATTTGTTTAAAACAAACAAATAAACTGGAGAAAAAAATTGCCTGAAGCTCACTCAGATGTTGCTATGGTCAACAGGTAATAAGCCTGAAAGAAGTGTCCTTCTCTTGGACAGAAGTGCAGCTGGGAGCTAATTGATGGGAATGGGCAGATTGCTTTTATTGTTGTTTTTTAAATAAGTTAAAAACTGGCATTTCTCATTTAAAACCTAAGTATTTCTAAGAACCCTTAGAAGAGTAGTTTTCTATTCAGGAATTAGGAAGATTTCTTGGACTCAAAGTAGAAATACAGTGAGTAAAGAAATAATGGGAGGCCTTTCAGCTGGAATGAAGGAGAATATAAACACAATCTTTTGTCCTGCCTGGGAAGGTGACGGGACATGAACTCAAGAGTTTGCTACTGAATACTACCTAAATGGCGTAATTAGTGAGTGGCAATTAGACTGGTTCTGGGGTATTTTTTACTATTATGTAGTTATTTCCATGAATATTTTGTTGTCCTCTTAAGCAATTGTTAGAGATACTCAGAGGCAAATTAACATAATCTATATTTACTAAAAAGATACACTATGAGTAAATCAAAGTGATCAGAAAACTGGATAAGGAAAGTAACCTACCTCATATTTTGAAGGTAGATAATGTGGGATACTCTCAAAATATTATCCTATAATCTATTCCATATAATTTATGACATGCTTTTACTGAGGTGAGGGAGGACAAATGTTAACAGAAATCTTTCTTCCCCCCTAAGTATTCCGACATAGATAAGCAAGGAGCACTTCTTTAACAAAGAAGATAAAAGCTTGGGTGGAGGTTCAGTGTAATCTGCTTGAGGTCATATGACATATGGTAAATTCTACATCATGTTAAGAGAATGCAGTTCTTGGATGTAAGACTACAATTTTTGGCAAGCAAATCAACTCACTGCTTACTCTTTGATTTGAAACAAATGCATTATGAAATCAACCTGTAATTTGTAATGTTATTCCCATGAATAATCAAAATCTGTCAGTCTACAGGTTCAGATTCTTGTATGTTTTATAGGAGGTATCGCGTAAAAATTATTTCAATCAACAAATTATTGATTAGAATATTTGATAATAATGCTTGTTCATGTAGAAACAAACCTTGAGTGTAACAAACAAACTTTTCTAGCTAAGACACAATTGTTTAGCTCCGTGTTTTCCTTTGGTTAACCAAAAATGACAGACCTATCCAATATATAGCTTAAAGGCAAGGCCTGAAATACAATATGAAATACGGCTTTTCTTCTGCTTATTCGTTCAACAGATTCTCAGCAGATCAGTGTTATTTTTCTTCTCATATGAGTTTTCCTCAACCCATTTTTTCCTCTCAAAAAGTGTGTTTATTTTTAGAAAGCTTCTGAAGTAAATATGATGATGTTGATGGGCTTTTAGTCTTCTCTAGAGGACAATTGTGTGGCAAAGTTGCTGTCTCCTTGGCTTCTGGTTCTGTTGCCTTGCCTCACCTCACCTCACTTCTCCTTTCCTCCCTCTTAATTTTCTTTCTTTTTTCTCCAAGGCTGCTTTCTCTATGGCTAGTGTCAGTCACAACATTTCAAGCTGTTGCATGTAAAACACTTTCTACCTCCTTTGTAGAGGGAAAAGAGGATGAATTTCCAAGATGCTACCACTACTACCTTGTCCCTCAAGAAAATAATGCCATTTGATCAGGTTCGATCAGTTCAGGAGCTTTTGTGTAATTTTGGATCTTGAGTATGTTTGTCTTTTTCTGATGTGACTTATCTGTGCAGGCCAGTAGCTCAATTCCAATTTTTAATGGATCAAGTGCATGGATATGTGATCCTTTCTACCCCTATAATGGTATAATTCTGTTAGACTAAGAGACTCCAAGAGGCCTGCTGGGAGGATCTGTTGATTTTCCTGTGGATGCTGGAACAAAATGACAGAATTGCTATGTACCTGCAGTCTTTCATATCTTGTGTTGTAATAAGCAATTTAGTGCTGCCAATTATTCCTTCTGTAGGCTGTAGCCATAAAATTTTGTCAGACCTTTTCTTGGGCCAGGAAAAACTAGTGGGAGTATTGATGCTGTTCTTATGTCAGGTATGCAAGACACAGTACAATCTTTTAAAATGTTTCAGATAGGGAGGTGTCACTGCTGGCAGAGAGAAGTCATGAATGGAAAAAGTATTCGTTGTTGTCCTAGATGTAATACAGATAATGCTTTGCGATGGAGGGAATAAAAGATGTGCTATAAAGAAAAAAGTGTTGCTATTTTTGTGAGATTGCTGGATGTGTCTTCAAGATAAGGGATGTTTGTGCACCTTGAATGCTCTGATAGTCTCAGTTGGCTTTATGACCACAAGGACATTTATATGTCATATTCTTATAAAGATTATAAAGTTGCCGTTATTTTACTTTATAATTCACAGTAGCTGTTCTGACACTTGCTTTACAGACCACAGAATCCTAAGTTTCTTTGTAACAGCTGTATATTGATTGGTTAGGTCTTTGTTGTTAGTGAACAGTAAGCTGAAAATGCCTGTGCTTTTTTCAGCGCTTGCTATACTGAGAATACAATCCCTGCCTGAGATTTCTTGGTCCAAAGAGAATCAGACAACTCTATTATGGGCAAAGAATAGCTTGGTGTGAGTGAGAGAATTAAATATGTAATAGTAGCAACTAAAGCTAAATTAGTTAAAGGGAAGGAAAAAATCTCTCAATAATTAGTAACTGTAAAAATTTTGCGGGAGAGCTGGTTTGTAGCCTAGACAATGGACAGGTTTGTATAAAAACCTTAAAGCCATGCTTGCAGACAGTATTTACTTATATTGGGCAATAAAAGTCAAAGTTATTCCCTATGTCACTGAACTGATTCTGTCATCATGCTGTAGGAAGCCATGTAAGCTAGTCCTTTTCATGTATCCTCCTTTTGGCACCTAAATACTTGTTTTTGAATTGCATGGTTTGGCTTACCAGATTTTTCAATTTCAAACATTCTGAGGAATGCAGAGATTAATACTTTCTTCTTTTATTAGGCTAGTGAGGAAGCATATCATAGTGTAAAATGGCTTTTCTTCATATTTCTTGTATTACAGTAGAGCATGAAATCTAGGCTGCCAGATATACCATGTTAGATATGGTAAATGAACAGAGGGAGAAGTGATTTTGTACAGCCCCCCTCCCAAAATCTATATATTTTAAAAAAGGGTGGGGGGAAGCTGGAGGGAAAATTCATCACTTTGTGAGTTTTAGTTCGTGCAGTCTGTCGTTGGTAGAAATGAAAATAAATGCAAGCTGCTGGCATTGCATGTCTAAACATGAATACAGTTGTCTAACATAAGAAGCATATAATCAGAATACCATGTCGAAAGAAAGAATGGAAGGGCCACTGAAATCCATTACTAATTGCTAATTACATAGGAGAGGTTCTGCTCAGTGTTCCTCTGAGTTCATTCACTATAATTCATCTTTATGCCAGGTCTTTCTTAATTTCTTACTTTCATTTCCCTTGAACAGTCCTTTTCTTCCTTTTCTTTTTCTGTAGCTTATAATTTCCTAATTTATACCAACCACATCTTCATCTTCACTTCCAACAGAACTGTTGCACAGTTGGTCTTCTTCCATAACTCATTCTGTGCATGATTTTTTGCTTTCTCTCTGCTTTTGTTCTGTCCTGCCTACCGATACTTTAGGATATAGGACATTCCTAACTGTGTACAGCAGAATCGTGGTGGATTTTACCATCATGTAATTGCTCTCTAATAAATATGATTAATATTAAATGCAGACTATTAGCCTAAATACAATCTGTACTGAAATTAAAAATATGAGGGATACTTGTATAAATGTCAACTGTTACAGTCGTAACATTTTAAGATTGCAAATGTCAATGTATGCTCCGTAATGGTGTTTGCCTGAGTATGAAGTACACTATAATCACTGTTGGATGAATCTTAAAATTTTCCAAAGTTCACACAAGTTAATCAATCCAAAATTTAGAGGCTTTTATAAACTACTGAAATTTTTCAACGTGCAAATGGAGTGGAAATCAGGGTGCATCCAGATGAACTAAGAAAATACCAAAGCATTCAAACTGAAAACTCAGACTTCAAGGAATTTGGGCCGTAAAGCATTTCTTAAGGTGTATGATTGAATATTCTCATCAGTTTAGACATCCTCATGTCGTCATAGAAAAAATATTAGCAGAAGAGACCTCTCATTCATTATACATGCACTTACAAAATTGGACTGTGAAAAGGATCAAGGTGGGGGATGATTTTGACTAATCAGTGAGCTAGTTGAAAAAGATTGTGATGAAATTCAAATTTTCCATATTTGTCTGCTCAATTTCTTTCTTAAATGGAAATCTTTAAATTGTGATTGCAAGAGCAGGGAGCAGTCCTATCCACAGGCAGTGTTTTTAAACCTGAGCTTTTCAAGTGATAGAATAAATATAGGAAACATAAAAAAAAATTGTTAAAGCAGAGTGTATATATCTAGTAATTCCTTTAGATACGAATGGAGAGAATTTTGACAGTTTCTCTGTAGTCAGAAGGAGAAGTCTGACTTGAGTCAGCAGAAGTGGACAACAGGTTGTTTCAGATGCAGGGTCAGAATCAGTATCATATTTGTTATCATTTGGCACTGTGTCCATTTTGTTGGATATTTTATTCAAACAATGCATGAATGCATTTTTATGCATGTCCTTAGCATGAATGCAATTAGTGCTTCAGTCCTAAATTCAGCAGGTATGTGGGAATCAGCTAAGCAAGATCTTACCTTCCCATTATGGAGCTGAAGAATTCCCCTTAGCTTTCACTTTAGGCTGAGCAAATCCAGTTCTCTTAATCTTTCTTCATATGTCATGTTGGTCATCCTCTGGATTTGCTCCATAAAGTCAGTGTCTTGCACTGAGGAGCTCCAAACTGGCACAATATGCCACATGCAGTCTCACACGTGCTAAACAGAGGGAAATAATCATCCCCTTCAATTCACCAGCTTTGTTCTTGTTAATGCAATTCAATGTGTGGTTGGCCTTCGTATCCAAAAATATATAAATTTTAATTGATATCCTTTAAAAGTTAATTTGACATTAGGGAAGAGGAGTGGGAAAAGGCTGCAGGGCAGGCGGTCAAAATCTCTTTCACTAGAAATTATTCAGAATTTTATTTTCAATGGTCTCCTAATGCAATGACTGATCTTGATTAATAGTTAACTATAGCAAAAGTGAAATGTTAACTGTGCAATACCTTTATTGGTTGGACTAATCTGTAGATGAAAGAATACCTTCCCATCGGGGAAACACTGGTGTATCTGCCTGTAATTGCAATATTCTCTCAAACCCAATCGATTTAATTTAGCAATCAGGCAGAACAGCAAGGGAGCTTCTTCCCAGCCTTTCAAGCTTTGATTTATCTTCATTTGGCTTGCTCAGAGAATTCTGACTATCTAATCCACATGTAGAGACTGCTCTATTTTTAAGTCTGTGTCTTTTTGTGTCCAAGGCAACCGTTTGAAGCCAAGGAAATCCTAATATCTGCAGAAGTTATTCCACGTGTGTATGAGTCCAGCTACAGCAGGCTATCTCAGTCTGCCAGTTTATCACCAGAAACATGTATCAATGCAGATATCATCAGTTTGTGTCCATAGGATTAAAGCTGACAACAGCTTTTGCAGGTTTAATAACACTGCTGCTGTTGAAACATAGAGAGCTGCTCTTTCTTTTTGCAATCATTTTTCACTTCCTTAAAAAATAAGTTGCTTTTATTTCCTGGGGTTTTGCTTTATTGATAGATTGGCTGTACTAATCACAGAGCTATCCCAGCTTTCATGAAGTGTTGTTACAGTTGAGCAAAGTGAAAATGCACATGCACTTTGGTCTAATTAGGTGATTCAGTGCTTCAGCCCTGACATTAAGCATGGCTTTGTGATCAACAGAGGAGTGTAAGCATTTTGTCCTAAAGGCATGTTTGATATCCACAAACTTCTTAACAAACTCATTAAAAGCATTGTGAAGGAAGCACTTGCTTTGGCAACCTAGAAGCGATTCACAGGCAAGACAGTGTGGCTATGTACTTCTGAAAACTTTTTTCTCCACTTTTTATAAAAAAAAAAAATGTGTAGCTATGTACATATATCAGTTAAGATTTAAAGCTTATAACCTTATTTCTCTTGACTTAGAGGTGTGTACTCCAGGGCTCAGAAGAAGTTTCATGACTGCAGGCTGCCTCAAGACCATCCTTCCCAAGCCATATTGGGGAGATTGAGGGAAAAGACCCCAGCATTTTTTGTCACTTATCATTACATATCTTTTTGCATTGCTAAACTGTTTTTCAGACATTGATACTGGCTTCCAAATAGGTGATGGAGGTGTACTTATATCTGTGGAGTCAAACCTATTCTGGAAACATTTGAAACCTCTTTGGAGGAAACTTAGTCGTCCTAGTGGAAAGACTGGGAAATTAATTCAGCAAACAATTGGAAGAAGTAGAACAATACAGAGGATTACTCAACTTGTTCTGAAATCTTGTTATCCACCTAGTAATTTATTGGACTTGATTCTTATTTGACCTTCCCTTTTGAACAATTTTTTTTTATCTACACTTATGCAAAAAGAAAGCATTCTGATTTAGAACTGACTCTTGCAGCCATCATTTACTTTTTTCACCATTAATGACAGCACAGTTAAGAAAGTAGGAGATAAATCCAATTAATTACATTTCCTTTGTGTTGAATTCATGAGAAAAACAGCAGTGTATGATACTAGTGTTCTTATACTTCCCCTAGTTTCTGGAGCAGTTTGTCTACAAGTACTGGGGGGTGGGGTTATAATGAAAAAATACAAATAATGTTTAATAAATTGATATCTTACACTCTTTTCTACCAATTCCTAACATTTTTATTTATTTGTATTCATTTGCCAGATTCAGTTGGCTTCTGTCTCAAGTTTTGCTACTGCATTCTGTTAAACTGTGAAGGTCATAATTTTTTTAAAAGGAACAAAAAATAATAATACAGTAGAAGCTCGAAACTGTGTGTTACTTGTTAGAAGCTGTTCATTTTCTGTATTCTTTCTGCTTCTCTATAAGCTGAGGTTTCAGCTGAATGTAGCTTTTTTTTTTTTTATGGTTAACCGATATCAGAAATGTTGTGGCAAGAGGGGCATAATTGAGAAAGCCCTTGGGGTTTAACTGCCAAATATTAATAAGTATCTAAAGATTTTAGGATCAAGGTAGGAAAACTAATATATTTTTGTACTGTCAGCTGTGACACTCAAGCCAATGCCATACCAAAATTCCACTTTTCGTTTATAAGGAATGTTGAATAGGGAAATTCAAATAAAAAATGCTTGAATTTGGCAAACTTCTCTCCTATTGCCTTGTCCTGTGCCTGACTATGGTAAATAACCCTTGATAAGTCATGGATATCTGACTGTTGTTACCCTGCAATGACAGAAGGAATTCTTAAAAAACTAGTCGTGTAATTTCAGGGGAGAACATAATGATGGGGGCTTTAAGTGTACAAGAGCAGCCTGAGAGGTTGACAAAACCTCCCTGACTATATATAAAATTCTTGAAAAAAGCTGAAAGAGAGGCTTTTAAAACTGGCTGTAAATTATTTTATTATTTTATTAATTATTAATTAATTATTATTTTATTATTTTAAAGATAAGTTCAGCTAATTTATGAAGATTTTTCTCAGCTGTGTTTGATTTTTTTAGTTTCCATTTATTGAGTCAGTTCTTGCTTAATTTTACTTTGTTTTTCTTAGGACAACTTATTTTATGGTCGCCATATCCATCTTTATGTGAAAAAATGGTCTTTCATCTTGTATGGCTTTAGAAAAATCTGCAAGTCTAATATTGAGATAAACTATGCAAAAGTGATTTCATTAAATTATCAGGAGAGAAACAAGTTGGGTAGGTTACAAGCTACGAGATGCTAAAAGATGGAATATTCTGGGGTTTTGGAGTAGATTTCTGAGACCTGGCTCTCATCTAAACAGATTCTAAAGTTTGCAGGTTAGTTTGCTGGTATATCTGTAATGTTTTGGTGGCTTAATTAGTACCCTTTGATACTGTGATATTGGCTCATGTTCATCAGAGTTAATAAAAAAATGAGAGGAACTTTATAAATCATGAAACTGTCATGAAATAACTAATATTAATTGGATAAAGCTGTAGTGCTTTTACTTGTACTGGTGATTTGCAAACTCAAGTATTAATTTCTGAAAGCTTTACACTTTTTACACTTCAGTCTTCCCCTGAGTGCAGAGGAAGTGTGAGAATGTTCAGTTTAGTTCAAAATTTATCACACCAAATTGACATGGAGTTTGGAAGTGGGAACTGGGAAGGGACTTGGAATATTTTGTTTGTATTCCAGGCTCATTACACAATTTTGATCAATTCTTTGCTCTTCTCTCTACTTTACTTTTTCTTACCTTTCTTTATAGGTGAGTAGAAAGACAACAGCGTGCAGTTATGACAAACTTGTTTCCTGTATAGTTGCCCAAATGGACAATCTTGTACATCCTTAAAAAGTCATGGAATCCTAAAACACTAGTGCCTGGTAGTGGGTAGGGAACTGGGCTGTCTCAGGGACATCATAGTCTACATGCTAATTGCTTCTTCCCTTATTGCTGTCTGGAAGATCCAGAGAAAATATTGCAGAAATGCTTTCGTGTAGAAAAGTAGAAAATTTATGGGTATTTTAATACACTGCTTGCCAGTAGATTAGGTTAGTGTGTACTTCGGCAGCTAAACAGATTGATCCATTGGCTGCCAAACCTTTATTCTTCCTAACCTGATCTGATCAGCAGTATGCATTTTCAGTATCTAATCCTAATAAATCAGGTCCTAATGGGATTCTGTATAATTGAATTGGAAATAAACACCTCACCATGCTAGCAGGAATCTGTATAAGACTCCTTGGAGTATTATGGTGCTAAGTTACTTTTATTAGTGGGAAGAAAAAAATTGGTTTAAACTGAGAAGCAAAAATGAAAGAAGTCAGTAGATGAAGGAATTTATTTTGGATGCTGTGTTTGAAGAAGATCGCCTTACATTTTTTGATGCCAAAATAGTGCAACATACTTGTACCTGTTCAAGTCTTTTTGTTTTGCACAAAACTTCATCCTATCCCCACCAAAAAGAAAGAATGAAGGCCAAAAATGTTACTGCAGCTTTTAGGGTAGGATGAAAACAGAGTGAAAGTTTTGGGCACCGTACAAATATTTGCAGCTGTCTACAAAAGAAGAGAACATAAGAGACAGATTTTTGGACTGTGAGTGTAATGTGTGGAAATACATGGCCATGATGACGAAGTTGAAGAAGAAACTGAAAATGGAAGAAGAGACAGCTATATTGGAAACAGAGGAGGAGAAGCTGTCAAAACAGAAGCAAAAGAAAATATATAGGGGATTTTTCCTTCTGTGACAACGAACAGAACTATCATAAAGCTGGGATAGTTTACTGAGAGTTTACCTGCCCAGGTTGAGTCACCTTCCCTGGAGGTGTTTAAGGCACGGGTGGACAAGGTGCTGAGGGACATGGTTTAGTGTTTGATAGGAATGGTTGGACTCAATGATCCGGTGGGTGTCTTCCAAACTGGTTATTCTATGATTCTTTGATTCCCTTTTACTTATGTGTAGAACTGGTTTTTGAGGTTTTGATTTTTTATTCTTCTGTTTTAATTTTAAAGGAACTCCCTCTATAGGATATATAGGATATCCTATACATTCCTAGTAATTTTCAGAATAATACTATGAGAATCATATATGATCGCTTTCTTGAAGCTCAGTTGACAATTCAGAGAAATTGGGTAAGATTTCTGCCTGTACAAGTAATTTTACTATTAATGTTCTTTGAAATAGTCTTTACTTTAGGCTTCAAAGATTTACTTTTATTTTTTTTTTACTCTTATTTTCATTCTGTCTTTAGTTAACCATCCTTTGCACCAGCTGCTTAGCAGTGTAGTATGTTCATATCTGATATGGCTCTCTAGCCTTGATGTCGGTACTGCATAATTAAGTTGTTAGCTAAAAAGAACTTTTCTTTTTCACTGAAAATCTGATCACTTATGGGCTTGTAGTTTTCTCAACCAATGTATGAAGGTCATCATAAAGTTCAGTTATTCCTGTATGTGATAGCAGTCTGACTTCTTTACTAAATAGTTGCTGAGCCTAAAACCAGTAATGATTTGTATGTACTGAAAAAAATATTTAAGAAAACCCCAAAATCATATTAGTACCTAATGTGTACTATGCACATCTGTTCAATTTGACTTTCACTTCAGACCTGGTTTTATTTTCCTTCCAGTTGATTTATTTAACAATAAAATTTTGGGAAAGTTAATGGAATTTTTAAATCAAGTCAGGTTGACAGCACAGGTCAAGAAAGTTAATGTTAAAGGGCCTTGTACTTCAAATTTCTAAAACTGACTCATCGCAAGCTAAGGGAGGAGTGATGTGGAGGTGAAAGGGATAGTGAAGGTGAGGGCTACTGAACTAGCTTAAAATAGAATTAGGAGTCAGCAAAGAGCCTGTTAAGAACAGAAACTGGATTAATCACTAAGAAGCCAGCCCATTTTTCAAAAGTCTTGAGAATAAAATAACTCAAAAGATTAACTCACTTTCCAGAGAACATTAGGACTCATAGTACTATAGCTGTCAAGTACAAAGAGAATACGGACAACTGGGGCCATTGTTCACTGATGGTGTGGTATGATCCCAATACTAAATGTCTTACTTGCTCGATTGAATGAGAAGGTTGGGCAAAGGGAGAATAGCTGAGAGAAATGAAGGAATAAAGACAGTAGATGTAAAGCACAAACACGCAGTTGAGTCAAGGGCCTAGCCGTGGTCTACATGGTGCATCAAACTCCAAATTTACAACCAGCGGGTTGGGCTACTGATACTGTAGGAGGTGAGATGAGACTTCAGCTGAAAATCTTTAAGAAAGATGACTTGAAGATGGAAGAGATGCGGAGAAGAGCTACTAAAATCATAAGGAAGGTGGAGATTTTTCTTTCTAGGAAAAAACCCCAAACAATGCAAAATCTGTTGTTTTTGAAGAGGCAAGGAAGATGGTCTGGAGATGTGTATTCTGGAGGTTTAACCTAGTGCAAGTACCAGAACAGTACAACTGAACAACATAAACAAGTTTGACTTGTTTAGTAAAATGATGTTTGATTGCTGATTATGTATGCTCTTACAAGGTCAAACACCAGGGATGAAGAAGTTCAAAGTACAAGGTTAATAAAAATGGGCAGTTATAGATATGCAGTGACTCATGACAGGCTGAAAATACTACTTGTTACAACAGTGAAACCAAAATGGTCTTCTCTAAGAAGAGGTAAGTGCATTTCAAGAGGTGGCTTGTTAAGGGATTACGTGGTGGTGTCACAAACCATAACACAGGACTAAATTTGATTACCCAATTCTATCATTCCAGGTGACAAAATGAATCACAGACTCACCAAACTACTGACAATAATGCATTCAATCAATTTTATGTTCCCCGGTGCTTTCTTGTATAGCTCCATTATTTATTTCTAGATTTACAATGTAATAATGTTCAAAATGTTGTAACAAGGCTCTTCTAGCTTCGGTCTTCTTTTGCATTGAAAAATACAGCATTCTTTTTAATCCTTCAGCTTCTCTGGTTTGTTCAAGTAGGTCTATAGTCATATGCTCATAAAAGTACTTTGAACAAAATCTTTGACCTGCTTGCAGGAAAGCCTGCAGTTTATTAGTGACTTGAAAGATTCATATGCCTTCAGTAAGGTTTTAGATAATGTGAATTTCTTTAGTACTTCTTTTGTGGACTTTGCAATATACATCTATCTAAATCAGATAATTCGTTAAGTTTTCATTTTAATGTTGCTTTGTAACGATATTTTCATGTGAAAAATTTCAGTGCAGTATGAAATTGCTAGTTTGTTTCTTTCCTCCCATCTGAGACCAGTAGTGGTCCTTTGACATAATTAAATAAGACTTAAAAAAATGTGCATTAAGTGTGAGCAGTGAGGTTTAACTGATAGATTCTGTATAATCATAACTTTGAATTTTCCATTGCTGTTTTAGGTTGAAATTGTGGAGAGCTGACACTTAAATGTTATATCTTACAAAGTTGATTTCTTTTTGTTTTATGGTCTTTTTTTTTCTGGGGTGTGGAGCTAGATACCAATGGGCCAGACCTGCCTGAAAATTTGCTGCAAATGGGAGTGGGGGTGTCTGTGTGTTTCTTGTGTCCTATACATTGGTAACATAAATTTTAATTTACATCTTCTTTCACATATTTGTCTGAACTAACTGAAACAGCCAAAGTACTGAGAGGCTGGTATAGCAAACTAGTGAATATATGGAAGTGCTGCTGTATACCTACAAATCAACTTTGCTCTCATGTGCACTTCTAGATCAAACTGTTTATCTGGTTCTTTATAAAGCTGTTGCAAAGATAATAATGCACAGTGTCTTTTTGAAAGACAAACTAATGTATCTGGATCTTAATACAGAGCAATGCTCTCATGGGCAGTCAAATCTATTGAATAGGACAGTTAATCTCTATCTGAACAGTAGTGGGAGGCTCCATCAGATGAGACTCACTGAGCTGCTGCTCTGCTCAGCTCTGGCTGTGGCCCTCAGTGGCCACCCAGCACATGCATAATTCATTGCTATTTATTATCTTGACTACATACAAAACACACTTCCTAATGACTTTTTGCAAATGTATTACCTAGGTACAATGTCATCTATCTTGCAGCTTGAAGTACTTAGAGGAGTCTTTGGAGGAAAAGATCACATTCTCTGCCTAGGATGTTACTCAACTTGTTAAAGTATACAATTGGCTCAGGCTAGGCACAGCAGGAGCTGCCTGAGAGGAATTTCTGGAACTGTATGAAAGTCCCACCCAGAAAGGTCTTATAACGATTTGTCAAATCATTCCAGTAAGCATGAGCTCTTTATTCCCTGGGTCATCTGCATGACTCAGGTAGGTGGACTGGCTTAAGGTAACAGACAAATTTGAAATTAGGTGATTTCCTGAAACTTCAGCGGTGGTGGGGCTGCATCCAGGCCAGGTCTGGATGTCAGCCTGCAGGTAAGGGTCAGGATCTATGACATCCATGCCCAGGCAGAGGCATCGCTGCTATACAGCTCTTACAAGGCTGCTGAGGCAGTGACTGATGCCCCTGACCCCTTAAAATAGACACCTATCACAGGGATGCCTGGGCTTCAGGATTGCTGAAGCAGAACTGAGAAATGGGGCACTGTAATCAGTACTGGAATCTTGTGCTACAGTTAATGATGACATTTCTAGTACCTGTGATTTATGGTCTTATTTTATACAGCGCTGCCTGTTTCATGGATCTATTCTTAACCTCCTTGCACTGGAAGTGATACTATCATATAACGTATAAAAGTTTCATCCAGGATTTGCTACTTAGTTGTGCTTGAGCCTTTACTATTTTTTAGCAGAGTTGCTAATTGTTGCTCTGATTACACAACTCTCTTCATGCTGCATTGTAGATTTCATAATGTCCTATTAGAGCTCTGGTTAGCCTGCAGATCTATCTTCCCACCAGCTATAAGAAAACACTTTCAGAAAACTCATTCCCAGTGGAAGTTATTCAGATTTTAATGAGCAGGATGTTTTATGATCTTTCCTAATAAAAATGAAACTGGAAGAGAATGCTCTCTTGCCGGAATGTGTTCTTCTCTGTATTGCCAAAATTTGTAGGTTATGCATAAACTGTTGTAATTCCAAGTATATTCTGTCAGAATATGAGTATGTATTATTCAGTTAAGTGTTACAGCTTGACCATATGAATAGTAATAATGCTGTGTGCTGGGATGGGAAATCCCATCATGTATAATAATACCACCAATAGAATAAAATATTAATGTGTCTTCTTAAACATTCAGTGAAAGTAGTTAGTGACCTCCCTGCTCCTGAGCTCTCTTCAGGCAAAAGACCTAAACATCAGATTCTCTACCTCTCTTCCCCAGCCCCTGAATTCCCAGAGGAAGAGCATACATTAAGAGCTAACTGCCTACGGCTTGTGGGCTTACAAAATACCACTTCATTTTTTTTCTTCATTACAAAAGCTATTTGAAAGCATTCTTTCACTTATAAATAGAAATTGCCTGAACAGTTAATACTTCTTTTAAAATGTATTCCTGAATTGACAACCTAAAACAAATGCTAATGTAAAATTCAGTCTGGCTGTTGAAAACTATATCCAGCTAATAAATTAGAAAAATAACGTTTGAGATAGGAATAGATTTCCTTTCTGCCTTGCCTTTCCCAACCCTGAGGAAAACGTATTTAAAATAATTCTAATGTATGTGCTAGGGTCATACTGCTAGATTCTTTCTGAACAGAGTTTGATTAATTTTGCTGTTGGACTTGAGCCATGAGTCTGTCTTGCTACTCTTTCACACTGTTTTGGAAAACAGCAGACGGGAGTATGGGAGAATAGAGGTCTGTAATAAGCTTTGCAGTTAGCCTAGTAAGATGCTTTGCTAGCTTCTTAAATCTTTCTTTATTCTCATTCTATAAAATTTAGTAGATTATCCATCCTGGAAAGAAGTTAGAGCACCTGCCAGCAGTATTTTTCAGTAATGTCTATTTGTCATTCTTATTTGGCTGAATGATGACCTGTTACTACCTGGAAGAGTCTTGATGATGTTTTACCTGTACCAAGATTTTAATCATAAAATACCTTACAGCATCTTGTACATTATATGTTCAGTCTGTTTTAGTTCCTTATTTTGTTTCTTAGTAGTTGTTGTTTATCTAGTAAGTAGGAAGGCATTTCACACACTGGATGCAGAATGGGTACAATTATAGCAAGGCTGTTCAAACCGAGTCAGTTTAAGGTGGAGATCATCATAATCCGTGAAGAGTGGAGGAACAAGAGCAAGAGTATTTGTAGGTAATGAACTATGTATGTTTTCACATAAGAGCTATTTGTGTGTTTTATATCCGTAAGTACTCTAGTTAATTAACCTAATCATTCTTCCTTTTTCACCCTTCCATCTGTTAGCTTAACAGTGATAAAGAGAAACAAATTAAATCTAAAGTATATCTAAAAACTAGGATTTGGCCATAATTCATTGTTCAATGTCTATTTTACAACAATACACAAAGTGAGTATTGAGCTGAAAGATTGGTCTGATAACACCTTTGTTTGTTGACTGGATGTATTCATTAGAGTCTGTTTAGGGATTAATTTTTCGGTGTATCTTTCTCTAAATGACAGATTTTATTTAAGTCACCGATATAATTGGTGTGGTACAGTAATCCATATTGTGTTTTCTAGTCGTGTGTGAAGGCTGAACCATTTTGTGCTATAATATGACATAGAGGCATCTGCATAGTGAGCAGCAGGATGCAAGGCCTTCATCCTGAGAACACTCATGGTGTGGATTAAAGGAGGTGGTGAACAGATGCGTTTCCTTATTACTTTGTTTGAACATGGGAGTGAGAGCTGAAGGAGTGTAACTATTTAGAGAACCATTGTGGTGTTAGGATATACTGCTAACAGTGGAGCTAACTTAAAGCTAGAATTTATTTCTGGTTTTGCAGTAGATGTTCATCTGCAGAAATCCCCTTTACTTGGGGTATTTTCTTTTTTTTTAAATTACAGATACGATGTTGTTTCAGAGTTATATGAAATGAAATTTGCATTCCCACCCACAGTTTTCTTCCAAGAAACCAGTTCTAAAGAAATACAACAGGCTGGAGAATCTAATGTTAGAGTAAGCTGATATGCACTGTCAAACATTTGTCAGAATCACATCTAACTTACTATTCTTCAGCACAGTGGCTCTGGGAACTTCATTTTTTCCAAATGATTTATTACCTCTTTGCTGTAGCATTCAGTGTTGAATAAAACTTGTAATCAAAATTGGATGAGTAGTTTGCCTCACATTCATTTTTCCTAGGGACTCTTCTGAGTTGAAAAGAATTATATAGAACTGTAGAGAGTATGTTTTATTGTTTCAAATCTGGCTTTGATCCTGCACAGCAGAAAACATCGCTCTATGGGTTTAAGTGTTGTAATCATGCACTTGGTTCTTTTGTGTAGAAATCCTGTTCAGGTCATGTAAAAATAACTCAAATTGATCACAAGTCTGTTGCTGTCTGTGCTTCTGAAATGGTATTGATCAAATTATCCCTTTCCAGGGAAAGAAACCAACTTCTGCTCTTTCACTCAAAATGTTCAGTCTGTGGGAATGTGCATGTTTGAAAATCACTTTCTGTTATAATCATGGTCGTATCTGGGTATAATGCTAAAGGACAAGATGTTGAGACAGGTGATTGCAGACTTGAATTGCAGACTTGAACTCTCCACCTGGAGAGGAAAAATATGCAATATAGTCCACATTGATCTGTGGATTACAAGGGAGTTAATCTATGTGACGTATTTAATAGCATCAGTCAGGACTCATCTGTTTACAGTATTGAATAACTGAATGTAGAGGCATATGCATCACTTGTTTTAAATTGAAACTCTGTTCCTATTCGAAGTCTTCTAACATAGGGAGCTCCTGTTTACATGAGAACAGAATAGAGACATGGGAAGGGTGAAGAGGGAAGGAGCACTGTAGTTTTTCTCTTTGCAGAAGGCCAAAGCTGGGAATGAGGGAATTTCCCAGAAACAGAAGAGAGAACAGAGTGCTTGAGATACAAAAGTCACAAGGTTATGGAGGAACTACTGATCATGGGATTACGACAGGAGAGAGGATCATATTATGTAATCGAAAAATTCAGCTTATCAGGGTGAGTATGTAGGGAGGAAGGAAACTGGCTGAACAAGAAATTGCCCAACTTACAGAAGTAACAGCTAGATGACTCCCTGGAGAGGAAAAAATATGAACAGTAGGCATCTTGGAGGACCTCTGAAGACCCTGTGCTCAAGAATTATTTGGGAAATTATGTGTGTTGCTTTCACTTTGTCTAGGGTTCTCTTTTAACTACAGCAACAAAATTGGAAGGTAATTTGTACGGAAAATTTCAGTTAGGTTTTGTCTTATTGAATTTCTGGCAGCTACCTCTGAATTAATAGCAGTATTAAACGACAGAGAAATAAAATATTTCTAGGATTAGGCATTATTTGATCAAACATAGATATCTAATTTAGGAGAAGACCATGTGTGCCCTACAAGCATGTATTTTTCTCTACTGATTTTCTATGGAAACAGACTTCTGGATCTGTGAGTCTATCTCCTTTTAGCAATTGTGCATCCTGGAAGAGTGAATTGTAGACCTACAGTTAGGATGAAGCGGAAAAACTGTAATTGCACTACTGACCAATATGAAGGGAAAAGAGAGTACTCGGGAAGGTAGGGAACTAGCAGTTGTCCTGGTTGCTTAAAGACCTCATAGATGTACAGGGCCATTTCCATCAAGGGACAACAGAAGTGTGTGTGCCCTGTAAATATATCAGAGGAGCCTATTGAAGAGAGTGTGCTTGAACTTAGCTGGATCTAACCATAGGAAATGTAAGGCTAGATTTATTTTTCAGGTTCACATTTGAAGGCTGCACATGTGTCTAGTAAAGAAGAAATCTGCCAAGCACATGACTGTCCAGAACGGATTCTTCTATGTTCTCCTCTGAAGACCTACTGCCCTCCACAGTTGAACATTGGCAGTACCTAGAAGGAGTGAGAGATATACCTTGATTGTCCAAATCAAGGGTTTCTTTAGATAATTTTTCAGCTCCTCTCCAGTTCAATTACTTTGGCTCCTTCCTGCAAAAGCCAAGACCAATGGGCTGAGAATTGGTTTGCACTTGAATTCTGCCTCAATATGAAGTCAAAAGAAAGACACTTGGATGCATTGTTCAGTGGTTCTTGGCCTACCGGTGTCAACTTAATTAAAGACACTTGAATGGTTAACTGGGTGGGTCGGGAATGCTATAGCAGACATGAATTGCTTTTACATGACTTAATAGTGGTTAAGGTAAAGTTCAAATGTTCGTTTTTTTTTTTTCCAGGCCCAAATATCAAAGCCATTGTAAGATTTTAGCAGAACTATATACTTATAGAAAGTTAAGTTGAATTAAATGGTGTTAATTCAGACATTTTTTCTCTTACAATTCTCAGCCTTCTAATATCCTTTCAATGCATTGCAGTCTTTGTGAACAGTGTGGTTAAATGGTTACCCAAAGTGATTACATAGGTTCTTCACCCTGCACAAGCAAGCTTGTTACTCTATAGAGAACACACTGGTGTTGGGGCAAGTACTTAACAAGTGCTGCTGAGCTGGAGGGGAGTCTCATTAAAGCAAAAACTGAATTGATGCTTCAGGATCAAGTCTTTAGCTGAAGACAGGGATGTAAATGCAACAAAGGGATGATGAAGAAAAACAACCTTAGATTTGTTTTACTTAAACGCTTATCATCATACTAGTGCTCGAAAGGTGTTGCCAGGTTGTAAGCAAGCTATAGAAATATACTAGAGGGTCAAAATTAGCTTTTATGTACTTTTACAAGTAAGTAAAAGAAATTTTTCTGTTTCTGTAGCATACAAATAAAAGTGTCCAGTGCAGCTGTATCTTCCAGAGGATGAAGATATTCAAAGTATCTTTGATTTTTAAACTATTAAAAGTGATCAACTTATGGATGTCATTGAGATCAGGAGGCAGTGGTGGTTGATGAGGATAGCGTATTTGTCTTTGTGTATTATATTTAAGATCTTGGTCAAATAATTTGATGCAAATTATTATTATTAAACAGTAACAGGAATGCTTTTTCTTTGCTGAGTACGTTTTAGGATTTTGAGGGACTCAAAGAGGTTAGAGAACATTTGGAGGAGTGCAAGCTGTGACTATTTATTGACTTCTTGCATTCTTCATAGTAACTTATTGGTCTGCAATATTGCAGCTACAGTTAACAGCTCACAAATAAGGGGAATCTGAGATGGCAGAGGAAGTGTGCAAAGTCTGAACTAGTTCCAAGACTGCAGTAATTGCTTCTGGATTCATTATGATAACTGCTTTTGTTTTAAATAGAGATGATGCTGTGCAACTGTTTCTCTGGTAAAAATAAGCAGACTAAAGACGCAATCGCATCCTTCTCCAAAAACTTTGATTCCTCACTCTTCCTATGGAATACAATATTCCTAATTTTTTTGTCTTTTTTTCCCCTCCTTTGCTTTGCCTTCTTGATTCTTTTCTTAGCTATGCATACCTTTCAACCTCTTCTTGTCGTCTCCTGAGTAATGTGGAGTCCACCTTGCTGATCCCAAAACTAACAGGCTGACACCACTCCAGCACTGCATTTAAAGCTGGTGCATTTTCTGAGAAGGTCCTGAAGCATTGCTCACTTGGCTGTTTGTACTGGTTAGCCAGAGGAACCATAGGTCATGCTAGACCTCCACCTATAGATCTGTCACTTGCATTGTTGGCAGAATACCCTCAGAGGTACTGGTGGGATACTTCTCCTAACTGGCAGCTTCATAGCAGTTTTTGTCTAGAATGTGTTATAACAGGCAATCAACACCACTCAGAAAACTTCATACTGTTCTGGATGCTGTTGTTATCCGTAGAAGGCCATACATGTACCAATGGCTCTGGATATTCTTCCCATGGTAGTAAGTCTGTTTTGTAGCAGAATATATAATGGATCAAATAAAACTGATAAACCTTAAAACTGTAACTAGATTTCCATTATACATGGTTACATGAATATAGAGAAACTGTGTGCAGGCAACTGCTCCTTCTACTGGCTCTTTTATTTGGCTTATCAATCACATAGTGAACTGTCACTGCTTGAGTCATGTTAAGCTACTAGACATAGAAATACTTGTGTGCTTGTCAAGTCTGGGTACAACCCTAGCCAGATCCCAATACTATAGTGAGGTAAAACCTTGCTGTGTGGTGCTCCTGCAAACCTCCATTCCATTCCCTCTCATTTAATTGGAAACATCGTAATGGAGTAATAGCCTTCTCTGTTAAAGTGTGACATCTGGATGACAAATGACATTGTCGTTTTTGCTACTTGGTCTATCAGAAAAACCCATAATGTTTATAACACATATGTGGTCAGCTAATTTCCAGAGGGAGAGTAGCAGAGCATTAAGCATTCATTGCTTGTGTGCTATATGTAACCAATTCTTATTGTGCCATGGGAGACAGGAGAAGACATGGTGACTTTCTTTAACAATAAAAGAAGATGTTTTGTACACAGCTATGACTAGTACTCCAAGGTCTGAATTACAGTTGAACAAAAAAAATTTGTTCCTGCCTAATAGCTTAGTGTTCTTAGTTTCATGGACAGTGAGGTACTTTTCAGGCAAAGAAATATCTTTGGGAAAAGCTAATCTGCTTTCGGCATGTTCACAGTAGTGGTAGTTGATGATTTGAGGTGATGCTCAAAATAAATAAAACAAATAGGGATTTCTAAAGATCATCTAGGAGTTTGAGTTCAGTGCAATTAGAAAAAAAAAATCAACATTAAGTTCTTTTAGAGCAACTTTTGAGTTTCCTCCTTAAGTTGAAAGTCCTGGAAGAATAAATCCATCAATGCAAAATTGAGTAGCTTTCAGTGCAGTTGTGTTCATAAGTATTTAAAGGCAAAATGGGTCAAATAAATAGCAGAGTTCCTAGAATGGATGCATGTCCCTAAAGCAAGAAAGTCATAATAGAACAGTTTATGAAATACATTTTGAAAAGCCTACTAAGAAGCCACATAAATAATTTCTTTAAGCAAATGAGGTAAAGGACAAAACCAGGAGCTACAAGAATGGCTCAGCCTGTTTTATTGTGACATGAGGGACCCAGGAAGAAATGAGCCCAGGATCAGGCTGTGCTGGTGATGTGACTTCTGCTTTATAGCCAACATGTCTCCAGAATCAGAGGCATGATGAAAACACACAGATCTGTCATTGCTCTACTAACTGGACATTTAACCAAGGAAAGTTGTTAAATGGAAGACTGAAGTGGCCATGGAAAAGTAGGTATTCCAGAACTACGAATATGAAGTGAATACCTAAGTTTGCAAATCCTTTTTAATTATCAGGATTTCAAACTTCATAGTCCACATGAGAGCACACTGCCCTACATCCAAAGGACATTGGTCAACTGCCTATAATTATGTTGGCAGGTCCCAGGTGTTGCTTCTAAGAATCTCTTTGTAATATTTTAATTCTAACTTCTGTCTGTTTTGAATGGCTCTTGATAACTGCCTTTGGTGTTGATGTACATTAACATCTCTACATGGCTTAATTAGCATGGACACCTGCAGGATTTACTGTTATCACAGAAGAAGCAGCTGCTTGGGTGGCATGCCTCTCACCAGATCCAAGCCATTTATAAACCCTCTAGATGTCTGACCTAAGCTAATCATCTAGATTCTCTGTAGAGCCAATTGAGAGAGAAGATGAACTTTTCTCAAGGTATCCATTTTAGACACTTGACCTGAGTATTTGCAAAGGACAGTTTATGCTAACATATTTGGTTTTTTCATTGACCAAGAGGCATATAGATGCTAAAATTCTCAGGCAGCTGAAAGAAATTCACCCTTGGCTACTATGGTTGCTGCAGAATGCTGTGGAAGTAAAGGAGGATTATTTTTCTAAGTAGAACTTGAAGCTACAAGCAATCACTCGATATTCTCAGTAATCTCTTTGGAAAGAGCTTCTTTCATTCTGAAAAAAATGGCCTAAATGTTTTAAGTCATAAAATATGAAAAGATTTGCATGTTTTTCAATGTTAAAAGGTACTTTAGGTGAGCATGATGGTAAATACGTTACTGTCTCTAAATCTTGGCTAGTCTGCATTTTGGCTTGTTTTTGTAAACCAGAAGCAATAATGCTATGGTTTGAGATGAATAATATAATTTTTGTGTTTCAGTTAATGTTTAATTATAAGATAACAGATTGGAATTTGCTTAACTTTAATAATTTAGAAGTACTGTAAGAGACCATGAATGGAAACACCAGTAAATAATTAAGTTACCTAACTAAAATCTATGGCCATATAGGTCATTGGAAAACTGTAAATGTAAAAGAACTAGACTGAAAACGTGTAGAGAAATTCAAGCTGAATTCCTGAAACTCCAGGGGAGATCATGTAAAATCAGATTAGTGTTTCTTTGTTAAAATAGATTGTTCTATTAATGGAAACTTAAAGTCATACTTCCACACTGAAATGCTTTGGCTTGACATAAAATATAATTTACTCTCTGACATTTGGAAATATCTCTCAAAATGATGGTAATGTTTAGACTCAGGATGCATTAGGAGTTCTTTTCACTAGGATGCTTCTGGTGTATTTTTGCAGTCATTACCTCGGAATCCAGGGGAGAGTATTATGAATAATAAGCAAGGTTTTATACTAATGTCTACATTGTTTTCTTTCTACCGAGGATATAAAAATGCATCATGAGACAGCAGACTACTACAGAACACATTTAATTAATGAATTAGTATAAAATTACCAACTACTGTTATATTCAGAGGAATATATGGATGTATCCGAAAGCATAAACACAGCTATGTCTGTGTCTTTCTAGAAAGATTACCTAAGAATTTTGGAGTGCAAATTATAGATGGTTCCCTTTGCAAAAAGAAGTGTTCTTTTCATTTTTTTCCTTTATCATTGACCTCTCCCAAAAGCTAGGTTCGGCTCTGAAAGTCCTGACTCTGTTACAGTGCTGCCAAATACAGAAGCATTTTGCTACATAACTTTGAACTCCTGAGCTTTGTGTGATATACACTGCTTCTACATTCTTTCCCATTGCTGTCTGTAATGAGGATATTTGGGCATAGAGTCATAGAATGCTTTGGGCTGGAAGGGATCTTAAAGATCATCTAATTCCACCACTCCCTCCGCCCCTACCACCACCGCCATGGGCAGGGACACCTCCTACTAGACAAGGCTATTCAAGATCCCATCCAACCTGGCCTTAGATGCTTCCAGGGAGCATCCACAACTTCCCTGGGCAATCTCTTCCAGTGCCTCATCACCCTCATCATGAAGAATTTCTTCCTAATGTCTAATCTAAATCTTCCCCCTTCTAATTTAAAGCCATTACCCCTTGTCCTGTCGTTCCATGCCCTTGTAAAAAGTCCCTCCCCAGCTTTCTTGTATGTCTTCTTCAGGTACTGGAAGGCTGCTATGAGGTCTCCCCAAAGCCTTCTCCAGGCTGAACAACCCCAACTCTCTCAGCCTGTTCTCATAGTATCTCCTCTGATCATCTTTGTAGCCCTCCTCTGGACCCATTCCAACAGTTCCATATCATTCCTGTGCTGGGAATTCTAGAACTGGACACAATACTCCAGGAGGGTTCTTAAGAGAGCAGAGTAAAGGGGCAGAATCACCTCCCCCAACCTGCTGGACACACTTCTTTTTTGATGCAACCCAGGGTACGTTTGGCCTTCTGGGCTGCAAGCACACGCTGACGGCTCATGTCAAGCTTCTTATCAATGAGCATGCCTGAGGCCTTTTCTGCAGGGCTGCTCTGAATCACATCATTCTCTATCCTGTATTGAAACTGCAGATTACCTCAACCCAGGTGTAGGACTTAGCCTTGTTGAACCTCATGAGGTTGACACAGGCCCACTTCTTGAGCTTGTCCCTGTCCCTCTGAATGACGTCCTATCGTTCTGGTATGGCAACTACATCACTCAATTTGGTGTCATCTGCAGACTTGCTGAGGGTCCACTCAGTCTCACTGTCTGTATCATTATGAAAATCTTAAAACAGCACTAGTCCCTATATAGATCCCTGAGGGATGCCACTTATCACAAATCTCCACCTGTAGTGTTTTTATTTTACAAAAAAAGACAAATACTCACCTTTTTTTCAGGGATATCATAAATCAATGTTCCAGCTATGTGTTTTTTCACATTTGTAACTTTTGATATGTTCAACCAAACCATTTGCATGATGAGTGTACCACTATCCATTGAAGGCATAGATTGATGAAGGCAACCTTCAGGATGTTATGCCATGATTGCTGTCTAGCAGGTCAAATATTTAAATAATGAAACTTTTTCACCAGTGGAGGTTTGATTAAATAGAATAAATACTCTTTTTTTTTTTTTTGTGGGCTTAACAATCAACAGTGAGATGAGACACAAGCGCAGTGTTGATACTGAAGATTAATTGAAGAATACAAATGATGTGGCTTGATTAGTTTTACTTTCTGCTTATTATAACAGTCATTGTCTGGGGCTACTAAGCAAGAGAGGTAGCCTTTCCTTCTCTCTTATGCATGAGACATCACGGTGAAGGGAGAGTCTGGGATCCAGCAACACTCGAAATACATTTTTATTGTAATTTCAATAAAGCGGTGGAATAATGCCCATTAATTTCACCAATTGCTCTTAGTACCATGAAAACTCGTGTGACAGAGAAGACTTGTCTTGTTCAAGTTTGATACAAATTTAAAGCTGTTTTAGGAAACATACTGAAAACTCTAAGCTATACAGTATTTTGGTCCTGCCAAGAAAATATTGAAGATCATGGTTTGAGGTTCTTTGCCACTGTGCCCATCATCTCTTATGTTGCCTGTTTTTTGCCCATAAGGCTAGAAATAGTCTTTCCACTTTCTTAATTTTTTTTTTTCTCTCTAGGGACAGGTAGCATCAGAGAATTGGGATGACGAGAGGAAATCTTGGCAAATGAGAGCCTTGCAGATACTTACTACTATGGTGTTGAGGACACAGGAGACACTCAGATGTCTTTCTTTCAGGAGCATGATTATTCTATGCTTGCCAGGAACATTTCTCCTTTGGTGACAGGTGCTTCAGCATGTCTGCTAACCAATCCAGGTTAATCTACCTTGATGCTCTATGGGAGAAAAGGTTTGCTGCTAACATAAACTGTTAAAAGCAGCTTCTAGGCCTTTTGCTACAGAATTAGTACTAGGTAATTATGAAGAGTAAAGAGAACACAATCCAAGATCATACTTCATGCAGCCTTGTTTCTGCCTTTTCATGAAATCTTCACACTGTCAAAAATCTATAACAGAGAGAATTAGGATTAAATCAAGGCTGTTTTCCATTAGCACCAGTTTGAATGTGACAACACACTCTTTATATAGTGTGTAAAGTCAGTGTTATGTGCCATTCTCTAAGCACTATAATGGGAAATACCAATTAAAATACATATTAGTTGAATCCATTTTGATTAAGCTGTTAATTTCTGTGTTAGCAAGAGTCTGTCATGTTCTTTGATTACCAAGACCTCTAGCCTGGCAAGACACTGACTGTTACTAAATTGCTCCCTATTTTCCTTTTCAGAGTCCAAATCTTGTTAAACCTGGGACTATAATACCTTGACTCATTGCAGTTTCTCTGTTTCCTGCCCGAAGTGCCATCTGTGAAACACTGTCTAAAAATATAGCCTGCAGACTTTTCTATTGATTGCCAGGGTAAAACTGGATTATCTCACTCTTGTTGTGTCAGCTCAGTTTTTCACTTTTGTCTTTCATCTTTAATCTTCAGATTCTGTTTTCTCTGTTTTGAATTTCCTCAGTTTGAAATCATCTCATTAGGAAGCAGGTCATAGACTGATAAAGCATTCTCTCATGCTTATTTCCATCTAATAAGCATTCATTTGGAGTTAAATTATAAAGCATAGATCCCTTTGAAAATGCCCATACATGCAGCTGGTTGTCAATCACCCATCATCCCATGTAGGTCTCCCCAAAGATCCCTGTGATAATCACAAAACTTTAAGGAAATTAACAGTAGGAAAATGGTTGACACAGGTCTCATTTTGGAAAGATCTTTATGATGAATAATAACACTTGATAGCTATTTGCAGAATTTATATTCATTTTATTTGTAGGATTGCTAGCAAGTATCCTGAGAGTCCAGAAAAGTCAAAGTTGTCTTGAGAGATTCAGTTTCTGAGAAGATTAGAAAAAGATGTATTCCTATTATTTTATTTAATATAGTTTTCCCTTTCCTGTAACCACTAAAGGTAAGTGAACATAAATCTTGTCCAGTGAAAATGGAAGCCTATGCCATAAGCTAGTAGTCTGCCAGCAGATTAATTACTCATACTTGATTTTGAGGGTTGAGCAGTGGTAATTATTGGAATGTAATGAGCGATATGTTCTCTCGCAAAAATAACCAATGCCACAAATTGGCTCTGAAATGTTTAGCTTATGTCTATGACATCATAAAGCTTGAGAACTTCATTGATTAAAGCCAGTGGTACTTTAAAAGACTGAGACAAACAGTCCTGGTTTCTTTCCCTTAAAAAAACAACCAAACAAATAGAAATGTGCAAGCACACAAGATTTTAGTTAAATATCGATATACTACTTAATCTGTATTCTTGTTTGAATTTGAAATCAAGACACTGAAAAGGATTGCACTTCCAAAATGAAATTCTGTAGATAAGAACATGAAAGGATATAAAAAAATATATAAAATATACTATGCAATGTTTTTAAAGTGTTGTTTTCCCAGACACTGTTATTTTTATTTTGCTCATTCTTGGAAATCCATTCATTAGATTAGGATTGGATTGAGATTTATTTTTAGTTCCTATAGGAATATCAAGTTTTCTTTTGGATATTGTTCTTTCACATTTCATTTGGTGGCTATAACTCTTGGGTTTGTCTACAAGACGCATGTAACTGAGAACAGGATTCTGATCATATACTCTTTGAAATCTAGAAGCGCTCAAGGCCCTCACTTCCTTGACTTTAGCCCCACAGGGCTTAATAGCAATTTACTGATGGAATATTAGCAGTGAGTCAATATCTTCCCAGGGGCAAAAGAGGGAAGGATGAGGAATGATAATGGACAGAAGTAGAACTACCGTAGGATTATATTTCTTACTGGTGCATGAAGGACACTGCTTATCAATCAATTTCAGATTTTAAACTGTCTGAGACTAGTTAAAATCTCCATCAATGGGCTACAGCTAGATGAAGCAATGTTGTTAGGGATAATTCCCATAAGCATTTACAGTTTTATGAAACACTTGTTATATTCCTCCTCTTTTTCTAATGGATTCTGATTGAATGTGGTATGGAAAATATTGACAGTGGAAAAGATTGAGCATTTTACAGAAGGGAAAACATAACACTTCATTGTTTTTTTCTTTATATTGATGTCTTCACTGAATGAAACTCAGTTTTCATATTTGATACACAAATTCTTAGTGACTCTATGATAGGCATCTACTGAACAGGTTCCTGCTTTAGCCACAGATTTCTAAATAGCTTTTTTTCTTTTTACATTGTGTTTAAATACTGAGGAATAATAAGTAGGAACAGTCCTCAGCCAAGCATCTGACCAACTATTTATCATGATTTAGAAACCAAATTTATGAATATTTTGAGTAATGAGTAATATAGTGGGTTTTTTTCCATGTCTGAGTTAAACAATGCTTCTAGCAATCCATGAGTCATGTCTTTCTAAGACAGTGATGATACATACTGGTAAAGTCTAAGGAACAAGAGAATCTGTCTGATCAGTCTAGTCCTCATCAGCAGGCAAAACATTCTTGTCAAAGTAGAATAATGAAGATTAAAATAGAGACAAGATAAACTGATGGCAATAAATTATTGGGAAAAAAAGGAGCTTTATTCAAGGAAATTTAGGAAGGTTTGTGTGTGGATTCTCACAGAAAAGTCACTGGCCTTGAACACCTCCATGAATAGGGCATCCACAGCCTTTCTGGGCAACCTGTCTCAGTGCTTCACCACTTGCACAGTAAAAAGTTGCTTCCTAATATCTACTCTAAATCTTCCCTCTTTCAGCTTAAAACTGTTACCCGTCATCCTATCACTGCATTTCTTGACAGAGTCCCTCCCCATCTTTCCTGTAGAGCCCTTTAAGTACTTGAAGGCTGCTATAATGTCTCCCCAGAGCTTTCTTTTCTCTAGGCTGAACAAGCCCAACTCTCTTGGCCATTCCTCCCATGGGAGGTACTCTGGCTCTCCTATGGACTCACTCTAATAGATCATTGTTTTTCCTGTGCTTAGGACTCCAGACCTGAGTGCAGTATTCAAGGTGAGGTCTCACAAGAGCACAGTAGAGGGAGAGAATCACCTCCCTCAAACTGCTAGTCACATTTCTTTTGATGCAGCCCAGGATACAGTTGCCTTTCTGGGCTGCAAGCACACATTGCCCGTTGATGTTGAGCTTCTCATCCACTAACACCTGCAAGTCCTTCTCTTCAGGGCCACTTGTAATTGTGCTTGGTTTTTTTCCAACTCAGGTCCAGGACCTTGCACTTGGCCTTGTTGAACTTCATGAGATTTGCACAGTCCCACCTCTCAGGCCTGTCAGGGTTCCTCTGGATGGCATCCCTTCCTTCTGGAGTGCTGACCGTGCCACGCAACTTGGTGTTGTCAGCAAACTTGCTGACATCCCATAGACCATGTCTGCAACAAAGATATTAAACAACACCAATCCCAGTACTGACCCCTGAGGAACGTCACTTGTCACTGGTCTCCACTTGGACATAGAGCTGTTAAACACAACTCTGAGTGTGACCATCCATCTAATCCCTTATTCACTGAGTGGTCTGTCAAATGCATGTCTCTAATTTAGAGACAAGTATGTTGTGCAGGACAGTGTTAAATGCTTTGCACAAGTCCAGATGATATTGATTACTCTTCCCTTATCCACCTATGCTGTAGCACCATTGTAGAAAGCCACCAAATTTGTTGGGCATGGTTTGCCCTTAGTGAAGCTATGTTGGCTGTCACAAATCATCTCCTTATTTTCCATGTGCCTCAGCAGAGTTTAGAGGAGGATCTGCTCCATGATCTTGCAAGCACAGAAGTGAGGCTGACTGTCCTGTAGTCCAGCATAGCACCTTCCCGCATTGGCTCTTTTATCACTTGGAGAAGGAAGTTACCATCAACTCTTTCCAAGAACTTCCTGGATTGCTTGAGTCCTGCTGTGTGTCCCCCAAGATGGTTGTGAAGTTCCCCATGAGGACCAGGTCTTGTGAATGTGAGGCTGCACCTTTCTGCCTATAGAAGGCCTCATCTACTCGTTCTTCCTGGTCTGGTGGGCTGTAGCAGAACCCCACTATAATATTACATGTCCCTGCACTCCTTTTAATACTGACCCATAAGATCTTGGTCTGCTCGTTATCCATCCCCACATGGAGATCCATGTACTTTAGCTGGTCATTAACACAGAAGACAACACCCCCTATTTGTCTCTCCTGCTCGTCCTTTTTAAAAACCCTGTATCCCTCCTTTCCAACACTCCAATCATAGGATCCCACCATGTCTCTGTGATGTCAATGAGATCATAGCCCTGCAAGCATGTGCATATCTCTAACTCCTCTTGTTTATTCCCCTTGCTATGTGCATTTGCATAATGGCACTTAAGCTAGGCCCCTGATTAAGCTGTCTTACTGTCTGGAAATCATTTTTGATGTTCTTCAGGTGCTTTCCTGCTGACCTGTGAGCTTTCTTTAGGCTCTGGGCATCTATTGCTGGCACTGGCATCAGACTTATAGGAGTGGGATGGATTGAGGTTCCTCTGTCCCAGCAACTTTTGTTTAAACCCCTTTTCAGCATGTTGGCAAGCCGATGACCAAGGATGTTCTTTCACTTCTCTGACAGATGGACCCCATCAGCCCCTATTAGACCAGGTTTCTCAAAGCAAGTCCTGTGGTCTAAGTAGCCAAATCCCTACCTGCAGCATCAGTTCTTCAGCCATTTGTTGATATGCCAGACTCAACTGGCCCTTTCAAACTCCATCATCTCAGAGAGGATTGATAAAAAACTACTTGTGCTCCAAAGTCCCTTAGTGTTGCTTCCATGGCCCTGTAACCTTGATACCCTTCAGACTGTTCCTGACTGTATCATTGGTGCCCACATGGAGCAACAGCCGTGGATAGTAGTCAGTGGGCTCTACAAGACTTAGTAGTCTCTTGGTGAAATCCCTAATACAAGCACGCAGTAAGCAGCACACCTCTCTAGAGTGGGTTGATTCAGCATATGGGTGCCTCTGTACCTCTCAGAAGAAGGTCTCCTACTACTATCACTTGTCGCCTTTTCTTAGTTGTGCTGGATGTTATCCAGGGAGCAGATTGGGCTCTTTTAATCAGCTCCAGCATCTCTCCTGGTGTGACAAGTGTTTCATCTTAGGTGTGCAGAGTGATGAAGCTATTCTGCAAGAGCACCTCGGGCTTTGGGGGAAGCCTCTTCCTCCTGCTAGTCTTTGACCTTGCAAGCTTCCATTCTTCTTCATTATTGCCCCTCTCCCTTCTGTGTTTGCTGGTGGAGAAGTTTTTGTTTGGCTGTGAACTATATATCCTGCATTGACTTTGCTCTCTGAAGGCAATGAGGGTATCTGAACTGGGACACCATCTATTCAGCTGAGGTGGTTTCTAAGCCAAGCCTAGATTGTGTGCTGTAAAGACCTGGTCAATGAAAATTATCACTTCTACTCATCCTGTGTGGATAGATTTCCTATCAAATGACACCAGGCTTTAGGCAAAAGGCTATTTGCTTGAGTCCTGCCCTGTTGTGGATGCAGGTAGGACATATACCCAGACCCAGAAGCTTGGAAATATTCCTAAGCTTGCAAGTTTACATCCTGTTTGTATTTATTACTGGGCAGCCAATAATTTCTGTCTATCAAAGCCCAAGCCAAGGAAGAACAGAGTGGCAAAGAGACTGGAGAGTTTTGAGAGTTTTGACTGTGATAACAATCACTGTTAAAGGAAATTGAGTGACAGTTTGGCTGAAGTTCAGTATAAGGAAGAAATGGGAAAGAATCCTAGTTCCAGAAAAGAAACCATTAGCAGGAATGAGACCAAAGAAGACCTTGATTGACGAAAACTGGTCAACTATATCTTAACATATTCCAAAAGAACGTGAGGGAAACTAAGACGAGGAATGACACACACATTCTGCTCTTTTGCCTAAACTGAAGCCATTCTTGTGCTGCTTACTGCACAGTGTTTACTTCCACTCTTCCAGCAAAGATTTTTAACTGTGCATGCACCAGTTATATGAAAGGCTGTGTTTCATTGTGTTTGCCTGCAAATTTTAAAGAAAATGCAGCTCAGTCCACTTTCTGCCGTTTCTCCTTCTTTTGGGGTCTTTGTCCTAAACTTCTTTACAGGTTTGATGCCTACCTTGGCAAGACAGTCACAGAACACTGTAGTGTCATCTTCCAATATCAGTGGTATCCCAGTATGCTCATCAGCACAAGTCTCTGCATGAAATATGGTTGAGTGGGTTTTTTTGGTTTTTATTTTTTTTTTAAGGCTAGTTGCTAGGCAGTTGCTATATTCAGTGCAAAATTGGTATAGGCTAAGTATATTAGCTCAAAATTTCATTATATGAAGGAGATGATACTTTTAATCTTTAGGTTTAAGTGGTATTTTCTGTTCCATTTCAGTTAGGGTGTATTGTAAGATTTGCTGCACCTTAAGAACATGGAAAATAGCATGTAAAAGACTATTATTCAAACATAACAGTAAAATATGAGAAATGGGATGTAGGAATTTGTCAGTGCAATCCTGTGTTTGTAATGGGAAAAATAATTAGTATATTGGATTTTTTCAGTGGTATGTTTGAGGGGATTGGCAAATTAACTTTGCATGACATTAAACTGGAGATTATCAGCCTTCATTGCACAGTGATACTACCAACTACTCCCTGTCACTTAGGGAAACCTGAACTTACAGAGTCTGAAGATAGGCACTTATTCATATACTTGTGCATATTTTCACACTATTAACATGTCCAGAAGTGGTCAATAGAAATATGTTAATAAACTTTTTTATATTTTTTTTCTATATATTAATCTTAGGCTCTGTTTCTTCCTTTGTGAAAGAATTAGATATGCTCTTCTTTCTGAAGATAGCAGAAATTGAGATGGTAGGATATAGTAGCTAAACTAATCCAAATAATCTTTGAAATACCATTTTCAGTTAAAAAAGCTTTTTCATTATATTATAGATCTTAATTACCTTTGGCTTTCAAGCCAACAATGATGTGCAATACAAAATCCAAAGTAATTGCTAGTATTTGTGGCAATGAAGTCTTTCTGTATTTGGGATAAGAAATTAGAATTTTTCTAACCTTCAGATTCTAAATAGATGAAAAAAAAGTAAAAAAAAAAAAACCGAGAATTGAAAATTATTTATAAAAACATCCATTAATCTTTACAAATGGTTTATCTAATCTCTGATATTAATAAAAAGCATATTTTTCCACAGAAGGAAAATGTTAGCCACTTTGTTGATCTTGTAAAAAAAATCAAACCAAAATAAATCCAACCACTTCTACCTCACTAATTTCTGACTGAGTATTTAAGTAATGGTCCAAGTATTTTGTTCTGTCATTTCAGTTTCAGTGCCTCCTCTTCTTACTGATAAATTTGTCTATCTAAAATAAGAATTCTTTGGATTTCTTTTTCTTGCCAGAAATGAAACAAAAACATACAATGTGTTTTGAATGACTTGGAGAGGGGTAGTGCTTCTTTTTCACTCCTAGTATGTGAAGATCTACTAGTGTGGCTAAAACATGTTTAATGGAGGTCAAATTTCCAGCAGATTTTTGACAATTGCCATTCTTCATTGATGTAGCTTTAAGTCCTGTTTACTTCATCATGAAAATAAACTGAGTATCTGTGAAATGTCACAGAATCACAGAATCACAGAATAACCAGGTTGGAAGAGACCCACCGGATCACCGAGTCCAACCGTTCCTACCAAACACTAAACCATATCCCTCAGCACCTCGTCCACCCGTGCCTTAAACACCTCCAGGGAAGGTGACTCAACCACCTCCCTGGGCAGCCTGTTCCAGTGCCCAATGACCCTTTCTGTAAAGAATTTTTTCCTAACGTCTAGCCTAAACCTCCCCTGGCAGAGCTTGAGGCCATTCCCTCTTGTCCTGTCCCCTGTCACTTGGGAGAAGAGGCCAGCACCCTCCTCTCTACAACCTCCTTTCAGGTAGTTGTAGAGAGCAATGAGGTCACCCCTCAGCCTCCCCTTCTCCAGGCTAAACAACCCCAGCTCTCTCAGCCGCTCCTCATAAGGCCTGTTCTCCAGCCCTTTCACCAGCTTTGTTGCTCTTCTCTGGACTCTCTCCAGAGCCTCAACATCCTTCTTGTGGTGAGGGGCCCAGAACTGAACACAGGATTCGAGGAGCGGTCTCACCAGTGCCGAGTACAGAGGGAGGATAACCTCCCTGGACCTGCTGGTCACGCCGTTTCTGATACAAGCCAAGATGCCATTGGCCTTCTTGGCCACCTGGGCACACTGCTGGCTCATACTCAGTCGGCTGTCAACCAACACCGCCAGGTCCCTCTCCTCCAGGCAGCTTTCTAGACAGACTTCTCCTAGTCTGTAGCACTGCACAGGGTTGTTGTGCCCCAAGTGCAGGACCCGGCATTTGGCCTTGTTAAACCTCATGCCATTGGACTTTGCCCAGCGGTCCAGCCTGTTCAGATCCCTTTGCAGAGCCTCCCGACCCTCCAGCAGATCGACACTTCCACCCAGCTTAGTGTCGTCCGCAAACTTGCTAAGGGATATGTCAGGAGCAAGAACAATTGAACTGCCAGATGGAAACATAGCGACCTTCCAGTACCTGAAAGGAGCCTACATGAAAGCTGGAGAGGGACTATTCATAAAGGCTTGTGATGATAGGATGAGGGGGAATGGGTATGAACCGGAGAGGGGCAGATTTAGGCTTGATATAAGGAAGAATTTCTTCACCATGAGAGTAGTGAGGCACTGGCACAGGTTGCCCAGGGAAGCTGTGGATGCCGCATCCCTGGAGGTGTTCAAGGCTGGGTTGGATGGGGCCTTGGGCAGCCTGATCTAAGTGGGAGGTGTTCCGATTCCTGTGGCAGGGGAGTTGGAAGCAGATGATCTCTAAAGTCCCTTTGAACCCTAACTATTCTATGATTCTATGATAAGCATCAAGAAATCAGATTTGAAACAGAGTTGGATTCAAAGCTCAAAATACAGATCTAGGATTGAAAACTACAGAAGCTTTGAAAACTATTCAGTGTGTTTATTGAGAAAACTAAGAAAGTCCTACTTCAGTTTGGAAATGTTCCTGCATAACACATTCAACTCTATTTTGATCAATGCTGACTTTTTCCACTTGCTAGGTAAAAAGGTTTGCTCCAAACTTCAGCTTCTTTCTGGGTGTAATGGTAGCCTTGGAACATTTGCATTTAATATTAGCTGGTAATGCAACCAACAGCACTGATGGTAGCTAAAATCAAAGGAAAGCTGTTTAAGAAATAAGTGTGGTTTGAAGAACCACAGTTCAACACAGTAGTTGAAGGTCTTGAAATGGACTGACTTGAAATCTTTTGAGCTCCAAACACTATGCTTTGTTTATTTGTTATTGTTTATGAAATTTTCTGGGCAACTGACATGGTTCGGCAGTAGGCACTTTACTGCTTGAGAAAGAGCTTGTTAAATCCTATATGATGCTTGGCCTGTGGGTTTTATGTGTGTCTGTAGGGAGATCCTCTTTGTGATGTGTTAGAAACATGGTAGGGATGCTTCTCCTTTTTTCTTGTGAAATGTGAAATGGGCTTAAAATGCCCATAGTGAGTTAGTGTCTCTACCAGTTTCTATATTCATCAATAAGACGCTCAAGCAGCACTTGAACGCATAAGAAAATTTGGGTTGGAAGGAAGCTGTGTTCTTTCAGACTCTTCTGCTCCACCAACTTGCCTGCAACTGAACATAACTTTCAGCATGGTGCTACTGGCTTTCTGCAAGGAGTGGCAAATAAAAGCTTGTTTCTCTCTCAAAGTGCCCTTACTGTGAGCTAGTGCTACTAGTAATCAGCTTTGCACAGTAGGTGTTTATTCATTAACTTTTATCACAGTCCTCTGCATAGGATAGCATGATTAGTTCAGCCGTGGCAGGGGCATACAAAGAAAATAATAAAACATGGCACAAAAATGGGAGTATTTAGGTTATTAAAAATTAAAAATGGATTTTAATTGTCTTATGAATATAAAATTTCACTCTATAGTACTACTTAGTTAAAAACTGGTAATGAAAAAGCATTAATAATCTTCCTGTGCTTTTTGAGTTTTAATTTGGAATTGCTTTAAAACTAATCTTGAATTTTTATTTTTTTTTTTCTGATTAAAACACTCTCTTTTTGGGTATAGGTCTATGATCCTGTTAAGAAAAATCCTTCATAGGTTCCTACTAGGAGTTCCAATATTATGGTAGGTTGACAAATGTATAGACACACCATTCTTTAATTATGAAACTTCAAGAACTTCTAATCCTCCCAGGATTGTAATCGAGAGATGTTGCAATCAATTTCTGTTGTTCTTGTAAAGATACATGAGATTTTAATTTAAATTGGTGACTTGTCCTTCTGACCACTTGAAAGCGAAGCTGGCAGCATGGTCAATTAAATTCAGACTTCTGTAAATTATTCCTATTGCTCATCATTCATGCCATAGCATGCAATATCCTGCTCGGCTTTGGGGATGTGAATTTTAATCAGTCCGAGTAGCCAAGGAATTTAATGACTTAATGACAAGTCCACCCATTTTAATGGGAACTATGTGCTAATTAATTAGTAGAGGTAGATTGTCAGCTTTTTAAGAAACATTGATAACTAGGCTGGGTTTGCCTTTTGGGCGTGTAAGTAGTTACTAAATATAGTTTCCAAAGCAGTTCAATTGGGGGAAGTGGAAAGATTGCTGCAGATTAAAAAAATTCTATGATTTTTCTTTTAATAAAACAAGAGTTTTATGTTCTGTTGAACAAAGAAAAGCTTAATTTAGTCAAGTCCAAAATACTTCATTTCAAGTATTAACATAGAAATAGGAGTGAATAAACAGGGGACAAAAATCTAAGTTCACTGTACTAGTGGAGAGTAGGAAGCCACACTCATGTTCCTTTTGTCTGTCAACTGAAGATGTTAAAAGTAAGGCTTGTGGCAAGACCCTTTCAAGGTCTGATGGCTTTTGCAGGGGTAATTTGGGAAGATTAACCAACTGAAAAGACACAGGAAAACTCTGCTCTCTAAATCTCTCAACCAGGATTTAGTAGAGTCATTTGCAGTAGGCACAAACTGAAATTCAGTTGTACCTCTTCCCTGAAAATTAAGTTGATTCACATTTGCAGTTGTTATTTCTACATACAGATGAATTGGTATTTACAGTTTTATTACCAGAAAACAGTAGATATTGGGAAAGTTCCTTTGATCTGCTTATTCTTTAAAGAATAATTTACTTTGAATGATTTTCCTCTTTCATTATGTGCTTGATTCCAGCATACCTCAGACTACCACTCTTCATCTTGGCTAAGATGTTATTTTCTTTCTGGAGTTTTTCCTTCTTTTATAGAACCACAAAATGGTTTGTGCTGTAAGGGACCTTCAAAAATCATCTAGTCCAGCCAACCTACCATGGGCAGGGACATCTTTCACTAGATCAGGTTGCTCAAAAGCCTATGTAATTTGGGCTCAGGTCTCTGCACTTTTGAGACTTGAATGAGGCCTAAAGTCTCCTCACTTGTTTTGGTTTTGTCCATGAATCTATAAAAATTACTTTCCATAAGTATTCTATGGCATTTATCTACTGAAATATAGGTGAGAGTGAACAGACCACTGGCCTAAGGGAAGACAAGGGCTGCAACACTCCTGAATGCCTTGGGGCTCTTGAATGAAAGTTGCTTTGTATTCAAAGTTTTCAGTCCTGACAGGTTTTTCCAAGAGAGACGTGTTGGTTTTTTTTTTAAGTTGTTGCTATTCTGCTCTAATACAGACTTGAATCCAATTGAAATCAGTAGAAAAACTCTTACAATTTAGAAAGAAATTACTAGAGCAATAATTGGTTCTAGTGTAAAGTTTGGCAAGCGTCTGAAAAGCTGTAACCTGAAGTAATTTGTGCCGCTAGCTGATCATCAGATTGTTGTTTGTATCTTATCTTGCTGCTAAGAAGTTTGTTTGCATTACTTGGAAGATGTGTTTGTTCTTCATGCAAATCACATGCAAGCATAAATATTCAATGCTTTAGGCTTGCTTTTATAATAGTTTGTCATTCAGTGCTGCAACCAATGAAGATATCTATAACACAGCGAAATATAATCTGAAGTAATTATTCTTGGAACCTTCTTCTACAGTATTTATTAAATATTTACAAATGGTGCTAGCTTGTGAGTTTTCTGCTGGTTGTTTTTAGATCAGAATGAGAAGGCAGAGGGGAAAAATATTTGAAGTCTTTTCCAATACTGAGGCAGATAACGCATATATTGTTGAGAAGAATCTCCCTATATTAGTTAACAACTAAAACGATGACAAATGATTTGAAGATAGTACTTTTGTGGGAATGTATATGGAATAAACTAAAAAAGAGGTTTGATATTTTTATCTCTTATTCTTGAAATTAACATCTCTTCTTTCATTCCACAGCACATTCAGTTTGTTCTAGTAGATTTTAGATGTTCAGTTTCTGTGATCCTACTTTGTGTTGCCTTTGAACTTTCTGACAGTCCATGCCTATCTTGACTTCATGGTTGAAAGTAGGTCTCAAAATATTCTAGATGAGGTCTTACTGGTGTTAAATAGAGCAGGATTTTTTTCATGTACCCTTCTTGTTTGTGCAGCTGATGACAGTGACCTACATTTGGAAATTTACATATGTTCTATCAATTTTCATCTAGTTTTGCTCCAGTGCATTCTCCAATTTTCTCTGAATTCATATTCTGTCCTTTAGCTGCTTAGAGCCAGTCACAGCTTGATGTCACCTGATTCATAGAATCATAGAATAGTTAGGGTTGGAAGAGACCTTAAAGATCATCTAGCTCCAGTCCCCCTGCTGTGTGGATTGGATCAGGCTGCCCAAGGCCCCATCCAACCTGGCCTTGAACACCTCCAGGGATGGGGCAGCCACAACTTCCCTGGGCAACCTGTTCCATTGCCTCACCACTCTCATGGTGAAGAAATTCTTCCTTATATCAAGCCTAAATCTGCCTCTCTCCAGTTTATACCCGTTCCCCCTCATCCTATCACCACAAGCCTTTATGAACAGTCCCTCTCCAGCTTTCTTGTAGGCTCCTTTCAGGTACTGGAAGGTCACTACAAGATCTCCTCAGAGCCGTCTCTTCTCCAGGCTGAACAAGCCCAACTCTCTCAGCCTGTCCTCGTATGAGAAGTGCTCCAGCCCTCTGATTATCTTTGTAGTCCTCCTCTGGACCCATTCCAACAGTTCCATATCCTTCCTATGCTGAGGATTCAAGAACTGGACAGAATAGTCCAGATGAGGTCTCACAAGAGAGGAACAGAGGGGCAGAATCACCTCTCTCAACCTGCTGGCCACACTTCTTTTGATGTAGCCCAGGATACGATTGACCTTCTGAGCTGCAAGTGCACATTGCCAGCTCATGTCAAGCTTCTTATCAATGAGCATGTGCAAGTCCTTCTCTGCAGGGCAGCTCTCAATTACCTCATCCTCCATTGTGTATTGAAATCTGGGATTGCCCCGATGCAGGTGTAGGATCTTGAACCTGGCCTTGTTGATCCTCATGTGGTTCTCACAGGCCCACTTCTCCAGTCTGTCCAGGTCCCTCTGGATGACATCCCATCCTTCCAATGTGGCAACTACATCACTCAGGTAGGTGTCATCTGCAAACTTGCTGAGGGTGCACTCAATCCCGCTGTCAATATCATTAATGAAGATATCAAACAGCACCGGTCTCAGTACGGACTCCTGAGGAACACCACTTGTCACGGATCTCCATCTGGACTTTGAGCTGTTGGTCACTACTCTTTGAGTACAACCCTCCAACCAGTTTCTTATCTACTGTACCGTCCACCCATCAAATCCATATCTCTCCAATTTAGAGAGAAGGATGTTATGGAGACTGTGTCAAAGGCTTTACAGAAGTCTAGATAGATCACATCCGTTGGTTTACCCATGTCCACTGCTGCGGTTACCCCATCATAGAAAGACGCTAAGTTGGTCATACAGGATTTGCCCCTGGTGAAGCCGTGCTGGCTGTCATTAATCACCTCCATGTCCTCCATGTGCTTTAGCATAGCTTCTAGGAGGATCTGTTCCATGATCTTCCCAGGCACAGAGGTGAGGCTGACAGTTCGGTAGTTCCCAGGGTCATCTTTTCTACCCTTTTTAAAAATGGGCACAATGTTACCCTTCTTCCAGACACTAAGGTCTTGTCTTGACTGCCATAACTTTTCAAATATCATGGAGAGTGGCTTGGCAACCACATCTGCCAGTTTTCTCAGGACTCTGGGATGCATCTCATCAGGTCCCATACACTTGTATATGTTCAGGTTCCTCAGGTGGTCATGAACCTTATCCTCTTCTACTGTGTCTAATGTGGCTATGTGTCTATTTTTGTATAGTTAATAAAACTATTAGATAATTCTGGATTGAGTTTAGACCCCAATGGTGCATTGCCTCATTCAGCCCTCCGGTTTTTTTGGTCATAATCTAAGAGGCAGATATAATTAAGTAGTTTTGTATTACAGCTTCTTATTACCATGTTCACACACATCATAATCCTCTTTAGTAGAAGCTGAAGTGTTTGAGGGAAAAGGGAATGAGGTTCCCTGATAGCCAGTCTGTTTTCTTCTCAATTAAAACCTCCTTATCTCTCTTTTCTCCAGCCTCCTGTAGCTAACGGAGGATGCTTAGCAGCAAAGCACACTTTTGCAGTCTTTTAAATGACTGGAAATGTAAAGTAAGTGAAATAATTTTTTTCTCTTTTCAACATGCTAAATGTATCTGGGATTTTTTTTTTCTATCAGAATTTTTTACAGAATTTGAAAAAAAAAAAAAAAGTGTTACTTATTTTGAGGCTTACCAAAATGAAACTATTCAACAAAACCATTTCAGTACGAAAGGATTTTCATTTGACTAACACTTCCACTTAAGTGGAAAAGTCAATACAGTTTGGGCAAAGGGATTGCAACACCTACTCAACCCATTAACTATTGCTAACAAGTATGTCTGTAAGAGTTCTCTCTATGGAAAAATGTATAACCATGTTACTTGAATAATTCTCTAGACTGTGTATGGTTAAATTCTATTCATATCATTGTAGTGTGCCTATTGCCAACAAATCTGAGATGCTTCCAGGAAAGTGACAGCAATATGATCTACCATCTGACTTTTTATTTTGCTTTCCTTTTTTTTCTTCACAAGGAGAAACTTGCATGTGAGGTTTTTTTAAGGGAAAAAAACATAGGGGATGCAAAGTAAGAGCACTTTATGTCCTCAGCAAAGACACCTAATAAAGTCTAACTCAGTTACTGCCTAATTCAACTTGGTATAAGTCTGTATAAGGTGTCAGGGCAGTGTTGAACCTTTGATTTGCGAGATGAGTGAGATTTTAAAAAAAAACAAAAACCCACAACCCTTCTGCCCCGAGCACCCTACCAAACTATGACTTAGTCTTTAAAAATGGAAATATAATTGTGGTATCTCTGTTGACCTTTCATCTGTTAGAAAGAAATATTGAGTGGTTTGTCAAACTCTTTCAGCTGGTGCCAGAGAGAAAGTTCTTAGCATACTCTAAGCTTTTAGACTGTTCAATATTGGAGAGAATTTTTTTCTATTTTTCATTTTGGTTTGGGGTAATCAGATTAACAGAGGACAACCATCATCTTCTGCTGGTTTGGCCTGTAAGTTGAACAGTACTGAGACTTGTATGAAACTACTGCCCTATGCAACTCAGTTTGCAGTGTATTTATTTCAAGCTGTTAGTTAAGTCAGGACAACTGCCTGGCATGCATTTTGATTTAGGATGGCTGCAAACTGATATGAGAGAATGCAAGTCAGCTTAAACCTGGTCCTAAGTTTTATTAATGTAAATTGTTCTTAAACTGAATCAGACCTGCTCTTTTTTATCACTTATCCATCATTTCCAGATGGCTCACTTGAACTTCCTATGCGGTTGCTATGTTCTGCAGTGCTGGAGATTTCTCCACATCTCAGTGACAGTGAGAAGACAACGTAAGACAAGTCAGGCTGTTCCCGTGCCACTTTAGTAAGAAGGGAATTCTGCCTGAAGGAGGTTTGCTATTCATTGAAAACAGTCATGTTTAGTGAATGGGGTCAGAATATGTATATAGTTAAGTGTTTTGTATCTCCAGGAAAGCTGAGGGTGGCTTGAAGAATAGCTACACTTATGAAAAAAAGCCTTCACAGTGAGTCTGAAATAGTGAAGTGTGCATATAGCATGTTTCTGTTTCTTGTTGATCTTTGTTCACACTTGTGTTCTTGCTTGTAAACAGTTCATGAGTCCTCTGTGACAACAGTCACCTCTCTGCTTGCTCGGTAAGGCAAGAGTGCTGACTCTTCAGACAGGACCCCCTCACACAAGATGGTGGGAGTGATGATGTTTCATGTACTAGTTCCCAGAAGCTTGACTTAGAATCAGATCAGAAATATAAAGCATCTTCCTTGAAATCCAGGAGTCACTGTCACCCTTCCTGCTGGAAAAGTAACATGGCTGTGTGTGGCTGCTGCATTCCCAGGCAAAGCATGAAAAATACTTTCAAACTCCTCCCTGTAACTGGTTATTCTTGCTTTCCCTATTACCATTGTTATCATAATGTGCTGCTTTTTCTCTTGCTTCAAACTAGTAATCCATGCTTATTGATGGAGGTTAAATGTGATTTTTGAATGAAATAGGTTAAAAAGAATGGCAGCCAGTTGAGTTCATACTGATATAATAAAAGCAATTACACTTAAGAGATTAGAAGCATTGAAATGGCAGCTGAAGCAGCTCCAAGCTCTGGGACTAAGTAGGAAGTTCAAATGCCCTGTTTTTGTTTTAGTTTTGGATGGACTTTTTTCAGAGGAGTGGATTATAAATGGCTTCTGTTGGGAGAGCAATTAGAATTAACTGGTCAAAGTTGGAATTAATGACATAAGTACAAAGCTGACAAATTTTGTTACTGAATGGTCAGACAGGAGAAGAACAGTGGTTTACCATATCTAAGGAAATAAAAGCTACTGAAAATTAAAAGCTGAATTGACCTAAAAGTTAGTTAGGCTTGTAGATGTAAATAGGTTGTGAGTCCAGGTTGTGAATGTAAGTCAGAGGGGAAGTACAAATGGTTGTAGCACATTGTTTCATGGTAAATAGACATATTTTGGGGAAGATTTTAAAGGTCCGTGAGTTCAGAAAGAGAAGAATCAAAGTGAATGAAAATGTCAGTGGATTTCCAGTTCCTAGTGTTTCATTCCCAGTTAGGCACTACATAGCCTTTGAAAATATTAGAGGGGATCTGCATGCCTTTTTCAAGATCTAGGTGACAGCAATAGATAGATAGACGCAAGATCTGGACCACTCTTGTGATCACACGTCAGTGTGTGCAGTATCAAAATCATCCTGCCCTTACATAATGACAGATCTTAAGGCTTTAGAAAAGACTATAGATATGATGATGACACTTAAGAAGAATACCTGTCTCTGAATTTCCCCATTAGATCTAGCTTAGACAATATTCACAGTGCCTAGAATAATAGAAGAGAAGTTATGGAAGAGCATGTCTTGATAACAGCTGCTTATCAGAGTTCTATGTGTGAGTAAACCTGTGTAACTGTGCTATGCTGAAGACAATTCCCAACTCAGTTTGTAAGTATGGCAATGCCCCGATATGAGATCTTTCCATTTGCACGCTTTTGTTTTTCCAGAGGCAAGAGGCCTTCCATGCTGAAATTATGAAGTGTTCAAAAAGATTATTGTTCTAGCAGAATCTAGCAGAACATCAAAACCTAGCATCTTCACATGCCCTCTGCTGCTGTTTGCTTTGGCAAACTCCATCCCCTGTGTTTTACAGTTCTTGTGGTATGCCCAGTTTGAACTACTGCAGGTCCCCATAAGAACATTAGCTGTTTGTATGCAAGGAAGAAGAGCATAGTCTCAGAATTTTCTTCTCCTGTAGTTTCTATCCAAGTACTACAAATGGGAACTTGGTCTCTCTAATCTTCCTCAAATAAGCTTTATCCATCTTATCACTATCTGTATTTGTTTATATTTTTCATGTCTCTAATAATCTTGGCACAGGCATTTTTGTTTGTTTCTTTCACTAGTATTTTTAGCCCCAGTGGATATATTTAACCAGTTACTCACTGAGAATATAGCTCTTAGGTAGAACAAGAGATGATTCTCCAGTTTGCCTCCTGATGTCAAGAGAAGCAGAGGAGCCCTTGTAGGGCTCCTCACAAAGAGCAACACTGCTGTCACAGATGATAAGTAAAAATGAATTCATAGTTACTCCTCAAGGATCATTACTAGATGCAATTTATGGTAAAAATGCCAAATATAGCTCCAATGTTCTTTGAAAACCTCAATTTTGTTTCACTCCCAGGAGAAATATTCATGTGTGATCATTTGTAAAGCAACTTTTTTACTGCTTAGTACTAAGATATGCAATTAGTTGATTGCATGAGTACTTTTTATTTCACAATCTGGATATTGGTATGATCCAAAGCAGAAAGAACTTTTTTTCTGTTAAGTTTACCTATAGGTCAATATCTGTAGCACAGCATGGAGTAGAGCTTATTGACACAGGTTGTTTATTGCAGGGATTCTTTTTTGGTTTTTTTTGTTTTTTTTTGTTGTTGTTGTTTTTCTGATGTACACTGTTAGAACATCTCACAGAACAGGTTTATACAGGAAAAAGGAAAGCATTAAAACCCAGGCAGTATTTTTCTGGATAATATTCTAGTGTGATGCTTGGCCTCCCAGAGCTGTAGTAATGTGAGAAGCAAGCTCTTTCTGATTTCATATGACAGTTGGCAGAGAACTGGGGCCAACGTTTTTTCTGCTGATAAGGTGATTGGTCAATCATTTAAATGTCTTCTAGGACTGCTGAGAATGCTTTTGTTAGGGTTATTTACCCTAGACAATTTTTCCCCACTGTACACTTGACCTTACATGTGAAAGCTTAGGGTAATCCTATGGGCCAGTGGCCAGTGGAAAAGCTCTGAGAGGTATGCCAGCGTGTGTTTTTACTTCTGGGTGGCATGGTGAATCATCCAGTCCTTTTCAGAGCTGTTTTCCCCTAAATCTATGACTTCAAGAAGAATGACCACATTAAACTAAAATTAGGTCTATGCTTAAACATGCACTGAATAGAAACTTAAATCTGATATTCTATACAAGTTACAGTATCCCAGTAAAATAATGATTCTTTCTTTTCAAATGCATTCCCTCAGCTCAGTAGGAGTTTCTAAATCTTTATCTTAGGCCATCCATTTTTAGAATTACTTTATCTAGCAGTAGATTTTCATAATATGCTCATTGATGGAGAATATGTGCTGATTAGAAATCTATGACACAGCTTCTGGACTCTCTTCTAATATAGGCTGTAAATTATACTGAGCTGAATGCATCTGGAGCTTTAAGTAGCAGTCAGGTAGTTCTAGCAATGTCACTTGTTCATAAGAGACAGGGCCAAGATGTAGAATTCAAATAGTGATATCAAAGTCCATAAACACTGTATGTTCATACTGAGGGGAGAAAAAGTTGTGATAGGATTACCTCTAAGTTGCCGTATGTATTTAGTGCAATAGTAGTGGTGCTTTCTTTTGTCATTCAAATTTCTTTTGTCATTCAAATTCCTGTTTAGATCTGATTTCTGATTCAATACTCTGGAAAGATGCTACTGCTGCCTTTCTCACTCTTTTCCACTGCAGCAAAGTTAACTTTCAGTCCAATTTTGGGGGCCTTTCTTCAGTGCATGACTGTGTACTACTATTTGTTGTCTGTAGAGATCATTTTTCCAACAAAAATTTAGAAAGCTTTTGTATAGAGGTATTATTAGTATCTGAAGAGTGTTATGTTTCTGTAATACCGTATTTTTCCTTACAGGTTCTGTTGAAATCCTAGTATGAGGACTGGCAAGTCACACTGTCCCCAGGGCAATGACAATATCTTGTCTTCCTCTCCCTTACCTTTGTAATGCAAGCTCTTGGGAGCACAGTGTCTTCTCCCTGTCTATATTTGAGAAGAGTAATGTCTTACTCTAACATGCCCCCAAACTTTGTGGTGGTATCATGGCAGCTTTAGCATCCAGAATAGCAAATGGTTTTATATATCTATAATAATAATATTTCAGCCTTGGATATTTATACTAATGTCTTTTCTAGAAGACCCTCAGTATCGTATTCTTCATTTTAAGCAAGTGTATGTACTGTCTGAGTCCACTGCCAGTATTTTCTATTGCAAAGCTATAGTAATCTGTTATGTTTAAGTTTCACTCTTTCTCATTTTTTACCTGTACTGAAATACAGATGAGCCTAAATGAACAAATATATCATGTTAAAAAATTTGAATCTAACCCATAACTTCCCAAGGCTCTTTTAAAATGAAATATATTTGTATTATTTCATGATGCTGTGTTTTTTCTTCTTTGTTTTCTGGGAACATTTTAACATTCTTACTATAGAAAACTTTACCTGCTTCTTTAAAGGAAGAATTTCAAAAGAGGCAGAACAAAAGCAAAAAAATGTAACCTTTTTATGTTTCCATTTCTTTTTTTCTTTCATCTGAGTGTCACAGAATCACTGAATGGTTCAGGTTGGAAGTAACCTGTGGAAGTTACCTTGTCCAACACCACTGTTCAAGCAGGGTCACATACAGCTGGTTGCTCAGGATTATGTACACATGACATTTGAATATCTCCAAAGACAGAGACTCCACAGCCTCCATGGGCAACCTGTTGCAGTACTCTGTCATTCTCGCAGTGAAAAAGTGTTTCTTGCTATTCAGAGGGAACATCCTGCATTTCACTTTGTGCCTGTTGCCTCTAGTCCTGTCACTGGGCACCACTGAAAAGAGAGCTTTACTGGGTCTTCTTCTCCTATTCCCAAGGCTAGATGGCTCCAGTCCCTTGATTTTTGTGGCCTTTGTTTGGAACATCTCCACTATGTCTGTGTCTCTTTTGTACTGGATAACCCAGAACTGGACACAATACTTCACGTATGGCCTCATCAGTGCTGAACAGAGAAGACAATCCACCTCTCTCGACCTGCTAGCAACACTCTTCCTAGCACAGGTCAGGATACCATTAGACACCTTTGTGACAAAGACACATTGATGGCTCATATTCAACTTCATGTCCATGAGGCCCTCAGGGTTATTTTCTTCAAAACTACTTTCCAGCTGGGTGACTTCCAGCATACATTGGTGCATGGGGTCTTTCATCCCCAAGCACAGGGCTCTGCACTTCTCCATGAGGTTTGTGTCAGCTCATTTCTCCAACCTGTTCAGGTCCATCTGGATGGCAACATGACCCTCTGGTATATCAACCACTCCTGCCAATTTTGTGTCATCAGCAAACTTGGCAAGGGTACACTCTGCCCTGTCATCCAGATCATGAATGAAAATGCAAGCCAGAACTGGACGCTGTATTGACCCATGGTGTACGTGGCTAGTTAATGGCCTCCAGATAGATCTTCTGCCACTGACCACCATCAGTTTTCAACCCACCTTGCTGTCTGCCCATCCAGTCTATTCCTCATCATCTTGTCCATGGGGATTTTATGGGAGAGAGTGTCAAGAGCTTTACTGAAGTGTAGGTAGACAATATTCACTGCTCTTCCCTCCTCTACCAGGCCAGTTATTTCATCATAGGTTACAAGGCTGGTCAAGCATGACCGGCCCTATATGAATCCATGCTGACTGCTCCCAAACAACTTCTTGTCCTTCTTGAAGATAGTGGTGGCATTTGCTTTTCTCCACTTCTCAGACATCTCTCCTAGTTGCTGTGATTGTTCAAAGAATATTGAGAGGGGCCTTGTTATGACATCAGCCAGCTCCCTCATCACTTTTTGATGCATCCCATCACAGTCCATGGACTTCTGCATCCCTGGTTTTCATAAGTATTCCCTGATCTTAGCTCTGAGTCAGGCTAATCATATTTATGGCATATCCACAGATAACCTTGTCTCATCTGACAACTAGTTACTTCTGGAAAAACTTGGAAATGTTTTTTCTCTCTTCTAACCTACAAAGAAAAGTTTGAAAGGAGGATAGCATACTATTCCAATATCTGGACTGTAGTTTCTCCATAATTTGTCTTGATTTGGTATTCTATCTTCAGAAAATGCTTTTAATAACTAATTACCATAAAAATGTCTGTTAGTGTATTTAAAAATTTAGCTTAATGCAATATTCTGTGCTAAAACCACACTTCACTTACACTCTAAAACTACTAAAGTACAAACAAGGATTTTAATGATTTCCATATTGTATGTTATAATAGCAGAATTCTAATAATAAAACTGAAAAACTCTTGAGAAGACAGCATTACATTTGGAAAAGTGAATTTTATACACCTATAAAATAATATATGTTACAAGTGATGTTAGGTGGTCTCTAGCCAAATTTTTGCTCAAAGCAGGGTCAGCTAGCACAGCAGGCTATGTTACTCAGGGCTTTCCACTCAGCCCTTGAAAACCTGCAAGGCAGTTCACTCCACTACTTGACTGTCCTCACTGTGGAAAAGTTTTTTCTTATGTCCAGCTGTAACCTCTGTTATTTCTACTTATGGTTATTGTCTCTTATTGTCCCACTGCACTCTGCTAAAAAGGTCTTTCTGTTTTCTTAATAACTTGGTGATAGATCCTGTTAGGCTGCTGTCAGGTCCCCTTGAAGCTGGCTGAACAAGCCCTGTTCTCTCAGGTTCTCCCAGTGAGGCAAGTGCTTCAGCCCCCCTTGAAGCTGGCTGAACAAGCCATGTTCTCTCAGGTTCTCCCAGTGAGGCAAGTGCTTCAGCCCCCCTAACAGTCAGCGTTGGACTTGCTTAAGTTGATCACAGTCTTTTATGTTTATGAGGACCCAAAAGCGAATGCACTATTCTAGATACTGTCTAACAAATGCCAAGGGAAGAAAAATAATTACTTTTCTTAACTCACTGACTGTGCTTCAGTTAGTACTGCCCCGGACGTAGGTAGTCTTTTCTGCCAGGGCACAGTGTTGGCTCAAGTTCAACCTTCTGTTTACCAAGACTAGCAAGCCCCTTGCCACAGAGTTGCTCCACAGGGATCAGTCTGTCCAGATCCCTTTGGACTACTGTCCTTCCCTTGAACATATCAACTGCTCCTCTCAGTTTGGTGTCATTTGGTAGGAATGGTTGGACTCCATGATCCTGGAAGTCTTTTCCAACCTGGTGATTCTGTGATCTGCAAATTTGACAAGAGTGAATAGGAGAGACTCCTGTGATACTACACTCTCTGCTGATCTCCAGGTAGTGTATGACCGATTGGCTCTTACCCTCTCAGCTCAATCAGCCCAACAGTTTTTTTATTTATCTGGTAGTCTGCTCACATGTATCATATATTTTTTACTTGTGTACAAGAATACCATGGGAGACAATGCTGAAATACTTGCTAAAGTTGAAAAGCATCCTCTAATCTTCCCTAACCCACAAATTCAGTAATTTCATCATAAAATGCAATTGGGTTTATTAGGCATAATCCTTGGTAAGCTCATGCTTGCTGTTCCCTGTCACCTTATCCTCCTTGTACCCAGAAATGTACTGCAAGAGCACTTGCTCCATGATTTTCTTAAGAACCAAAGTGAGGATGACTGGTCTGCAGTTCCCTCAACTGACCTTTCAGCCTTTTTTTAAAATAAATGACAATATTTACATTCTTCCAGTTGTCACAGATGTCCCCCTTGATTTCTCATAAGTTGAAGTTAGAGTCTGAAGTTTTCAGACAAATTGCTTTTTCTTCAACTTGCCCACGAGTCTCTAGCAATCCTTTTTTTGGATTTATAGAACTAATGTTAACATGGGTCTTTGCCAGAACAAGGATTTACTTTAATTTTGATCAGATAGTAATCTTAGGAGAGGAATATGTAATCTCTGTTCTTTTATTTTCCCCTCAGTCAAAACCATTTGTAGCTTTTCCTTAAAACAACTCAGGACTGTGCTTTGAAGTGCTTGATTTAATTACAGACCTCAGATGGAAACAAGTTTTTCCTTTGATTATGCAAACTCAATGTCTTTGGCTGTAATGCTGCAGGAAAAGAGAATTAGAACCGAAAGAAATGAAAAACTTACATTAAACAAACAATGTATGTCTGGTGTAATACTCCATTCAAGACTCTTAGGTCCCAGCCACATGCTAGGATTTAAGACCTTTAACAGTTGCCCAGTGCCACAGATGCCTTGTTATGCAGAGATTAGGGAAGAAGTAAGCATAATTGCAGATTGCACTTTGGCCAAATGCCGTTGTTGCTTCCCTAAGAACACTGTTGTATTTCAGGTTAAAAATTGTTCAGACTAAACATGAGTTTTATAAAATGTGTTCTGATGCAGCGCTGGGAGGGAGCTATAGTTCTTTGTGATTTTCTTGAGGAAGCAGTTTCTCTGCTGTATTTGTTCTATTACAGGATAGCCTTTAAATTTACTTGCTGATACTGAATTAATACAACAGCATAAAAAACTCAAAGACTTAGTCGCATTTACTATTTTCATTAAAAAATACAGAAATACACTTTGTAGCAAACAGCAACTCACTATACAGGTGCCCAAGTAAGAAAAGAACTTAAGTATATTATTGAATACTAAGGACTCTTTAATAAAAATAGTAAAAGTCTTTGTGAGATTATAATCTGACCTGAGAACCCCACCACTGTACATGTGGGTGTGCAGAAAATCAGACTTTGTTAGATACTCATGCATATGGATCTCTTGGTTTGAAATAAGAAGATTAATGGAGTGAATATTTCTTTGGATAAAAGCCCTGAAAGTCTTTCAATACTATTAAACACCCTTTAAACTGCTTGTATACAAACATTCTTGGGAATTCTTTGCCCCCAAGAATCCTTCTGAAATGAAAAAGTCTCTAATTCTTTAGTGTGCTCTTGGAGAGATTAATAATGGGAATACCTATGCTATCTCTTCTAAAAAGCTTTTGATTTTTACCATGTTCTCTTAGTCAAAGAAGTTAATTTACCTAATTAGGGAAAAAAACTAATGTGATGTGGATGATCACACCCTGCAGATAGCCAGAGAGTATTATCCTCTTGATTAAAGCTCCCAACATCTTCTATTGGTGCAGAGGCAGGCTTGACATGATTATTTTAAGAAGTCCAGAAGCAGAAACCTGGCTATTTGGCAAACATTTGTAAATAACAAAACCAGTGAAAATAAAGCTATTGTTAGAGGAAAAAAAAAAAAAAAGACTAAACTAATTGGATAAATACAAGACCACAATAACACATGTAAAACCAGAGGTGCATTTTTTTTCTGCAATTGTTGTGTTCATTGTTAATTCTGAAAGTTAGGTCTCTCTACTGGTGGCTCTAAACTTTCAGTTTTACCGCTTACTCATGTGCACAGATGAAGGCTTGGTGAAATACAAAAGGCCTATCTGAATTCCTCAAGAAGAACTGCTTAGCCTAATAAAGGAAGAGATAATCTTGGAAAACAATTTTTTCCCTCTTTTTGCATTAAAGATGAATTTTTAAGATTAAAGGGGAAAGTTAAAAAATGTGGTTTATTCTCTCTCAAATATGTTCCTATCAGTTTTAAAAGTTCCACAGATTCATGTTACTATGTCACCATGAAACTCATCTGAAACATCACAGTTTTCTCTTCAGGCAGAACAATAGACCATTATACATTTAGGAACTGGCTTTCAAACTAGCCTAGGAACTCTAATTTCATTTCCATAAAGGGAGATTTAGTAATTAGAAAGAATTTTTTTTGCTATGAACTGAAATGAATTTCTGAAAGAAACCGTCTGGTAGGCGATGGGATGCTAATGGGCACAGGGTTCAAAGTCTAAACTAGAATCTGACTACACAGAAGTGGGTCTGCTTTGCTGCTGTGCAAACTGCCTATGCTGGAAGAGGAACTGGTTGGTGTCTTGAGATCCCCTTCTAAGATTATGCATTTGACACTCTTCCCCTGTCCCATGTATGTTTGAGCACCATACATGTTATGTAATATTAAACCAACAATGTTTATATTGTGAAGTGCTGTTACAGCATGTTCTCTGAATCAGTGACGGACTCTGGTTGGTATTAAACTCCTGCTCCTGGCATTGCAGAGTTTTGAGGTGGGGTGGATGACTGGAGTCTCCCTGTTAAAGTACAATCAATCAGGGCTAATAAGAAGATTCTTAAAACTAAGAGGGGATGGGAAGTAAATAATGTAATGACTACATTACATCCCCTTTACAAAATGCTGGGACTTTGTAGTATTCTATGTCCATATTCTGCTAGTATCTTTGTGTTTGCTGAGGTTGTTTATGGTATTCTGGGAACCCGTTAGCTTTGGGAACAGAACAAGGCCTGAAGAGCAATGACAAAGAAGTCATAGAAGACTTAATGCATAGTGCCGTGCCTTGGACTGAGAAATTTAACAAGAAACACTAGCTTGTGTTTCTGTACATAGTAGTAAAGAATTTTAAGCATTTCTAATGTTCTGGAAAAATCACTAATTAAAATATTTGGGTCGATATCACAGTTTAAAAAATGCAGGTTTTACCCAAAGATATCCCATAACATCTTTCATATATTTTTATTGAAGACCTATCTGAAATACAGACTGTAGCCCTTCCTTTTGATCACCTAAGGCCAGGTAATTAATCTACCAGCTATGGATATTTTCAAATTACTTACCGCCTAGTAAATAAGCTTTTAATGATAAAAACTCTGGAGTTATCAGAAACTATCAAATCTTTGAACTTCATGTAAAAAGAAAGATGATTGTATGAAAACTATTGATGCTTTGTGTGTTGAAGTTCTGCTGAACTATAAGCATGCTCTGTCTTATGCTTTTCTAGTGAAGCAGAAAGAAACTGTGCATGAAACTAGATGAAGCTACAAAAATAAACTGAAATGGCAATGCTGGAAGAACTTTTGCCAGGCAAAGAATCATGAAAGTGAGAGGAACACCTCTGTTACAACAAGTGGTGCCATACTTTCCAAAATACTCTCCAAATCCCTTGCATATACACACATTTCCTGTGCAGATTTTAGATTTGGAAAAAGCTAAAATTTTCATCTGCAGTGTAGTAGTTCATCATTAGAGCTGATGTAAAACTTCAAGCTCTTTTTGGAGTTTTTTTCCTTTGAAGCTTACAAACATAGTTTGGGACTGGTTTGTAACACTTGGTCTCAGAACTGTGAGCTCACTAATGCTTTTATGTATCCCAATAAACCTTGAAAAGATTATTCAACTGTTAGGGGAAACTGGAAATGCAAATAAAAGTCATGGAAATAATCTGCATTATGAGAGAAGTGTTTGAAAATTAGTTTGAAGAGAGGATGTATTTTTGTCTGTATATTCTAAAGTGAGAAGTAGGAAAGTGCCTCAACCTCTTATAGACAATATAAAATCCATTGATGTGGAAAGCAGCAAAGGCAGAAAATTGAATATGTCATAGATTGTAACAGAGTGAAGTTCAAACAGCCGGTTTGGATAATAGACTTCCATAAATATATCTATGACATGGAAAGCATGCCAGCTGAAATTATAGAGGATTTTCTTAGTCTGAGAAATGCATATCTCGAAGATTGTTTCTGGTCTAATGCTTTCTATTCCAGGAAGACGTAGACGATTCCATCATAGCTTTGATGTCGAATATTTAGCAAGGATATTCAGATGGATGCTTTGTCGTTTTACACCATACTCCTGTCCTTTATGTCCTTCTGTCCTCTTTTTCTGTCCTTATTTTAAACCATTGTTCTTTCATTTGTTTTTAATTTGGCCCCTTTTTTAAGTTTGTTTTTTTTTTTTTAAATGCTTTGAAATGGTGAATTGAGAAAGGGTCCATGTATGGACAAACCAGAACTTTACCTGTTAATCTAAATGTCGTAACATTCAGAACTGGAACTTGTAAGTTGATTTTAGTTTAAATTAGTCATGTTTTCTGTGTATATGAAAAACTATTCTCTTCCAAAATCAACTGAATACTATCACTGACTTCATCAGCAATCTCTGCTCTCTCAAGTGAGCTTTTCTGTAACAATGGGAATGAAAATAGGAACATTGCTACATAGATCAATATAGTCTCTAATCTCTTTCTTCTCAATTTTTTTTTGTATATATTTGCATAAGCTCTGACTTTTCGGTATCACATTTAAAATGTGGGAACTAGAAGCTTCTGTAAAGTCACAAGTGGTGTTCCATTTTCCTTTGTGCATATAAACAATGGTTATGTCAATCTTTTTATGCATCCTGGAAGTCTGTCTGCTGCTTATCCGCCATGACCCAGCCAACATCCTTTACAGTCACTGCTTCCTGGGTTAAAGTACAACCATTGCGTAGGGTGTCTTATGGCATATGTATAAATGTATGAATTTTAATTTGACTGTATGAAAATGTGTTTTATGTTTGAATTATCATAGCTCTTGATATGCCATTCTTTCAATCACTGCTTACCAGTTTCAACTATAAACTCTAAATGTAAAGAACAGACCACTGTAAATAGAAAGGATTGACTACTGTCATTTATATGGCTTGATGGGAGACTACAGCAGAATACTTCTATAATTTTTAATAAGCTAACTCATGATTTTTCTTATTACATTAGAGTAATAAATATGGGATTGGAAATAGTGCACTATTTTAACTGGCTGTATTTTGTATTTTCAGCCACAGTAAATTTCATATTCTTCAGACATTCAGATGGGGTAACAACAATTAAATGTTACATGCAGCCTCCCAAAAGGTGTATTTGTGTTTTCTAAGAGTAAAGGTTGTTGGATGTAAATGACACAGCAATCATTTGTGTTTAATTTTCGCCATCTATGTGTAAAGTGACAGCTATTAAATTTGCTGCTGGGTCTTTTCAGCAGTGCTCTTTTTTAATTTGAACTTAATTTGCCTCTTTACTACAATAAATGATTTAATGTAACACAGATTTCTATGCTAAGATTCATTAGATTTCTAGCTTAATTGTGTCTGGACACAAAACAGGACCTGACTGCAGACTGCCACTTTTACAGAAGCAGTGATACATCGTCTTCACAAGTTTTTGCATTAGCTTGTCCACCTTTCACTGACACAGTCCTTTGAGAATTCCAAGACAAGGACACAGTTAAAGCACAGTACTGATAATTTGAAATATAAACACATTTCTTTATTTCCATGGTAATTTTTAATTTCTCTTTGCATTACTATAAAACACAGCATTTGAATTTAGGTTGGGTTGTTTGTTTGGTTTTTTTTTAATTTTTCAGTTTATTAGATTCAAGATCCATTTATTGCCTAGTTTATTCTCATACATTGCTATGACCATAATATAACATGGTAGTAAAAAGAGATTGGATCTCTAAATACTGCTAGAAGACATAAATATATTCAGTTAACTGATTTTTTAAGAAATAATTGCTGAATTTCTATTTTTGTAGTTAGGTAGATATGCTCGCCACCACTGCCAAGAATGCACGTGCACATATACACATGCATGCACATATATGAATTGAATTTCCTCTTATGGAAGACGACTTTTAACTCATGTAGATGAAAGTTTCAGTCAGACTAGTGAAAATATTCGCAAAATCTGGGAATGAGTTTCAGTGAATTAAAAATAAGTCAAGAAACAAAACTCAAACCTGAACTTAAATAAGATGGCGCACGTGGTTTTTAGGGCTTGAAACTACTTTTGCAGATAAAATACTGGGAAGAAGGCCTGAGGTAACCTACCCAGTTACCAAAAAGGGCTGCCCCTTGGATTATGCAGGGATCTGTGGAGGACTTCTCTGCACAGGAAGGCCTCTAGGCACTTGAAGCGATGTCCTTGACCAGTGCTGCATTGCAGGGGATCTACACGCCTGCCCTGAGTCATGAGAATCCACCAAGTTACAGCTATGGCTAACATGACCGTTTTCACATAATGTAGCTGAACAGGCTCTGTGGTTTAGGCTGTGACAAATTAAAGGGGTTACTGAAGTGAATAGCAGTTCATTTTATTTTGAAATCCAGCCTGCCATCAGCTAATAATGACTTTGACACTAATGATTCGGTGGGAATGATTTCTTTTTACATAACTCCTGTCATCCAAAAGCATCACGAAGTGCTCCATTCCCTAATTTACTGATTACTCAGAACTTCCTTCCTTTGCTAGTAAAATGCCAGTTTGGTTGAAAGGTGGCAACTGTGTGCTACTGCTCAAAAACTACTTGCCAGAGATTGATGGGAAACAAAGGTGGTACTGAGTAAGGTCCAGGGAGGACTGTCTAGTCCTGATATATGAGAATTTAACCTGGGGAAGAATAGCTGGAAAGCTGCCTGTCAGAAAAGAACTTGGGATTATTGGTCAACAGCCAGCTGAACATGAGCCAGCAGTGTGCCTGGGTGGCCAAGAAGGCCAATAACATCCTGGCTCATATCAGAAATGAAGTGGCCAGCAGGAGCAGGGAAGCAATCATTCACCAGTATTCGGCACGGAGAAGGCTGCATCTCAAATACTGTGTTCAGTTTTGGACCATGCCCTACAAGACAGACACTGAGGTGCTGGAGCATGTGCAAAGAAGGGCAACAAAGCTGGTGAAGGGTTTAGAGCACAAGTCTTATGAGGAGTGGCTGATGGAACTGGGGTTGTTTAATCTGGAGAAAAGGAGCGTGCGGGGAAACCTTATCACTCCATACAAGTACCTGAAAAGAGATTGTAGTGAGACAGGTGTTCTCTCAAGTAACTAGTGACGGGACAAGAGGAAGTGGCCTCAGGTTGTGCCAGGAGAGTTTTAGAGTAGATGTTAGGAAAAACTTCACTGGAAAGGAGGTCAAGCATTGAAACAGGCTTCCCAGAGAAGTGGTTGAGTCACCATCCCTGCAGGTATTTAGAAGACTTGTTAATGTAGCACTTAGGAACATGGTTTAATGATGAACTTGGCAATGTTAGGTTAACAGTTGGACTTGATGATCTTAAACTTCTTTTCTGACCTAAATGATTCTGTGAATCTATGATTCTACAGCTAATATGCTTGCAATCTATCCTGTACAAAATTCTAGAAGAGAAGGGAGACCATAGAAGGGGTTTGTGGAGATACAGGGCGAAGCTAAGTCAAGATAAGCTTCTGCATGCAGAGTTATCCATGTTGTGGAATGAGATGCCAGATAAGAAATTCTGCTTACTGAGAAAGACCACATCCTAGCAACCAAAGTTACAAGGTTTTCTTGTGGATAAAGTCTTAAACTGCAGACCTATGTAGATTACTGCTTATTTAATTTACAGTTATTTTTAACTTAAAAGTTTGGTATTTGGAAGATTCAAAGGTGAGAATTACACAATGTCTGTTGAAGAAAAACACAGTGTAAATATTTAAATTTACAGATTTGTCCTTAACTAAGAGCGGGAATTCAGATTTCTGTTCATCAGACTATGACATTTTGATGTCAGTGAGGAATGGTGAAAACAAGAAAATACTCAACATAATTGTGAGAAGTTTATAGTTTTTCTATGGTCTGAGTTTGAAAGAAGGAGGGACTGTATACTGCAAGTTTTCTTTCACTAGTTTCTTGTAAAAACCTGCTCAGAGAGAAATATATCATGTACAATATAGGAACATTCACTTATGATAGTATTGATTAAAAGATGTGTTGACACTTTACAGATAAAGAGAGGGCATTAGAGTTGAGGATACAAAGAACATATTGTTAAAAGTCCAGTAACTGCATCTCAGATAGTTTAAGCCTGGAATTTTGTTGTTTGTTGTGTTGATATGGATTTCAACAAATAGTTGCTCTAGTTATAACAAGTAATACCTAAAGATGTTTCCAAAGCCAGAAACTTACAAGATATTGGTTTAGTAGTAATTTTTTGTTTGTTAAATTTAAATGTTTATATTTATTTCTTGGGTTTTTTTGAGACAAATATTCCAAGGTTTTTTTTGTTTACTGGCCCAATGGATGAAGAACCTTGGTATTTCCATTTCACATGTAATCACAGAATCATAGGATGGCTGAGGCTGTATCAAACCTCTTGAGATCATCTAGTCTCACTCTCTACATGGGACATGATCACCTACACTAAGTAGCCTAGGACCATGTCCAGTTGGATTTTTAATATATCCACATGTGGAAATTCCATAAGCTTTCTTGGCAACCTGTTCGGGTGTTGGACAGCTGCTGCAATAAAAATATATTTTCTTGTGTTCAAATGGAATTTCAACATTGGTCTCCATCACAAGAAGAACTAACATATTCTCTAAGTAAAATATTGCTTAAAACAATTGAAATGACTACTGCTGTTCTAGGAAAGGTCAAGTAAATGAAAAGGATTTTTTTTTTCCTTTTCTACTCAAATCTAAATTACTTTTTTTGTATGAAATTGGAAGAGTTGTTTTAGGAAATAACAATAAAAACTCTGTGGGGAATATTTTAGACAGCATTTCAGTTCTTCAAGAATTAAACTCAAATAAGAGTAACTTAAAACACTGTAGGATAAGAATGAATTCTAGTATTCTTGGGAAATAATTCACTCTGCAGGAAGATAATAAAAGAATGTTCAACTGTGAAGTATTTTCTGAGATATGAACAGTGGCACTGATAAAATCATAATTGTTTGGATACTGGCTATGCCTGTCATATAAGAAAGGTGATTGAAAGCCTGCTGGCTTACTTTGAAATCAAAAGGATCCAAATATAATGTTTCTTCTATGGTGTGATCTCCTAGGAATGCAGAGCTTTTGCAAAGGAATCCACTTATGTTTTATGCCTGAAAATACAGTATGAATGCTAATCACAGCTATCAAGTTTGTAAATACTGGTTTGTGTGAATTTTATTTTTTGCCCCATAGAGTGGTAGAATTGTTGTGTCTCACTTGGGCACCAGTCTTGGTCTCAGTGAAGATAACACTGAACTAATCTTCAATGAGACCTTAATTTCACCTTGAGATCAAGTGAAAAAGTGCATGAAAAGGTGTGTGGTAAGAAATCATGTATAGCATTTAGTAATGGACAAGAAAGTATGAGAAACAATTTCATCATAAATCTCTTCAATATCAGTGTCAAATGAAAGCCCACATCTGACAATCCTATATCTGAATGAATTCATAGTGTCAAAGTGATTGTACTTCTTTTCTGTATGTTTGGCCAGCACTCTTTCAAACTTAATTACCTGCAGATGGGCCTATTAAGACAACTAAAGAAAGTAAGTAGCATGCTTGTTTGAAGACTTTGAGCCTTGTAACTACTCTCCCTGAATCATTTTTTAATTATATTTTTCCTGTCTACCGTCATCAGTCCCATAAAGAGTTGCTACAACTCCCTGGACAAGATATTCACACAAGACCCCCCAACAGTTTGTTTGTTTGTTTATTTATTTATTTTTTGTTTTCCTAGATTTTCAAATTGTGAAATAGACGATACATTTACTTAAAGAAAAACCCAAACCCCCACACCATCTGGAGTGAATCAGGAATTTGTCAGTTTTACTCTTCCAGAAAATTGTTTTATATTTTGCTCTTCCAACTTGTTCAAAGAGAAGCTGACCTTTCTAAATAAACCAATTATGTTTTGTATTAGATGCTCTCATGGTCCCTATTGTTAAAAAATGGCTTGGAAATATTTGCTCTTCTGTAATGCACTGTGGAAGCTGGAAGGCTTTATACTGACTTATAACAGCTGAAGTCGCACAAGATTATGCATTATGCTGATCTTCATTATCATATTTTACGTGGGTGTTTTTTTCCCCCATCAAGTAGCCCAAGTAAATAAAACCCAAAATAAGATAGTTTTGCAAATGGAATACAGAGCTTTGGAGTGGACATTTTGTGCTTATAAGTAAGTAAAAGTTCCTTCTGAACTATTATGTAAAATAAAAGCCTCTTGACTTAGAATGCAACCTGGATTATGCTTTTCCAGCGTATTTTTCAGTAACATTTAAAAACTGATTCCTTTTCCAAATGATGCTATAAAGATTATCAAGCTACATCTTCTAGAACATGAATTTTAATAGGTCTACAACATTTTGATGTTACAGATTCAGATCATGCTTTGCTTTGAATGCAGATTGTTTTTACCTAGTCTTGAAGGATGTTGTTACTCTTTTTAGGACTTTTAAAAGAAGTAACAGAGAGAAACAATGTATGTTCAAGAGGAGAAAAATGATTTTTCAGAACAACAGTTTAGAAGAATCCTTTGTAATCTCATCAGTGATGGTACTTAAGGGCTTGTATTATTTATTCACCTTTTTTAAATTTTTTTCATAAGATGTCAAGCTAACTTGATATATATGTGTGAAATCTAGGAAATAAAAGGCAGGTTCCCCAACTAAACCTATAACACTAAACCAGTAAGTATAGCCCCTGCCCCATCTTTGCTGAGGCTCTGGAATCTATGTAGGACAGTTCTAGAGAGGATCAGGGTGTTTTTTACACCAAAATTTACAAAGACAGTGAGACGGGGAGGAGTAGCTGCTGTTAGAAGCCCCTAGAAAAGGTACTCTGCTAGTTTTGTCTTCAAAGGAGTACTTCACTTCCCCCACTTTCCTCACTTTCCATCCTCAACAGAAGAGATGGACCTAACGAAGAAGCCAGCTTTGGAAAAAAAATTGTTTAAAATGAGCTATGAATGGCAATGAAAACAAATGCTGTATAGCTGTCATAGAAGTTGCAGTGTGCATTGGTTTTCAGGTTGTTCCCTTCACCATGCTATCCATATTCCTGTAGTAATGCCTAACATATGTCACATGTTTATTCCTCTCCCTATACCCCAAGGGAAGAAGGGTGTGCAGTGAAATATTTTGTTTGGTTGCTTTTATTAAATTTATCCTGCATATATTTACTCTAAGTTTGTTATATGAAGCAGGGTCAAAAAAATGTTCTTTGAACTCGAAAGCTCAAATTGTTATTGCTTTTAGTACTTTGAAAGATCTCTCCATGGCCTTCCACCATCCCTGGAGAAAGCTCAACTTTATCACAAGCACAAACCTTCACCACCAGGACAGACAGTTCAATTGACTGTTTAAGCTAGGAAATACCTGTTTGTATTGAACATTGTAATATTCAGTGAAACAACTGATAATAGCACAAATACCCTACCTAAGAGAATTAAAAAGATAGCATCACATGATAAGTCAAATAACGTTTATATATATACACCTTCTAATATAGCTAAACACCAGATTACTGTAAAAATAATTAGGGGAAAAAAGAAAAAAAAATCATAATCTTGGAAAAGCAGTCCTTAAAACATATTCAGCAAAATATTCCCTTCAATACTATAAAAACCCCAATGTTTTTTATAAAGTTTCATTTTTGAACAGTATTTGATATTTAAAAGGATAATTTGTGTAACTCACTGTAAAATTCTCAGTACACAAATACCTAAGTAAATTTATGAACACCACTTTTAAATACCTGATTTCAAAGAGAAAGTAGATAAAAACAAAGAAATCATTGTAATGCGATTAAAAGACAAAACTGCAGGAAGGATCTTTATAATGCATGCTAGAGCAAAGAGCAGGATTTTCGTTAAAAGATTAATATATACTGTAATTCCCATGAAACCGAAAAATATTGCTGCTGAAAAACTAATAAGTAAAATTCTGTAAGAGATATAACTGTAACAAAGCAACTAAGCAGACTGAAGCAGAATACCATCTCCATGTCTCCAGGCTTCATTAAAGAAGCATTAAATCCCTCTTAACACAGACTGGAAGGAATAAAATATGATTGCTGTTCAAAGTGAAGTCACATCCTCGTAAATCCTTAAGGTGATACAAGGTATTAAACAAAATGGAGTTTTTCTTATTATTTTCATGATGACTCGTGATTTGTACAGCAGTGATGAGGGATTGGAAGGTATGGAGTAGGGATTTTCCTTTTAAATGAATATGAAATAGGACCTGTGCTTAGAAGGAAGTAAGCTGGCCGGTGAACCACAGTAATTGTGTTGCTAAGTTTCTCACTCAAGTTTCAAATGAGCCTCAATCAACAAGATATTAAAAAGCAACATAACCCAAAGATATTCATACTCAGACTCTGGTCTCATGAAAACCTCACTCTCAGTCAGTGCTTTCTGGAAATTTCTTGGTGTATAAAGTCCAGCTTTCAATAACTTTTATTTAAGAGTAGCTGGGGAGGGAAAAGAAAGGATTCAAGAAGCTCCGAAGTCCCCTCAACACATTTCCTTTTTCTATTCACACTGAATACCTTTGTTGCTATTCTGCTGGTAGAAAAAAAAAATTACAGACAAGGTGGGAGATATTTTTCAATCAAAGTAGTATAACCTGCCCCAGAAACACCTCTTGCTGGTGTAAGTATTTACTCAAAACTCAACAGAAGCTTTTCCACTAACGCTAATGCTTTTTGCATGGGGCATAAAAGGTACTGGGGTTGGGATAATAGACTTCTTGCGCCTTTTTTGTCAACTAGAAAACACCTGTATTCTATTCTTAATGCTGTTCAGAAACACATTATCATATGTAAGCATCTAAGTCATGTAGTTGTGAGGATGATTTTTTGAATACAGCTTTGATTTCACTTTGTGACCTTAGGCTTTTTCTCGTCTGCAGGTAATGAGTCTGGAGATGTACATCAGACCATATTAAGTGGGTAGTCCTGTGTCATTGGGCTCTAAATGATGAGCAATAAACTGCTTGCTGACTTCTTTAATAGATGTGTTAGCTAAGAGCAAGCATGGTGTAGACTGAAATGAGAAAGAGGACAAGGTGTTACCTTGGTATTTGATGAGGGTGTAGGTTTGTTTCCATGAGAATACTGGCTGTTTGATCCTTTAGCTGTGTAGTAACATCACCATAATATAATTAGTATTTCTGGTGATGGATTGGCATAGCTTGGCCTTGCTTTACCAGAATCTCCCATTTCAATTGGATGCTGCCAATGTTGCACGACACTTGTACGTGAGGCAATTGCTTTATTGCCAATGAAGGAAAGTTGGCGCTTCTAGAAAATAAAGTACTTTATAGTTCCTGTTTTTTCTGTTGATCCAGAAAGTCAAGCACGGTTTTATGCTTTTCTAAGTGCATGACTTCATCCCTTGTTGCTAACGTCAGTGCGCTACTATGCTTGTAGTTGAAGCTTGCCACCTATCTGGTTAATTAATTAGTTCTTTTCCTTCCAGTACCCAATCTGTTTAATTTCTTTCTTCTATTTTGCTGGCTGCATTTAGAAGCACTTCAAAGAAGCTTTTTCTTTGCTTTCAAAGGATTCTTTTGAACCTATACATAGGGTAAGCTTTTAAGTTGTAGGCTTCGCACATAAAACCATATTTGTAGAGTGCCTCATCTTTATCTTTGCAGCCTTCAGACTACTTACCTATCATTGTTGTGACATGGAGAAATAGGCTGCCTTGGATGTAATGTTGTCTTGGGTTATTAACCTCTGCCGTTGCATCCCTCTCAGTTGTTTATCAGCTGATTGTTGTATAGCATAATATATAGAAAACTGTGTGTAAAATATGTAGGTTGCCATAGGAAAATAGCTGCACTTATCCTTCAGAACTTAACTGGCTTATGTTTAGAAAGGAAAGGCCTAAAGGTTATTTTTGTCTGAAAGTTTTCAATAGTGTTGTCTTTAAGGATCTCATTCTTCTATTATAAACATTAGAAATTTGCAGTAATCAATTATAACACCAATTCTGTAGTGTTCCCATCAATGAGGATTTTCCTGAAGATGGACTCATATCAATGTAATTTTTGATAGATCATTGAAATAGAGCATCATTTCAAAGTAGCAGTCATCAAAGCAAAGAAAGAACTTAATAAATAGTGAAGAACTGGTTATTCTCATGTGCCCTGCTCCAAGTCCTTTTAGCCTTGGAAAGGCTTAAGCAATGTACCTCAACATTTCTTGATCTTCCTTTTTTAAGATTGGAAAGAAAAAAAGGAAACAAACAAACAAAAAAATCTCCTTTCTTTGCTGCCAGGTTGGTGTGGACCGGTTATATTATATTTTACTTTAGTGGTACATTCATTTCCAGAATACAGGAAAGCCTAGAGTAGCAGATTATTGATGTGAAAGTCCTCTCCCCTATGTCCATTATATGGAATAAAAGAAGTAGCCCGTTATTGGATAAGCTTTTAATCTTCTCTCTCCCTCTCTCATTATGCTGTAACGGAGAGCACCAGCTCCTGCTGAGCGACTTAACTGCCTAAAGAGCTCTTCTTTCTACCTCCCTCCTGAAAGACAAGGACTTCTTAACTGGACTGTCCCATATAATTATCATAGAATCATAGAATACCCAGGTTGGAAGAGACCCACCGGATCATCGAGTCCAACCATTCCTATCAAACACTAAACCATTCCCCTTAGCACCTCGTCCACCCGTGCCTTAAACACCTCCAGGGAAGGTGAATCAACCACCTCCCTGGGCATGATAATGCTTTTAAAATATCCCTAGATACCAAATGTTACAACAGCAGTCTTCAGAGTAAAAAGTAAAGGTACATCCTGCAAAGAAAACACTAACGAGCATTTGTAGGTGGTATTGGCCAGATCACCAAGTTTTTCACTTCTGACTCCTTTCCAGGTAAGCATAGGGAGATGGTTTACTTGCCATAGCCAGAGCCGCTGGAGAAGTGCAATGCCATGTTCTGTACCAACTGCAGCTTGGATGAATTCAGAGCCATAATGCTGGTCAATGTTAAGATGTTAAAGTCTTATATAACTGAGGATCGGTCATATGCCAGGAAGATAATTTCCTGGCTAGCTGAAGAAAGTAGGAGGTGCTACCCATCTGTGTTGCATTAGGGTCAACTAAGAAGTCAGAAGAACCTCCCAGTTGCTGGCTTGGTTGTTTGATACACTAATTTAGATCCTGTTATTCCCCATTTCAACAGTTAATTGCATCTGAAATAACAGGAGTACAGTGGCAGAAGGTATTGCTAGCTGACGTAGGGACAGTTATAGTAATATTACTTGTGATACTTGCATGCATGCTTGCTAGTTGCTGTGCTCCTTTGAACTACACATATTTTAATTAAAGGTGCAATTCAGTTGGAAGCATTGCATAGCTTCTTTATTATGTGAGTTACGTTTGCATTGAAGATACCTGTAACTGTAAAAAAAACCCCAAACCTAATGAAAAATAGTACATGCCTGTGTCATGGTAAAGTTCATATTGATTTAAATAATTGATAAAGCGTTATTTTGCCACTTCTCAGTTAGTGGAAACCCAGTCAGTGATTTTATTTTTAATTTTTTTTTCTGTACTTGTAACTCACAAGAGTTGAAAAGGAGTCTGGATAGGGTAGAGACAAAGTTTACCAAAATTGCAGAAACTCATTCTTTTAAAAACAGTTTCTGCCAAGTTGAGAAGATATTAAAGGGCAAAGAAGTGAAGTTAACTGATTATCCTTCAAAACTTCTGCAGTGGAATAAAAAATTAAGGACAGATGAATACCATTTGCACATAAAGGTCCCTGTAAAGAGATTAGAGAGAGACAGGAAGGAAAGGAAGGAAATTATGACAGGTCAATGGAAAAAGCATTGTTTCTTCCTGTTTTGCTTAGCAAGTGAAAGCACAGTCCTGGCAAATTTATTTGTGACTCTTCACACACTTTGAAAGATATTTTAGCTTCCAAATAAAGCATTCACTTAATTTTGATTGATGCAGCAAGATGCAGAGCAAAACCATGGAAAACGGGGAAGATGTGCCACAAAGAAGACTTGTGGCAAATAGAACAGGTGTATGTTGTACTGTGAACTCTAGGTACCAATTTATAACCCATCTGGCACCCAAGAGCTTGGCTTTGTCTATTCTTTGATCTCTACAAAAGCACAGACTCCGAGTGGAAGGATTTCAGACAAGCTAAGGAGACATTCTGCACAGAGCTCATTATGGGCTTGGAGTCTTTTTATTACTCTTGTTGTTTGCAAAGAAGGAATTTTAAAGTTGTCGTATGTGCAGTTTGTTTTAAAAGAGCTAGAGGAAAAAAATCCATTTCTTAGGACGACATGCAATAAAATAGTGAACACTCATTATGTTTATACTCATGCACATGTTGCTTAGGAATCAGGAAGAGTATGTATGTACAAGTAGGACAAATTGCACCCCACGCTGTGCAACACAATTATTCAAAGTGTGTTTTGTTTTCTTGTGTTTCTCAAATGCTGCCTTACTGTATAATACCAGAAACCATATGGGAGGTATGGCAACACTTTTCAGGTTTTGACTCAGGGGAGGAGAGATTACAGAACTGCTTTTATTGCAAACCTTTATGTACAGAATGAGAGGAAAACCCTGTGATGCTGAGCGTTCCTAGCCACAGAAATGGAAACTATTTCATGACAGTTAAGACTTTGGCCCTACAAACACTGTAAAAGGCGGATGGTCTTACAGTAGTTGTAGTGAGAAATAAAAAGATTTGATCTTGAAACAGGTTTTTATTTTTATTTTTTTATTCCAACTATCCATGACAGTCCTAATGAGATCTCCTGCTCTGGTGCTTCTGAAATTCTTTTTAGAAGCAGCTTACAATTTAAAGAGAGTAAAGCTGCCAAAATGTTCTGATGCTTTGGCTGCTGAATATTATCTGTTCCAGAGTTCTCTGAAGTCTCTGGGTAGTTTAAGGACTTCTGATACTGTTCCTCCACATGCTCTTTTAGAAGTCATGCTGTTGCCAAGCTATGAACACCACAGAAACCCATACTTCATGTCACATAAAGCTGCTGATGGGACTGGAAATGAGTGAATGACTTACAGCCTGAAACTGTAAAGATTTGTGCATGCTTTTAAACCCTGAGCCACACTGAGAGTGCTGTCAGTGACGAAGCTGTTGTTTGTTTGAATTTGCACATTATGGTCATGTTGGCTCCTAATGTATATAAGAGATGAACCTGTTGCTTCTTTTGCAGTGTTGAATTGCTCTTGAGATCCAAGAAGGTATGAGAAATTGGGCTGAGTTTTTCAGTTCCTTTTGCTGAAAATAGGTGATCCAGCAGGTTGAGCTGGTAGCCAAGCATTAAGGTCCACTATCAGAGCCTTCCCAGTAAATTTTGACTTGGCACTTTAGAATTACCTTGTAGCTATTTGAAAGGAGAATGTTGGATTTACTTTTAACAAATTTTTGTTTGTTCATTTATTATTTTCTGATGGCTGTTTAGTGCAGCACATGTCTGCATGTTTGCAAGGAAGACACTAATGTAATTAGGAATTCATAAAAAGCAGAAAAAAGGGAACAGGTTGCACTGTAACATTAACAAACTGCATTGCTTTCGACAGGCACTAAGGGAGGGAGCATTTGCTAATGTCATGATAACTTTTAAGACAGCATATAATTTAACAATTGACAATTTGAGGTAAAACAGTGAACACAAATGCACCTAGTTCAGAAAACAAAATTACAATGACCTAATGGGGTTTCAGAGCCTCTTGACAAAAGCAGCTGTAGGAGGACTTGTTGCCTCTGGAAAGAAACCAATTAAAAAATGACTGCTTGAGCATTTTGGCAAAGAGGAAAATCTGTTGAGTACAAGCCTATGTTCTAAAAATATTAAATAGCTTTCCAGTTGCTGGGAATAATAATTAAATTAAGTCATGAAGGAGTATCTTCTGCCTTTAATGACCCCATTCAGAGTTAATTGTGATTGGGCTGTCTGGCTTTCTGGTATTGTTTGGACTACAGTGTTGAGTAAGGACAGCTGGACAAAAGCCTGCTTTTCATCTTGACATCAGTTTTTCAAGCTAACATTTCCTTCCCTGTTTTTTATAGAGATGGGTTGTGTGTTTCAGTTTGGTTATCTATTTTGCTAGCAGCAGCTTTTTATAAATATAATACCATGTCAGGCATTTCATATTGAATGAGCTTTGCCTATGCTATGCCCTTGAATTTAGGCTCACATCCTTCCTCTAAGAAGTAGAAGAAAAACCCTGCACAACCCACCTCTTGTTCTGAAAAACTCTTTTCAGGAAACTTGAAAGGGCTTTAATTTTGCATGGGTTCTTTCCTCACCCCTTTCTTTTATTTCTTCTTTCATAGCCATCAATGCCACAGTGCTCCAATAAGTATTTCTAAAAATAAAATCTGCAAATTACAGGCCTTGGTTTACCACAGTGTTGCAAACTGTCATTAACAAATAGTCTTCAAAAGCCACCAGTTTTGCAAGCCCTGAGGTAGCTTAAGTCCACAGAACTGTGTTCTCTTCCAGTGCTCCTGGTCACTGTGTATTTTAACTATTTATTTTTTTAAAATACTTACTTATTACTTGAATATGCTAGGTTTTTGTCTGCAATGAGTCCATGTCCTGTGTATCACTCCAATGGAATATATGACTTAGAGAATGAATAATCCTCAGGACATGCTTTTATTACAACTTTAGCATAGTTTTGGCATCTAGTGCCTACTGAGATTCAGTGCCCAGCTTCACACATGTAATGACATTGTATGGGTGTGTTCCTTCCTTCACCCCACACTATGAAGTCCATAATGGGTGTTGCATAGCTGGCAAAGAGATCAGAAATGTGCTTTTCTGTGTGCCCTCCTTTTCCTCACCCTGTATGTGATTCATGTGCAAATTATGTGTAGGCTACTTTTCAAGGCTCTTCCATAAAGTTGGCTGGGTTTACTAGTTTTGCTTATCTAAGCAAAAGTCTGGGTATGTTTGAAAAGGTGGTGTCAACTACTTCCAGCTAAAAGTGACTTCATCAAATTGCTCTTTAGCTCGGGGTTAAGATCACCTAGTCCTCTTCAGCCCCCTACCTGATGAACTAGTTAAGTACTGGGACTATGCATTGACATTGAATGGTTTCAGAGTAGCCTTAGGATCTGCCCATAGGAGACTTTTGAATTCAAGAATATTTCCTAGACTTGAAAACCTGCATCCATACCCTTTTTTATAGCTAGCTTTCACAATCCTAGAGATCTTGCTGCTTTCACACTGTGTTTACCACCACCTGCCAAAGACCATCAGAGCCTTTTAAAATGGGGACCTGAGGGCAGATAGGTAAATACTACTGGCATTGATTGTAGTGACCAGGAAACTGGGCATGATATTGAAACTCCTACCTGGAGGACTGTTATTCTCTACTTTCAAGAAGTCCTGTAACTTGTGTGCTTAACCTCTCTCTAAGCATACAATTTGTACATTGTATTTTAAAACTGAAACTTTTTTTTTTCCTGTGTCAAATTTTACACTTCTGCAGCTGTAGTCATTCTCCTGGAGGTATCCCTGATCTGAACTGAGAAAAATACAAGGATAGCACAAGATAGTATTAACTAAATGGTGAAGAAATGAAGCATTTAATACAGGACTTAAATACCTAACTGGAAAACCTAGATCACCCTGCAAATGCCATGTGCCAGCAAGGGAGGATAAGGAAGTGTGCATTTTTTTTTTTTTTTGTCCTAATAGCCATCTGTTTTATCAAAAATATATGGCCTTCCAAGGTTTGAAAACCAGTCCCCCTTCACAAATAATTGCCTTAATTGCTATGCACTGTCTTTCCCTGGAATAGTACTATGTATATATATGTCGTGCACACATGACATAATAGCTTCACTAGCATCAAATGTGTCTCTTTTTCCAGATCTGGTAGTTTATTTGCCCTCCTGAGACTGAGTTCAAACTGTTCAAGGAAGAGGAGGTAATTAAGCTTAAGCCTCTTGTATAAGACCATACATTTAACCATTTACCTACAGAATAAATTTGACGGGTGATTTCCATTTCCTTGTCTGACATATTTGTAAGGAAAGACTGTGACCCTAATAGCTGCCTTACTAGCCCTTTTGTTAGTTTGTTTTCTAAATGAAAAATATTTTATAATATTTACTTATAGGAGGGGTTTGGAGCTCTGACTCCTGAATAGACAGGACAAACACTAGAAAAACATTTTTACTTGAGAGCTTTTCAAGTAGCCTTATTCCAAGAGGATGCTGTGAAATATGCCTTTCTATTTTAACCATGTGTTGCTCTACAATCCCTGGAATCCCTAGAATTTATTTATTTAGTAAAAGCACCTAGTGATAGAAACTTGAGAGAAGAAGCATTAACTGATATTTCTTCTTGCTCTGTGTATTTTTGTCATAATCCAGAAAAAAATGCTAGATTATTCTTTGGAGCATGGACATCAGTAGTCAGTGAGAGTAACACCTAATCACCTAAACACCTAAATTTGGAACTTGACTTAAGAATACAATGGAATTTTTTTTTAAATGGACATTTTATTATATTATGTTCTGATTGTAATATTTATTTCTTGTTTATGTGCAGAGAAAGGTTTAAATCTACACGCACATAAACATACACCTCTGTATAGGTAATAAGTAGCCACTGTACTGAAATAATAAAATTGATACAGGTAGAACAATTGTGCCTTCTGAAAGTAATGATTATGTGATCCAATTAGCTATGTTTCAGTTGGTGAACATCTAAAGCAAACAGATGCTTCCTAATTCTGTGATTTCAACACAAAAATGTGTACTTCTATTGGGTATTGTAGTACAGGATGTAATTTAGTTTGAATTAGCATCTCTTAACATAATATTTTTATTCCAGTGAATCAATAAATTGAATATTACTTCTCTTAACATGAGTGATTCCTGGCAGATTGTAGGAAAATTGACAGTATGAAATAATTAGCAAACCTCAAATGCTACACTGCAATAGGAAAGTTGACTTGAGCACATTTCTGATTAGACTAAAAAGATGTATGTTGATGACTACTTTCACATTAATATGAGAATGTGAACAAAGTAATTTGATCCATCTAATATATTAAAAGCCATTTGGCCTTAAAAATTAAAATTTAAAATTAGTTCTATGAAGGGAATTGATACTCATCTCAGTCAATCACTACAATAAGTTCAATATGATAGCTGGAAAAATTAGACATTATGAAACTTCAACTTTTTAGGTGTTCTAGACTAGAAAATGTGATTAACTGAGCCTGAAAAGTTGTGCTCAACGTATTTTGCAGATAGCAAGGCACCACCAAATTCACAACAGATAGTTTTTACATTTTGTCTCAATTGTAAGTAGATGGTCTCTTTTTCAACTCTACGTATTAATTAGATATATAAAGACAAGAGATAATTACTTAAACCTCAGGTCGGGAGACCTTCTAACATGATACCTAAAGTTCTCTCTGGCTTAAAGAAAAAGCAACACAGCGTATTTGACTTTAAAATTTTTGGATGTAAAATGTTTCCCTTTTTTGATTTTGTATGAAATTCATTAAGGCTTGGAATGATGTCTTAAGATTTTCCTCGAGTGACTTGTAACTGGATATTCAATATTTTTCTATTCTCTCATGTGTGTGGCTCTTGAAACACATCTAGAGCTGCAACACTATAGATAACAAGAACAGAGAAGTTGTGTAAACACAAAAGAGGAAGAAAACACAAGTTCTTAGTGTTTTGCTGGCCTTGAGTAAGTAAAGCACCTTCTTTTCACCATCCACTTGAGGACAGATGTAGACTTCTCATTAGTGACTTATAGTGCAATACACAGTTTGTGCTTAAAACATCACAGTAGTTTTGTTGATAGTAGACATTCCCTTGCCCCTTATAGTCTTTGTTATCCCTGGCATGATGAGAGCAGCTGAACGTCTCTTATTCCTCCCCATCTATCCTAGCCTTAAAAATAAATAAATGTAAAAAAAAAACCAAACAGCGTAAGGCCTCCGTAAGACTTCACACCTCAGTCCTGGTATACATTCTAAGAGTTATAAAGGCATTCATTTGACTTCAGCATAGGAGGACTTCTTTTAGGAGTGGATTCAGAAGCATGCAGAAGTCAGTTTCTAGCTGCTGAGCCATTCCTGGTCCTGCCAAGCGCAGCATCCAAAGAAGCATTAATTTCTGCAGAGCTTCCTGACAAGGCTAGACACCTACTAGCAGAAACTAGAAATTGGGAGTCTTCTGACTGAACCTCTGCTGCTGAAATTAAGGATGAAGTTTCTTTTCCTTCACATAGCAGCATCCATCTATGTGTGAGGAGGATTCTTTGCTATCCATGACATTTTCCGTCTAAACCGGTACCAAATAGATACCAGATCTATGTTTTTTTCTTTTTCTTTTAAATTTCTGGATTTATTTATACATTCCCACTCCTACTACTATATATGTAAAAAATTGAGTTTCCACCTTTGAAACATCAGTTTACACTTATGATGCATGTTGGAATTGTAGAGGCACAGATTAATGTTTTGAATACTTCTACAATACAAAGTTTAAAAATGAAATGGCATTTTCGGAGTGGGGAGGGGAGGTACTGGGAAAGTTCTATGTTCTTGAAGATTACTGCCTACTCTCATATATTATTTGCAATATCACTAAAGAAGCAATAATACTTTTGTTCATTTAATTTTCTTAGATTATTATCAGTTCTATTGTCCTTCATCTGCTCTAATCTCCCTTGTGTTGTCCTCCATTCTATTGTCTGTTGCTTCCATTGATAATGAAATTAATGCATATTTGTGTGTGAGTTCCTCTTTCTTAAATGCTTGGTCTTCAAAAAGGATTGTGGCAGCACTGGGTATGAAACCAGAGTCCTGACACATTCCTCACAAAATGTATTAGATATCAGATGTGGTACGCTAGACGTGGTGATGATTTCAAAGCTTTTTTATTCTTGCCCATAGAACAAAATAGTGCCACGTGTACTCACCTTAAGTATACACCTATGTAGTTGGAAATAAATAATTACACTCCAAGGCTTCAGTGTTTTTATGCTTAATGATGTGATCTGTACTGAGTCAAAACTGTCAATGGAGTTCTTCCAGCAAATATATATTCTTCATTTATCTGGAATACTGTGCAGTCATGATCATAAAAATATGTTAGATCCTAATTTTCATTATGGTTATAGTTGTATTTTTCTAGCAGTACAAGCAGCAGGTTAGCTTGTCTCAATAATTTGAGAAGGTGAGATTTACTGATCCTTGTGTTCATTCTTGGCTTCCTTATGTGTTTATGGAGGACCATTTCACTCAGTGCCACTCTGAAATGAACTCAGTTCTTGTTCTGCCTTTTTCCTTCCTGCTGTGATGCATCTCTGTTTGGACAGCAGCTAAGCCAAACACTTCTGTAGGCAAGGAGCTAGCAAGGCCTTCTAAATCCCTTTGAAAACAATGGGAATTTTCTGCAAAGGCTTATGGTACATCTTTACAGTATAATGGATATACTCATGTACATGAATACATGATTTCCTCTATTTGAATTACTTGCATGTTTGCCTGGTGATTTATTTAGCAGTGTGAAAAAAGTTTCAGTAATGTGAATTTCTGAAAATATAGACAGATTCCTTTCTTGCTTACTGATGTTCATTTTATCCATTGAATTTTGTGCTGGGAAAGTCTTTCTGCAAACCAGTAAGTACCACCAAAAAAAATTGTGCTAGGTTGAAATAAAAATTCTTGATAGTCTTTTCACAATATTTCATGATGCTGATGTATGAGAGAATGTAAAATTATAATCAGTTTTCAAAGCTCATAGATTTAATTTTCTAGAACTGATAGCTTTGAAAGTGTAGTTTATATCAATAAAATTTTAGCAAAGGTTTCTTATTGTAGTTACAGAAATAAATTTATCAATGACACTGTGTTAGTCCTCTCAAGGAGAACAATGTTGTAGTGGTAGTTCTCCTTTATTTTCTCCAATTAATCACAGAATCACAGAATCACAGAATAACCAGGTTGGAAGAGACCCACTGGATCACCGAGTCCAACCGTTCCTACCAAACACTAAACCATATCCCTCAGCACCTCGTCCACCCGTGCCTTAAACACCTCCAGGGAAGGTGACTCAACCACCTCCCTGGGCAGCCTGTTCCAGTGCCCAATGACCCTTTCTGTGAAAAATTTTTTCCTAACGTCTAGCCTAAACCTCCCCTGGCGGAGCTTGAGGCCATTCCCTCTTGTCCTGTCCCCTGTCACTTGGGAGAAGAGGCCAGCACCCTCCTCTCTACAACCTCCTTTCAGGTAGTTGTAGAGAGCAATGAGGTCACCCCTCAGCCTCCTCTTCTCCAGGCTAAACAACCCCAGCTCTCTCAGCCGTTCCTCATAAAGCCTGTTCTCCAGCCCTTTCACCAGCTTTGTTGCTCTTCTCTGGACTCTCTCCAGAGCCTCAACATAATGTATGTCTCACCTTTTAAATTTCCCTTTATGAGAGAAGGAATTGTTCAAGGTGAATAATATTTACAATGCAAAGCATCATTATGCATTTTATTGCTGACCTGACAGGAGAGAAACATCCAGCATTCTTATTTTGGTTTTATATTTCCTTTCAATCTTAGATACCATCAATGATATCTTCAGATGGCCTATACCCTCTACTCTTTCATTTGTTACTTTTTTCTGCAGAATGGCAGAAAAACACCCTTTTTTCTAAAAAAAGACTCTTAGAGCAAGGCAAGGGGTTAGCTTATTTCCCTTTCAGTGTCTGTGCTGCTTCTTCAAGCTTTTAGAGCACAGTTACTAGGATCACACTATGGGACAGGTGTATTATCATAGTCCTGATCCCTAGGTTATCTATAACAAGAGACCTGGGCCTTGTTTTAACAGACTTCCTGGAGGTGTCATGTTTTTCTTCTTATCTGATAGATAATCAGGACATGGCCACAGGTTACATTTTGAGGCCAAGACAATATAGTGTATCATAAGTCATCTGTAAGTTATCCAAGGATATCAAACACCTTCCCCAACACCTCAGATCTGTGTACATCAGTAGAGTTTTCAAAATCTTGGAAATTATTTAAACTTTTCTAGTAATTTTTCCCCACTTATTTCCCCTTTTTATTGAGAGCGGTCAAGGTACTGAAGAACTGGAAGTGGTGCTGCTGGTGAGGAATTCTTAAACTAGAAATTGGTGGTGCTGGAAATGTCATAAGAAGCAAATTGTCAAATGTTTTCTGGTATAATATTTCAGATCCTAGATAAGTTTAAGAGAAGTTTAGGGCAAACAATGTTTCTATAGCAGTATATTCCTATGGAAGCATGTTTGTTTATTTTTGTCTCATACAGTAACATGACATTTAAATGAGAAGGTTGCTGATGTTCTCAGAGTAGCTGCACTTGCTTCATGGTTATTCAGATCTTGAGAACTTTTTATCAGAAATTGAATGGCATTGATGTTAGTACAAAGATTCCAGTCCCACAAATGCTGTCTGTTTGCTGCCAAAGTTGAATATTTTAATATCTCCATTTAAATCCACTGAATTTCTCATGGCACTGTGGCTACCCACAGGTATGTATTAATGGAAACAGGCTAAAATCTGAACTGCCAAAAGAAAAAGCTGTTGATTAAATACTTCGACTGAGTAGACACCAAAGACAAGTTAGTCCATCTGAGAGGCTGAAGGCTGTCATTAACATGTAAGTGTGGGAAGAGCCTCATCCACAGTGATCCATAATATATTTTTTATGAACTTAGCAAATGATGCGTGCTCATGAATAAAGGAGACGTGCTGTTGTACTACTTGTAGTAGTAGTTTCAGTTTGAATGATTGACAGAAAACCTTCCTTTATTAATGAAAACTTAGGCCCCTAAGGCCCCCTTTCCAAGGTCAGGGCCTCGTGTGCAGTAAGACGGGTGGATATTCTTCATGAGAAAATGAACAGCGACTGAAGATACATCTTGTGACTCCAATCTAAACTTTCATGCACCAACTTGGTTTCGCAGATGTTATATATAAGTATAAAGGTCTGTGTATGCTCACATACATGCATATACAAATATCATAGACATCCCATTTCCCTTTTCCTTTCTTTTTTTCCCTCTTTGTATAGATGCGGTTCTTTCAAGATCTGCAAAGGGCTTCAGAAACAGTAGTGGCAATTATCATTTCTGCTATGATATAATTAGCTGATTTGTCCACTACACCAACTGATGGACTTATACAGGGATTATTTTTAAGGAATCCAAATACTTCACAGTCTTCAGTAAATTTTGTTTCATTCAATGTTCTGTAATAAATATTTTCAGGATGTCTTAAAAAATAATTACAAAAGCTGGTAAATTTGAACTATGTTAGTATCGGTGCATTATAAACAAAGGAAAAACAGGTATCTTCTACTTCCTTTATATTTAGAACCGGTCAATTTTTTAAAATTGTTTTTTAAATTGTTAAATTCATGCTTGGGTTTCAACCAGTTCAGCTAATATTTAGAATAATAAAGATAACCACATTAGTTGTACTTATAACTCTAGTGTTATTTGTTTGCAGAGTGGAAGCAAAAATTTAAGGCTTCCTTGTGATGCAGCAGAGCTCTGCTGCCTTTGTGTTTGTGCTACAACAAAAGTTTTCTTAAAGTCCTGTAGTATTTTTGACTCTAAAGAGATTTTTATTTCCTATTGTTTACTTTATTTTCTTTCTTTACTTCAAGCCTGGAAATTGTTCCTTTATGATTTTTGGCAATCAACATAAATGAAAGTGGTATAAGCATTTCAAGGAAGTTTGTTCAGCCTTGTTTTTTTTAAGACCCAAGCATCTTAAATAATTTAGATGTGTAGAGCTTTAAGATAGCTTGGTATGAGTCTGACAGTCCTGCTGCCCAGGGAAGTGGCTGAGTCGCCATTCCCACAGATATTTAAAAAATCATTTAGTAGTGGACTTGCCAGTGTTAGGTTTATGGTTAGACTCAAAGATCTTAAATGTCTTCTCCAACCTAAACTATTCTGTGAGTCTGTGATTCTGTGAGTCTGTGTCTAAAGGTTTTTATCCAAGTGGCTGCTATCCATGTTTCTTAACTGAGGGAATCATAGAATAGCTTGGGTTGGAAGGGACCTTAAAGATCACCCAGTTCCAACTCTGTGACCTAGACAGGGACACCTCCCACTAGATCAGGTTGCTCAAAGCCCCATCTAACTTGGTCTTGAACACCTCCAGGGGTGGGGCATCTATGCCTTCTCTGGGCAGCCTGTCCCAGTGCCTCAACACCCTCACAGGAAAAAATTGCTTCCTAATATCTAATCTAAATCTCCCTTCTTTCATCTTACATCGTTACTCCTTGTCCTGTCAGGGAGTACAATGACGATGAAGGCTGCTAGAAGGTCTCCCCAGAGCCTTTTTTGTTTAGGCTGAACAAGCTCAATTCTCTCAGCCTGTCATCATAAGGGAGGTGCTTCATCCCCCAGATCATCTTTGTGGCCCTCCTGTGGACTTGCTTTCACATATCTATGTCCTTCCTGTGCTGATGACTCCAGAACTGAACTCAGTACTACAGATGAAGTCTCACAAGAGCAGAGTAGAGGGAGAGAATCACCTCCCTTGACCTGATGGTCACACTTCTCTTGATTCAGCCCAAGATATGGTTGATTTTCTGGGCTGCAAGTGCACAGAATGCACTCAAACATTGGTTGGAAGTGCAAACCCATCTCAATCTAATTATCTTTGGGAAAGGCACACTGGCTTTTTTAGCATTATGTTGATCTCTCCAATGCAATGGTAGATGAGTTTACAAATCTTAATCTCTATGATTACGAAATTTGGCTCTATCCTGCTATAAAACTTGTTTTGCTATGTAGGTCAGCAGTCCTGTAGCAATTTCATCTATTCTAGGCCAGAACAACTTCCTTTGATAGTAAAATACTCTTTTTATTTTCACGTTGCTTTAGATTCTGATGAAGAACAAAACATAAAAACACCCAAAGCTGTGCTGCCTTACAGTGCTTCATATTATGTTACAGGTGTCAGAAATGGGAATTTGTCACAAGCACTTAATTGCTATAGAAGTGTACCCTGTTTTTTATTTCATACACTTTCATCATTATAGAAGCAGAGGTGCCTGATGCAAATAGTATGTGAACCGTGGAGTTGGTTCCTTCTCACTTTCAGCCATATTTTTGGATCCTTTATAATGTAAAAACGTCAGTGCTTTTTTTTTGTCCGCAACCAGTATTGTCAACAAACAACATGTATGCAAATAATTTCCCTTACAAATGTACTTCCTTTCTGATTCCTTTGTCCATTTTTTCCTTCAGATTTTTTTAGGAGGAATGAGGGAAGATGTCTTATGATATCCACAGTATCTTGAAGCTTTCCAGCTGATATTTGTCTGTTCATGTGGAAGATGGCTGGGAGATGGCCTGCTTTTTCAGTTCCCTTAAGGAATACTTTTTTTCCCAAGATAAAATTCAGATCTCACCATATTGATTAAAAGATGATCCTAAAGGTAATATTTACCTCTGCTAAATGTTGCAAGGGTAGACTATCTTATTACACAAAAGTTCTTCCGCTTTTCTTTAGTTAAATTGTCACGAGGTTAAATCTCTGCAAATTCAGAATGACTTTGAAAAAACCATGCCTGTATATCAAGCGCTTGACAATCGATTGGCTACTGCAGTGAGTATGTAGGTTACCTTGAATATAGCAGAAAATGCTACTGCGAAGTTTTCTATCCTATTCCCTGAAAGATAAAATAGTAAAATAGCTGAAAAGTCTCAAAATGCAGTAAAGGGAAATGGCTTATTTGGAGTGTAGAGATGACCAAACCAATTACCACAGTCTGAAAGCCAGATGCAGCAAAGCTTAGAGGTTATTCTAATTGGTTATTAAGAAAACAATATGAATGTCTGCATAGCTCCAGTATCCAGAGCTGTTAAGACAAAATTTTTTGTTGAGGCATATTTTGGCATCTAAAATTTATGCAGCATATTTGTACCTCTCCCAGAATATACTTACAGGGAAAATGAAATCCCAATAAGAAAGGGGGGAAAAAAAAAAAGTAACTTAGCTTGTTAATTTTAAGAGTGTGAAAATATTGCACTAAATCAATTCACAAATTCAAAGTGGTCCTCTGTATAATCTTATATTTTTCCTCTCATTAACAACACTGTATGCATTCTAATCAGCTGTGGGTCTGTTTCGTCCCCAGAGGTCACAACCATAGATATCAAATTCTGAAAAAGGCATCTATACTCCCTGAGTATTCAACACGGAAAAAAACCCAGATGCTTCTAGAGTGTAAATGGCCTTAAAGAACCTGTTATTCTCTAGGGTTGCCTAGGCTGAATAAGGTGAATCCTATCAGAGATATCACTTCAGAGCTACTTCTCTCTTCTCTACTCTGACTTCTGCTTTAAATCTACCTCTTACTGTATCTTGACAGTGTTTGAATATCTTCATTTTTTTGCAACCTTTATCATCCTTGATTTCTTTGTCCTTTCCCATTTGCCCCCTCCTTCTCTGTTGTCCTTGGTTAGCTGACTGTTCTCTGTTAACAGATGTGGCCTCTTCTGCGTGTTCTCCTCCCTTAGTTGAAAGGTAACCACTGACGTAAATTGTTGTTTCTGCAGGCATCTGTCCCATTGTCAGCCTTCCTTACTGAAAGGTGAAAGGAGAGTGTTGCTCAAGGAGCTTTCCAGTGGGCAGTTAATAGCTTATCGGTCATTAGTGAGACACCAAATATACTGTCCCAGAACAAAGTTCTTTGCTGAGAAGAATTTTTAGATTGTCGTTTAAAGGCACATCTCTCCCTTGGAGGTTTTCAGGTGTACTAGCTTTTTCACTCTGCATCTAAATCAGCCAGCTACTTACTTCTGTCAGAGTTTGACAAGACCTCCTGAGTTCTTGTCTAAAAATATTCCTGCACTGCAAAGGAATTTTTACCAGGGCCTGTTCCATCATTTGGTTCACCTTTATGCCTAACAGTCCTAAGGGTTATATATTTTGTTATTGCGAGATGGAAATTATGGTATTACTTACTCTGTACTACAATGCCATAATTTACATCTTGCTTTCATAAATAGTTTTGAAAGAGAAGGGGATAACTGCTCTGGAGATTATTGATCGTGCTTCTGGAAGTGGATGATTGTAATCTAGGAGACTTTTTTTCAAAACTTGGTTAGCCATTATCTGAGTAGCTTCAGCTATTCAGGATGATCGGTAGACACGTAGGAAGACACAGTAAAACCTGCCATTCAGCATAGTCCTCTACTAACTCTACATTAGAAACTTCCGTCCCCTTTTGCTAGCAAGTCTTTGATATAGCAGCAGCATCCACATCAGCAAACACTTTCCCTGGCATACTTTACCAAACTTTTTCTGTTTCTTTCAGCAAATATCTATGTATGAACTGCATGTCCTTATCTAGCATTATAATACCATCAACACTTCACTTCTCATTTTGTACTCATTATGAGTTGTAATGAGGCCTATTATGTATGTATTTGCAAATTAACAAAATCTTATTAGCTCCCTAATGTGTATGGCTGAATGAGAATGCGAGCCATTTCTATAGTGAATTTTAAGCCACAAGCAAATATTGCTACTTAAATATACTTCTTTCTTTTTTTTCTTTTTCTAAGATTCTAATTTTTATCACCTGTGGGGCTGCTTTTCCATTTCCCTTAGTACACCATGCACACTCACATTTGAGATGTTCAAATTGGCATTCAGTGTGTAGATATTGACACATTTGCATATGAAAATAGGGGCTTGGGTAGAGCAAGACCTTAATTTCAGCATCAATTGGCACACTACAGCAGGATAGCCAATGTGTGTATATTTGCACTTCATTATATATTCCTCATTTTCTTTTCTTTTAACTGAAAATGTCATTATGATCTTTGCTTAATTGGTGGCACATCAGTAATTTAGGCTTTGGAGGTACTTGGACACTCAGTTGCTATTCGTTGTACAGAAGCAAAATGCTGTGAATGCTACAGATAAGTATAATGTGAAGGCAAAAGAGCTCTGGAGTGTTTATAATTTTTTATTTTAAATAGATGTACGTGGCTATATATTGCCATAGACATATGTTTTATTACAGATAATGATGTCATTTGTTAGAAGTACTAGACATTGTATTACAATGAGTACTGCAAACTTATTCTCATTTAGTCTGATTTGTGATCCTCACATGCTTAGATGTGAGATTATATAAGAGACTGAGACATTGGTTTAGGCTTCTCATGGACATGCGTTTTACCTGCTGTCTTCCTAGGAAAGTGTTAAGGAGTCAACGGACATTACATGTGAACTTATTACCTTAATCAATACAATAAAATCTCAGTAAGACTTTGAGATTTCTTAGTGTCTTGAAGTGGGACTAATTTATATTGCTGAGATTTTCAGCTAATTGTGTTGTGATAATTTACCACACCTTTAATATAACAGTAACAGTTTGGTTGTACATTAAATCTTAAATGCAGATCACCTACTGTTTTGAAACTGTGTAACTTTACTGAATTACAGCTATTAGCTGATTCATAATTGCAGATGAAGGTTAAATTAAGGTTTGGGGAAGCATGTTAAAAAATTATTCTGTCCATACTATCACCTCTGCGTTTTATAGTGACACTACATAATGGCTTACAAAATATTCTATGAAGATGGAGGAAGTGGTTAGTTACTAGCAGGGAACTGGGATAGATCTCAAAGCTAGCACAGTTACATGCCACTTTTCTACCCTTCATTTTCCCATCCCTGAGGTACCAGTAAGCTGCTGCTGTAAGTTCAGTACATCACAAATTCTGAGTAAAATGCAGAGTAATCAATCTTTGGAATGACTCCATAAATCAGGAGAAGCCTAATGGCAAATATGGGACTTAGAAAAGAGAGAATACTTAGGGGAGCTTTTATGTTATGCTATTAGTCTGTCTTTAGTCAATTTTCACTTTTTTTTTAGCTAATGTTTGGAAACTGCTCTTGGCTCACTGAGCTGCCTTTGTTTTCCTATTGTTACATATATTATATTTGTTGCCTTGGTTGGACAGTCTCAATCAGTCATGCTTACATTAGTAGATTACAAGGAGAGAAGAATCTTTAGATAGAATAGTTTGGGTTGGAAGAGACCTTAAAGATCATCTAGTTAAAGATCATCCAGCTGACCTCAGGTATTATAGTGACCACAGAAGCAATGCTTCTTCCAGTACTTAAATTAAGGAATTAGCATAGAAACTACCACTTCCAGCTTATATGATATATCCCTCATTAGGATTCTGAAAACAGGCTTCCTCTCTTCATTGCTAGGTTCTCAAACCAACTCACCTGGAATACTTGTGGTATATAAAGTCACACATTAACCCTGAGGAACAGAGATAGTTAGACTAGATTCTCACAAATTTTTAAACATAACATTTAAAAGTGCATAAAATATTAGTGCCTGGGGTACTGTAACTCTGCATCATCTTGCCGTTCTTCCATCTGTATATGCTTATTCTTACAGTAACTGGCTATTATGAAACATTCAGAGACATCTGCAGTGCTAAAAGCACAGTGATAGCCCAGGAGACTGCTCCCTCAAAATACAAAATATTTTCGTATAAATAGTAATCCATGGATAGTAAAAATTGCCAAAATATTTCCAGTCTAACAGCAGCTGTTGGTAGAATTTATTTTGTCTTTTAGTAGGCAAAAGAAAAGAAATACAGGCTAATAGTTTTTATCTGCATATTTTTATATCGATTTTAATTATGCTTTAATACTATGACATTTGGAGTAACCTTTACTAAATGTAATTTTTGACTTTTCTGAACAGCAGGTAGTGGCTTTATTGTTACGAATAGCAAAACTATAATTTAGTTGTTTCCTTTCCTTACTATGTTATTTAAGTATTTTAATTTCCTTCACATCACAAAGGATGTAGGCAGATACTATTTAACTGGATGGAGAAGTGGGGCCTTATGATTTATATTCACTCGCTATGACAGTCAGTATTAAACTCAGTCTGGTATTGCATATTAATGTAATCAGTTTCCTGTCCTACCCAGGTAGATTTAAGAATAAAATGACTGAAATCATGTACCTATTGCAAACTTGAGAGTTTTATCTTATTTTTTCATCTTGTGAATAAAGACTACCTTGCTACTTGTCTAAATTTCTGGAAAGATGGTGTGAGTCAGAATAAAATGCTGGCTATCCTCAGACCTGATAGAGTAATTTTAAATGACCTTGGCTTCCTCTGTTTGGGTTCAGTGCACAGGAGCAGCTGAGATGAACTACACATTCAGGGTACAGATTTCTCAAAACCTGTTAAAACTCTTCTTGATAGTCTTTGTGGGAGAGTTTAGGTATGAAAGCAATAAGCCATTTAAAATGCCTGTATTTAGAAATCCTGTGCTCTTCTTCTGTGAAAGGTCTTGTAAATTCTTACATGTTTTCATATTTTTTAGTATATTTCTGAAAATTTTAATTGCTATCTGTCTGTACTCATGGCACAGTGTATAACTTCAAACAGTAATGTCCAATTTGTTTTCTTCCTTTCCTCCTCCCTGCTCCCAAACACCAGAAGTATTTCTCTTTTGTGTAATTTCTGCAGGTTCATGTTTAGCTTTTTGGCCACCTTGTTGGCTAATATTTATCTCAACTTTTCATCATATGTGCACTCAAAAACTCTATAAGAGTCCACACTAAATTAGATATGGTTAAAATAACTTGATCTCACATTTGCAAAGTTATGTCAAGGAATGAAGAATTGTGGAGAACATGTTCACATCCAACATGTTGTGGTCAAGTGATTTTATCCCACAAAACAGCAGTAACTGATTTCAATTATTTTATCATATCTTCCAAAGAATACCCATATACTGTTTTGAGCTGTTTGCTATCATTGTACCTTTAGAGTAATTTAAGGATGCATTTCTTTTGTGCATTAAGCAAAAATTTTGCTGCAGTAAGTTCTTCCAACTGCACTGAATTAAGTTCTGTGTGGAAAAAAAAGATTTCTATAGATTGTGAGTATCAAAATGTGACTTCTAAAATTTTAAGAAGATTTTAAGCTTAAACAGTATCACAAATGCACTGTTCAAGCTGCTTCTGTCCACAGGAAGCTTGCTGGTTCCAGTTACAGTAGTGGTTTTGGGCACTGCTGCAGTTCTGCCTTGCACCAGCAGAACAGCAAAAGACCAGCTATTCACAGCAAACACAATATTGAAGCTAGTTTTATTTTCTATGTGTGACTTGTCTACTGTCAGGAATTGCTTTTTATGTGGAGTTGTTGATTATTTTGGGTTTTTTCAATTTAGACTATTATATGAGCCTTTCCACCCTACACATTACTCTCAAACTCTTTTCTGTAACTGTTCTTGATTACTTATTCATGCTGGGATTGCTTCACTAGGTCACTCTGTTTTAGTTTCATAACTGGATGACTTTTAAACCCACCAAGATCTCCTACTTTAGCAATATGAATAATTTCATCTGAATACTAATGTGAAATTTTGTATAAGCTTTCACAATCATTTAATGCTTCCCCTGATCTTTTGTATGTATATGAACACTCCCAGGAAACAGACTGCTGGCTGCAAACAGCATAGAAGCACCTGCACTTTCTCTAGAAATGTGGCTTGAATGACAGTGCTATGGTGGTACTTTGACAGATTTGTCTTCTGACCTGGAAAATATATCATACCAGGCATTGTGGATGGTAAGGAGAGTGCCATGGCCTCTTATTAAGTCTCTTCTGGGTTATCCTGAAGAGCAGCGAGGATGATCCTTTTGTTGTTACTTTATTGCCTTACTTCTAAGTGGGAGTTCTTTCCATTCAGCCTTCAGATCTCTAAGGCTTCCATCACTCTTGATACTGTATAGTTTAGGATACAATGTGCCTAAAGATTATGCCATTCTCTTCATAATTCAATTAATTTTGCTGTGCAGCTTGGTGAATACAAAACTGAAAACAGAGGATTTTTTCCCTGTCCTTTGAAGACTGAAAATTCCATTTGTGGAGAGTGTGGTTGATAATTCGTATGCTTCATGTGGATTTTCTTTCATATATTTGCATAGTCTACTTTCAAAGATATCTTTTAAATTAAAATACCATATAGAATAGTATTTATCTATTATGATGGGCTCCTAGTTTCCATTTGGCCGTATTTTTAATCTACAGCTGTTGAAAAAAAGAGTGAAAAGCTGCATAGAAATGTCTCTGTTTCAAATATAAATGTATCTACTTTTGAACTGTATGCATCAATTTGCTAATATGAGTGAGTGCATCCTGTAAATAAAATAAAAAAATATTCTTCACTGCTGTGGAGTATAAGAGGTGAAATTGTTACACTGTTACAGTCTGTGCTGACTTCTCTTTCTAAGACGATTTTCTTAAAATGAATTGAATTAAACTGTGTTTTTGAAATCCTTTGTAATCAGGTCTGACTCCAAATTAAAAACAATTATAATACAAAATTAACATTAATAGCAGTGTTGGTAAACCTTGCTTGGTTTTTTTCCCTTGCTTATTATAGATATTTGGTAGCTTGATTAACTTAAAAGTAAAAACGTCTTCTGATATCACCATATGGCTTAATCCATTTCATAAACTCAGTGTTAAAAGTAGTTTAAAGTTTTTCTCCTGTAGGTCCTATTGGTACTCTTGGTCAGAACCCTTTTCTGGTGGTCAAGTCTGTGGACATGAAACTATTTTAATGCCAGGTGAACAATACACATTTATTAAATATGTGTAACAGGCTGATGGTTATGGACAATAGTTAAATGATACAACTGTCTAGGCCTACAGTTATAAAATGAATTATCCAAGCAATCTCATAACTTCTGGAACATCTGCAAGAAGGTATTAGTGCTTTTGTATATATACTGTCCCTCTTGATAATAAAATTAAAGAACCCCAAATAGTTGTTTCAGTTCTTGCTGTTAAACATAGCTGATACAATTACAGCTTAATCAATGCGCTCAACAATTGGACTAGGTCTTGTAACTGTTGTTTTTGAAAGCATGGTATTTAATCTATTCTTCAGTGGTATCTGTTAAAGTCTGACTCCCTAGACTGTTATTTTGTTTTCGATTACTTGCGTTTGTTGAGATTTACCCATTTGGTCTGGCCACTCTTTATGGTATTATTCCCACTTAAGAAAAAATGCTGTTTCTTTTTGACTCAACATGCAGTACCCCTAAGTGTCTTTTATTTATGCCAACTTTCTCTCTACCTTGAGATGAGGCAGGAAAGCCAAAGCCTCCTTTCTGATCTTCAAAGAAGCTGCAATCTAGAACACCTGGTGAGAGTGGATGAAAAGCTGTCTTGCCTAAATTGTTACAGTAAGAACAACTTCTATTTTTTTAAAACCTGAATTTATTGATGCAGGGGCTGTGATATTCATCAAAGAAAATTTTGCAGATCAACCTCCCCATATATGCTATTACTGTAAGTTTCTTGATTACTGCCAAAACCTAATCTCAAGCAAGAGCAAGTAATGAGGTCTTTGGCTTACAGAAATTCAAGGCTGCCTCTGCATCAAAGTCCTTAAGCTTTCCAGTCCAATTAAGTCACCCTTTTCAAGATCTTCAAATTTAGCTATGTATTTCCTCTCAGACTGAATTGGCTTACATACATAGATCCATGGTTGCTTGGTATGATGATCTCCAGTGACTATAGAGGTAACCTAGGTTCTTAGGCTGGACTAGGCACATACTTTTGCATTCAAAGTTTACTGTATTTCAGCCAATAATATAATTAATGTCTTTCTCATTAGTATTGTACTTCCTCTTGCAGAAGTCCAGTATTTTACCCATAAAATATTTTATGCATTGTTACATCTACATTTATGTTATTTTTCGTTATCTTTCATTATCTTCTAATCTTGTGCATTAAAAACAGGAGGTGAATGTCACATGTTCCTCCTAGCCTCCTCCTCCAACATGTAACACATGAGATTCAAGCGAATACTGAAGGTTCCCAGTAGATGACACAGAGGAAAAGAAATGAAATTGAGACTGCACAGAATTTCCATTAGTGTAGACATCATGCTTCCTTCAAGTGATTCCACTTAAAAATTATTTTGTTGTGTTAAGGTGGGCAGAGAAAGTAGATAAAAGGTGACCCTCTACAGAGGCTGTATGCTTTACCCCATCCTGGTTGTCTTTACAGAGCTAACAGGAAATAAAATCAATGCCTCTAAACTATCCCATGAGAAAATTCAGGACATTTAATATTTCACATAATTTATAACTCAATGAAATGACAAAGAAATTCTGTATCCACAATGGACTACTAAATTTGCTTAAATCCACTGTACGCTAAATTCCTATAACTGTTTTCTGAAAAAAGGCATTATAATTTTCTAGGAGGCCATTTTCCATCTTTTCAATTATTCCATGAGAAAATCAATATTAGTAGAGGATATCTGCAAAATCCTCTAATTTCTGCGATGTTTTCACCATATTCAAACTTTATGAGAAGGTTTGATATTACTTTTGTATTAACTTACAAGGAGAGTTAGCCCATATTAAATCTGCAGGCTTGTATGTGGAAATGACCTTTACACATATGAATGAAGTTAGTGGTGTATTATATGACGAAACTAGCAAAGGTAGTGGATACCATTATAAAAAAAATTTAGGTTGTGAGTGTGTTAGTAAGCTTCTTAGATTGGGGATTATCCAGCTGCTGTTCTAGACTGCTTTTCACACATTCAGCCTAAAGTCCATTGATGTTCCTTGGATTCATGTTGACTGGGTGTCCTCTAGCACCTCATTTTAAATGCTAGTGTACTGTTGTGGTCAAGTCCTTTTCTAGTTCTTGGCTCCTAGGATTAAAAATATTGTGTTGCAGTTTGTAATACGGCACTCTCAGGGGTATAGAGTGCCCTGTGTACTGCCTGGGGCTGGGGAACTGATCATTGATGGTGTCTCCTGATCTCTGAAGCAAATGGTCAGGAAGCCTCTGAGCAGCACATTGCAACAAGGATGTATGTGAAGTCAGGGCTAAAAAGATGCGGTTCCAAAGGAAGGTAAGGGAGTCTGTACCAGTTTCTAGGAAAACTAGAGATGGCACTTTACTTTCTTTTATTACAGAGAATGGAGTATGGCATTCTCAGAAGTAACATCGCTTATGATGCAAATAGCACAATGGATTTTATTGTGCCTAATATCAGATGAATGGAGCCACTAAGAACTTCAGTAGCAGCCCAGACACCAGTGAGGGATGATATTCTCTTCAACAAAAGATACCCAAGACCTCTTGAAAGAAAACATGTGGACCTAATCCAAACCCTTTACCCTAAATTAAATTTTATCACAGAGAACTGATATCAAATGTTTTCGTAAATGTCTACTAACTGTCACCACAATGTTTGAGTATTACCTACTGCCTATTTTGCTATCTGAACCCATGACCAAATTGCTTGGTAAGAGGAATCTTCCCTCTTTCCCACCTGACGTTTGCCACACTTCCCTTTCTTGCTTCACATGCTTCTAACCATAGTGTTTTGCTGCTGTTATTGAAATAGTCACGTATTTCTTCCTCCCTTCCTTTTTCACTTCCAGATGTTGTTTTTTTCCTGCCTGATGCAGGAAACTTTCATTGTGCCTCACATTTGAGGGGCAGCTTTGCGCTACCTGTCATCTCTCTTTTGACACAGAATCATAGAATCATAGAACTGTTCAGGTTGGAAAAGACATTTAAGATCATCAAGTCCAACTGTAAAGCTAACACTGTGAAGTTCACCATTAAACCATGTCCCTAAGCACCACATCTACAAATCTTTTAAATTCCTCCAGGGACAGTGACTCAACCTCTTCGTTAGGCAGCCTGTGCCAATTCTTGACAACCGTTTCATTGCAGAATTTTTTCCTAATATCTAGTCTAAACCTGCACTGGGACATGTCAGATTTAGAAAATAAAACCGCATATTAAATCCTGTGATGAGCAAGTAGAGCTTAAAACTAATATGTCCAATGCACTGCTAGGAGGTAGAGTTTTCAAATTATCAGATAAAATTTATAATACAGTCTGAAATGAATTCTGAAGGATTTTCATCATTCCTTTTGAAGAGAAAGATTTTACAGTGTTCTACGCAGGCATTTCTTCTTGGCATCAAAAGTAGCATTCAAACAGTAAATAAATTGATTAAGATACACATGAAAATGTGTTCAGGTAGTAAGACAGCAGTGATGTGGTGATGCTCTGAACCCCTAAGGCTCCAAATAATTATTATAAAACTCCATTTCTTTCACAGCAGACACTCTGCAGGAGACAAAAATAGATTTTAAGATATAGTGAGTGCTCTCTCTTAGATCAATGGAATCAAACAAAGATGCTTTGTTATTTTGTTTAAGTTCGTCCTTTAATTCTTCAGCTGCTCATGTAGAGTGACACCATGCTGGTGAATAATATTAATTGACCCCTGTTGTGTTTTCCTTTGGTTTCCTAAGTGGATGTTTCCTCTGTTTTGTTTTTTTTTTTTTTTTTTATTTGGCATGGGGATCAGTGGCACATCTCCCAAAGGAAAGGTAGCCATTAAATGCATCTGCAATTCTTAACATTTTTCCTTTCAGCTGTCCTTTTCCTAAGTCTGCCTTTGTTTTTTCCTAAAAATTGCAACATGAGATGCAAAGTAAAACCCTGCCACTAACACCTTGACACTCTGGACAATTTACTTACTTTCCTCACTTAGACACTCTCCTAGCCTCTTTAAGATGTGGCATACCATGACTCCCCGCAGCAGCAATCTGTGGAGAAGAAAGCCTGACCATGCCATTTGTGTGGATTATCAGTTCTGCGAGAAGACTTAGAGTTACACCAACTCAGAATTAATCTGAAATAATTTTTTGAATCCTAAAAACAGGCAAACCCCAGCTCTTATTTGCTACATTTCTCTTCTTTATCTTTGTCTTAAGGACAGAAATTTGATCAACTCCCTGAGTGCCTGAAAAGTCTGAGGGGAAACAGAAGTCAAAAGCTGTATATTTGGAAAATATCTCTTCCTGCGGTCACAGAAGCATAGAGTGGTAGGGAATAAAAGGGACCTCTGGGAACCATCTACTCCAATCCCTTTGCTAAATTAGGTTCACCTACAGCAAGTTGCACGGGATTGCGTACAGACAAGTTTTGAATAGCTCCAGAGAAGGAGACTCCACAACCTCCCTGGGCAGCCTATTCCAGTGTTCTGTCACTCTCACAGTAAAGGAGTCTTTCCTTATGTTGAGGTGGAACTTCTTGTGCTACAGGTTGTACCTGTTGCTCCTTGCTCTGTCACAGGCCACCGTCAAGAACAGTCTGGTCCCATCCTCTTGACATCCACCTTTTAGATACTTATGAACATTGATAAGATCCCCTCTCTGTCTTCTCTTTTCCATGTTTAACAGACCCAAGAGTCTCAACCTTTTCTCATGAGAGATGCTCCAACCCACTGATCATCTTTGTGGCCCTCCACTGGACTCTCTCTAGTAGTTCCTTGTCTTTCTTGATCTCAGAACCCCTGAACTGGAAACATTACTCTAGATGCAGCCTCCCTAGGGCAGAATACAGGGGAAGGGTACACCCCCTCGACCTGCTACCCTCCCTTTTCTTAATGGACCCCAGGATACCACTGTGAACATTGCTGGCTGATTGTCAACTTGTTGTCTACCAGGACTCCCAGGTCATTCTCCACAGAGTTGCTTTACAGTATGTCAGTTTGTAACCTGTACTAGTACATGGGGTTATTCCTCCTGAGGTGCAAGAACCCTACACTTGCTTTTGTTGAACTTCGTTAAGTTGCTTTCTGCCCAACTTTCCAGCCTGTCCAGCTCTATCTGACATCCATCATGTTTCTTTAACATCTCAACAGGTGATATGAAACAGATAGGAGAAACTGAGTGCATGTGTTCATGCACATGTGTGAATGTGCAAAGATGTCTTTTGAATTGCTTTCTGTATAAAGAGTGACTAGGATAACAGTTTCTATATTGTGATTTGACAAATTATTTTAATTTTATATAGCATTTTCTGAGTCTGTCATTTTTTTAATCTGTTGCTTTAACATTTATTATTTCATTTAACCTTTCAAGTAACATGTTTCACCATCCAGATGAAGCTTTCCTTGAAAACGTTATCTGATCTTTTCTCTTGTATTTCCCTAGCCGTTCATCTCTTTCCTAGGACATTGACATCAGTTAAAACTAAGCTGGGAAAACAAAGGTGCCTGTGGGCCAATTGAGAACATACTGAAAGGCTAAATTTCTTTTCCCAATAGCTAGGCTTCTCTCAAACTAAAAAAAAAAGATTAAAAACAACAAAAAGCCAACTACAGGGCTGCTGTTTGCAATTTTAATAATGTGGATAAAGAGATGGCTTATTAGAGACAAGGCATTCATTTGTTGAGAGAAACCTTGAGCTGCAAAATGTGAAAAGCCCTGGAAATGAAACTCTAAAAAAATAAAGACAAATAGCTCATCTAACATTGTGACAGAAAGGGAAAGGTCAGGCTTAAATTCAAAGATAAGGAAAAGGACATGCTTCAGAGGTAAAAGAGGAAAAAAAAAGACAAGTTAAAATCGGGGTGGGGGGGAAACCCTATAGAGAGCAAGCAACTAGATAGCTCAATAAACACTGGACAGAATAATGCCCTAGTAGGCTCGAGATGTGGGTAGTTACTTCTTTCATTGAAACAAAGGGCTCGTTAGTTGATGTGTGCTGTGATGAAAGCCACCAACTGCCAGAATACTCCATTAAAGGGATTTAAAATTCTTCTTGAAACTGATGATTGTCTGTACTTAAAGTTAGAGAGGAAGACGTGGCTGTGTCTATGAAGGGTTGTCTCTGAATCTGAAAGAGATGAGAACTCACTTTTTTCAGGGCTAATATTAATAATAATAATAATTGCTGGGTTGAATGCTTCTCTGGGGCTATATCGGTTTCTGTGCATCACATTCCTGCTTGCTTTGCAGTGTGGCTACCTCTGTTTAAGATGTCTGATGTGCCTGTATTAATTAGCACAGAGATGTGTGTAAATTGCTGTGTTTGCCTTCTGCTGTAACTTCTGCTGCTGTATTTACTGCTGTGTCAGCAGTATCATAGTACTGCTCAGCGTAAATTTGCAATAATCTAAATCCTTGATGATAAATTGTGTACAGCTATTTGGAAATTGGGAGAAAAAGAAAAAAGGATGTCTAGTCTTTCTAAGCAGCAAATATCCAAATCTCTGTTTTTCTCCTGAAAAGTAATGACAATCATAGAATTATAGAGTGGTTTGGGTTGGAAGGGACTTTAAAGGTCATCTAGTCCGCCCCCCCTGCAATAACAGGGACATTGACAACTAGATGAGGTAGCTTGGAGCCCTGTCAAATCTGACCTTGGATGTATCCAGGGACGAGGCATCTATAACCTCTCTGGGCAAGCTGTTCCACTGTTTCACAACCCTGATTGTAAAAAAATCCCTTCCCTATATCTAGTCTGAACCTACCCTGTTTTAGTTTAAAACCGTTACCCCTTGTCCTGTAATCCCAAATGACTCCCATATGCTGTAGTGAGTTTGGTTTAGTTTATTTGTTTGCATTAAGTTTGTAATACAGTGGCAATACTTATGTCAGCCCAAATGATAATTAGAAAGAAATGGTTACTGATGCCGTGCAGCAAGATGTACTCATTTATCAGGACAAATGGCAGGCACAATGGACCTCCTGCACAGTGTACTCTGAGGGAAAGCTGTAACTTCTGCTCTTCAGCTTGTGTCTGAGGAAATCAAATGGAGTCAGGTTTAGAAATAAAGCTTTTTGCGCAAATATCTTCACCTGTATAGGTAGCAGCCCAAATAATTTACTATAAGATTTCCTCTTCTTTAGTAATTTTTTTTTCAATAGCAACAGTTAGTGCAGGTCTGAACCATGTGTAAATCAGAGTTGTCTACTGACAAAGGAAAGGGAAATGCCCTGAGATATTTTGAAATCTGTTTTAGGAGGATCTCCTTTGACTAGAGAATAATATTTCAGCCTGTACATCTGACCTACTATATGCAGCTTAATCTAATAGCAGAAGAAACTAATTAACTTGCACAAACTAAAATGTCTTCTCACACGTTACTTCAGGCAGTATATTGTTTAAACTGGAGACTGTTTTGTAATTTGCCTAAACACAGAGCTGGGTATAGGCATGTTTTTTAAGTTCTTGCTTAGATTAGAGAGCAGTCTGCACCCTGACTAGATGTTCTATTTATCTTGTTCTTTGGTGTATTTAATGAAAGCAAATGTATCTACTAAGCAGATGACAAAAGTTTGCTTTTTGATTTAATATGATTTTCTTTTCTTACCATATCTGATTGGAAGGACAGCAAAGGTGAGGGAGGGTTATGTGGTGTTTTTTTTTTCTTTTAATATGACTTTTCTCCTCAGAAACGTAAAAATGAAAGCATCAGATCATCATGTGCCATACCACAGCTCTTGGCAGCCGTACCCTAGTGGCAAAGTTCCTGCTCCATGTGGCAGTGAAGCCCTCACACCTTACCACTTGACGTAATCCTAAACTTTGGGCTGTGTACATTACATGGTGCATGGGAAGAGTTGGCTCAAGCTGAGAGAGAGCTGTCTAAATTGCTTAGGGATGAAATACAGAGGAAAGGGTTTAAAAGAACCAAGAACTGAGCTTTGCACAAAGGTTGCCTAGTGTTGGGGTGACAGATATGAAATCCTTCCATTAGGCATTTATAGTTAAATCACTGCTATGCTGCTTCACTTCATTTTTGAGAACATAAGGGTGCTCAAGGTCAGTGGCAGAATAACTAACAACATAGTCTTTGGGCACTGTCCTGGAACAGGAGGAGGCTTGACCTCTGTTCACATAGTCTTCCTCATATTTTTAGCTCCCTGAAGCTCTTTAATGTGCTGTTGCTGTTTGATCATAGTAAGTAACCAGATCTCAATGCTCAGGCCAAACTGCCTAGTTATAATAAGTGACAGCCACTTATTACAATTTCTGTAATTGAATTATTCCACCAACAGTCTTCTCTCAACCTTGCCCATCCCTGTAAGTCATCCAAATTCCTGCCCTTGCTTCCTAGGATTTTCCTGAACTCTACCTTGCACCCTGCCTGTCATTAGCTTTAGATCATCAGGAAGTACATTTTCAGAGGTCCAGCTACCCAAAGCAGATTTCCACAAGGCAGAGATGATTATTTTACTACTTTATTTCTATCAATGAACCCGTGTAAACTTTGAAAGCTAACAGGAGGTTGTTCTCTGTTAGCATTGTCCTCACATACAAGTCCATGGACTTGGGAACCTGGAACCTTGCTGCTGAGAAAGCATCCCATCTCGGATGTTGGAGACATACCAGGTGCTTTGATACTATCCCATAGGAGGGAGAGTAATAATGCTAAGAATATTTCCCAGAAGCTTAATTAACTGAGATATCAGTAAACAGCTGTGCTCAACAGAGCTCTCTCTGTGCTCCCAGGGACAAGACCATGGCTTACATTGGGAATCAGGTATCATGTAAGTGCTTCCATGCATAATATAGTCGTATGATTCAGACTGAAATATAAGGTATTTGGAAATTAGGTTAAAGCTCAAGAAATGCATCACATGTTCACATATGCAAAGTGTTCAACTCATGCAGAGGAAGAAGTAGGTTTTTCAAACGAATGGCTGAAGCTCAGACAACCATATATTCTGAAGTGTCTCTAAATCCTTTTACAGAGCTGTTTTAGTTTAATTTTGTTTATAGGCAGTTTTATACGTAGATTCAAGAGAGGTCTGCCTATACTCTACACCAGCCAGATGTGAGCCAGTTTTGAATCAGAAATCCTGCAGTCATGTAACTTGTTGTGTTATATTTTGGTTAATAATCTTGGCCTTGAGTTCAGATAGTGTGTTATCATTGCCTCCAAAATTCTATGTAGATGTACTGAAAATATGAGAAAGCTACAATAATGTGTATATATCTCTGCAGTAAGCATTTAATTATACTTTTATTCAAAGTTGTAAGGAAAGGAGAGGCATCATAATATACAAATATACCAACGTAAAAAGTACTTTGTGAGCAGGGTTTTGAATCTAATTTTGCCGTATTCCAATTTAGTACTTTACCTAGGGCAATACATGTATGCGTTGTGCCTTTTGTTATCTTTAACATTGGACATTAGGCAGATTCTGAAACTGCTCATGGATCAGCAGGTTTAGAAACAGGAAAGTAAGATTATTCTTTTCCTTGGTTTCTGATGAAATTTATTTCTAATGTGGGAATAACATAAAATGAAGGACTTTATAATCAGGTTTTTACTATTTAAGATATTTTTGAGTCTTCCTTCTTAGAGTCTGTGTTAACTTAGGGCTCAGACTGACTCTTGAACCCAAACTCCATATTCCAATCAGCTGTCTTGCCTCTATCCTGTTTTTTGCACTTCTGCTCATCTCTAAATTAAGTCTGTTGGCAGCCCCTTTCTTTCTCAGAGAGGCAAGGAGACCAGCTTCAATTTTAGTGATGCTCTGAAGGCATTTAAGATGCACCTGGTGTACTTGGGAGAGGAGAAGGATAGGATTCACTATAAGTGAATCTTCGCCCTCTCTGCTGTTCATTACTGAGGAGGTTAAACTCTTATCTCTTTAACGTTGCATCTCATAGCTCAATTATAGTCTCATTGTGTTGTTTAGAGGCCTCCAGAAAGCCCTCTGGTGTTCTGTGATCCATAATAATAACAAAGGCTGTGGTAAAGAAATAGGCCAATAGAAAAGAAATAGTTCAACAGGCCAAACTACTTTTCAGTGTTCCTTTCACAGGCTATAGTTTTTATTTGTCAAATGTTTGTCTGTCAAATTCCTGCTGGCATGAAAGACCAAAAGGCGTAGGGCAGAGGTTGCAGGGGACTGATTATTTGTTTGCCCAGAGAGCCTTGTAAGAGAGCAGCACTGTAACAGGGGAAAAAAAAAAAAAAGGTAGGAAATTCGCTTTCTTATAGTAAAGAGACAAGCAATGAAAAGAATTGCTCACTACCAGAAGCGAAGGAGCAGGAAGGCAAAACAAAAAAATCGTATTTGCTATTCTCATTTAAAGGTAAGAGAAACATCCAGAGAGCAGCTAACTGGAAAGATATCCACAATTATCATTAGTAAGCTTACTAGAGCACTTGAAAAAGGGACATTTTAAAAATTCTCCTCCATCATCACTTTTTTCTTTTTGTATTAACTAAACAATTGAACCGGAATTATCTTCAGCCACTTTCATTATTTTATTATGAGTTTTGTACGTGTTTCAATACAGGAGAGATAAACAAATACCAGATTTTATGTAAATATTGGTTGCTAATGATGCTATCAAGAGACTGGCAAGCAGGAAATGGGAGGAGTTGATCAACAGGAGAGGTTAATTGAAATTGTTTTGCAAAGCTGGTTTCAGACATGGCTTCTTGGTGAGAAGGCTGTTGTGTTCCTGCAGTTTATACAGGCTATGAATATATCCAATTAATTGATTAAAGGCTAGTGTACTGCAATAACTGTGAAGAGTAATGCACCTAAGAGACGATGAGGAAATATACTTACAGTCTTCTAGCAACTGGACTGAATGAAATTCAGGGCCAAGGAAAATATACCTGGAGACATAAGCAGCTCTCGTTCTGTTAATCAGGTGATATCAAGACTTTATTTACTGTCAAATACAGTAGACCTCTAGGAGGTCTTTGGTGTACCTTGTCTTGTTCTTCCTTCATAGGAGATCTTTAAAGCTTTAACCTTCCACATATTTTATATATTTTCTGCATATTTTTTTACTTCACATGAATGTGGCTCATCAACCATACTGATATTCTCTGAGGCCCCAAACCAGAATAACCTGGAGTAGAAGAGCAGTTGACCAGAGCATAAGATACTGGGAAATCTTATCAAGGCATGTTTATTTAGACACACAAACTATGTCTAAATAGAGCAATGGAACTATGGAGTTAGAGAATATTTCAGAGATTAGGGGCGTGCTGTATAAAAAGCTGAAATACTATTTGAGAATTGTTAGAAGTGTTGTATTTCATTGCAAATAGATGACAAAAATGACCCAAAAATTACCAAAAATGAACTACTTAGTTCCATAATATGAAATGGGATTTTACCAAAAATGGGGCTTTCATAAATAATACTATGAAGGTCAAAATGTGAGAAAGTGTAGAATCATAGAATTCCTAGGTTGGAAAAGACCTTTGAGATCATCAAGTACAACTGTACCTGACCACCACTAAATTACATCCCTAAGTACTTAATCTACCTGTCTTTTAAACACCTCCAGGGATGGTGACTCAATCACCTCTCTGGGCAGCCTGTTCCAGTGCTTGATAACACTTTCAGTGAAGAAGTTAAGGAAGCTGAAAGAGATTAAAAGGATACTTGTTTCTAGGTACATATTTATGTATTGCTATAGAGATGCTGCATTTCAGCTTCAATTTGGAAGCTGAAATTGGTTTAAAGGGTTCTTGTTCCTAGATAGATATTCTATATTGGTACAGAGATGTTGAATGAAACCTAGCTTCTGCAGAGCAAGTAGATTATCTGGCAATTGAAATAGCAAGATTTTTTAAATTATTTATTAAATTACTAATGTGTAAGGAAGAAAACACATTGAGATAGCTTAGCCTGAAACTACTCGACTGTTATTGATTACCCCAGAGGGACTGATTATTTTCGTCTATTAATTGTCAATAACAGGTGTTGTTATGCTGGCATAAACCATGAACAAACTAAAAGAATGGTCAGCTCAGAAGAGTATGGAGTTAATTAAAAGAGAGATAAATTTCAATGTAAATCCTAAGTGAATAAGATACATGAGGTGGATGACATATTTATATATATATTCACTAAAATAATATCTAAATAACTACCACAACTGAACTAATTAGAAATAACTCAGCTGAGTCTGAATAAATTCATAACAGAATTAGATATGAAGAAAAGTTTTAGTGCCATCAAATTCCACCTATGTTGCAGAAAGTTGCAGCTGAACTTCTAGAAGAAATTGTACTCTTATCAGATAGAGAAAGGTGAATAGTGGCTCTGCTTGGGTGATTTTTTTTTTTTTTCGCTTGCTCTTGGCTATCAGGTCTTTGTAAGTAAAGCCAGCACTACTCAGCAGGTTCTATTAGTCCAATATTTCTTGAAAAATGGATTAAACAAAGTCTCTGTATCACTGTCTGTATCAGAGGTAGTATTATCTTCTCTACTATTGTTATTGGCCGTTTGCACATTGGTACTATGCCTCTAAGTGAGGAAAGATGGATAGAGTGACTCTGTAGTTGAAATGCTGCTGGTGTCTGGGTTTGGTACATTGTAAATCTGACTTGTGTTCACATGTGTACCAGTTCTGAAACTAGATGATCAAACAACATTAATACCATTTATTCTAGTTTATATCTGGCTTCTAAGAATGAATTCAATTAATTAACAGGATCTGCTAATGCACATGAACCTGTTCCCAAGAAAAGCTTAGCCTATTTGCCTCAGCCAGCTGCTGGTTGCTTTTATCTGAATTAGCGCACAGCTAGGTCCTGCTATTTAACAGGATGGTGGTAATTGGTATTTTCATCTAACCTGTTTGGCTTTCCTCTGCAACAGGCTAGGAATGTTTTCGCAGTTGGTTACAACAAAGAGGTGGTGTGAAGAGCTGTTTATTAAGGAACCTCAAGTATCTCTCATGTTTCTTGTATTGCATGTTAATACTCTTGCTCACCACTTGGTAGCCAGTGTTTCTACTTTCCTTGCAATAACTATAATCCCGCTTACCATTGTGTCCCAGCAGATGTCAGTCTCTGACCTGAGATGGGAAGCAGCCCCAGCCTGCAGCGTTGTCAGTAGCTGACCACAAAGACCTGAGAAGGTCCCCCATAAAGCTTCTACACCCAAGCCTACCCAACCTTAAGTCCTCCCTAAGCCCAGCTTTTGTTTGCATGCTAATATGGGGTTTGAAGCTATGTGAATAGTGACACTTAGTGGTAACTGTCAGAACTGTGCCTTCAGGAGTGGAGGCTGTGCTTCACCCAAGGAGTAAAATGCGAATTCAAAACATATCTAATTGGCCAACATATCTAATTAATCAGATAGATGAACAATAACCGTTCAGCACTGGTTAAACTCTGTCAGAAATAAGAAAAAAATGAAGAAAAAGAGAACACTAACTTCTGAGTCTGAGTAAAATTAATTACTATATGGTTTTGCATGTGTAAATTCTATTCTCTCCATACTCCACATTAAAAATATTTGGTTTTAATACCTGAAAAATTCATGAAGTCCTAGTACACAGACAGGATTATATTACTTCTAAATCCCTTTCTGTTCTATCTGCTCTTTTCAGTTTACCTTCCCTTTGTCACCCTTTATAGGTAGGTAAGATTATAGCCAGACAAGTATATTTGACTAAGTTGCACTTATGGAAGTGGAAGGATGGACCTTCTGCATGCCATGTTCCATTATTCCTCTGAAGACTTGTGGTTTTGTTTTCATGTTTTCTTTTTTATTTTTCCCATTGACTCTTTCTTAGTGTTGCTGTTTTTCTGCGTATCTTAAAGTAGTACTACTGCTCAACAAATCATTTCCTTTTGTAAGAAAACTATTAATTAAAACTGTTGCCAGTCTCAAAAAAAAGAGGTGCAGCTGATTACCTGTGGTTGTGATTTCTCCTTGCATAAATAGAAATATTCTCATTGTTGAATGCAGATCAGCTACAGAAAGTGAGAAATTGCCTTGAACACTGTGTTGCACACAAGGCAACGTGATCTGTGCTGTCATGTGTACTATAGAGTACTGTGTCTCACTACACTGCTGCGTAGCTACATAGCCTGAGGAGTATAATGATGTGAAAAACGAGTAGACTGGAATAAGGTAGAGACCTTCCATCTGGCAGGCAGTGTTGCTAGCTGCCCATGTTGATATTATTTTTGGTCTCCTCCGTGAGTGAAACAGAGTGAAAAACAATCCATAGAGGATCTGGATAGTGGAAATTACTTAAAAACCAGTCAAGATTGTATTTGATTGTCTCACTCCCCTCAACATTCTATTCAACAAATCTCAGCCTCCCTTCTCAGCAAGGAGAGGGATGCTGGTCTGGGAAGGTGGGACAGAAAGTGTTATCTATTTGTGCTCTGCAGCTCCTCAGCCATTAGAGACCTGTCTCAGGCTTTAGTGACCAGGACTCTGGGGGTTAGTGGTACTTGCTTCTAACACACCTCCCTGATCTCCAGGACCTTCCCCACCTCCACAAACTGTCCTCAACTGAGGTTCTTCACCATTTAGCCCTTCTTTAGCTATGGGCCTTCAGTTTTCCCAAAATCACAAGGCATGATCAGCTTCCTAATTGATGGTACTGTCTCATGTCTTGTTATTAATTGAAAGATTTAGGGCAAAGCACTTCTATTTAGACATGGTGCTATCAAAACTTACAACCAGCCCATACAGGCTGCACATTGCAAGATGCACATGTGTACTTGAGAGCTCAAAAGTTCAGTTTTGAACATTTACCTCCTGCCCATACATCCAATTATGTACTGTCTATAAGCATTTAGGCATATGTTGTGCCTTTGCCTTTTAGGTGCAGGTAACTCAGTTCTTGCCAGATCTTTTTGATTTCCCAGCTCTGATTTTTGTAGGTTCACAAGAACTTTAAATGCCTACACAAGAATTTTTGATTCGTAACTTTCTGGAGACTTCTGGAATTGATCTGAAAACATTCTGGTTCAGCTGAGAGAGAACAGTCTGATTCTAAATCATACTAGTTTCCTTTAGGGGCAGATAAATGTCTTTATAATATATAATACAGACATTTATCTGTGCGGAAGTGACATAACTGTACGTTTTGTGTAACTTGTGTTCTTTTGTGGAAAAGCGAGAAGAAAACCATGAAGAAAGCAGATATATAACTTGCAGTAAAAGAGTCATATAATTCCTTACTAATAAAGCATATATTTTGCTCTTGGGATTTTACTGGATAAGAAAGAAAAAGGATCTGAATCCGAAAATCCTGATAACTCACTCACATTATTTTATCTGAATGTTCAGATATGCTTGGAGAAAACGATTATCTAAGGCCTGAAGAGGGCCCATCATATCCTATGTTGGTCACTTGGATTTTATAATTTGTAGTGATCCTAACAAGAAAGAGTGAATTTATACAAATCATTAATTACCAGAGTAAGTATTTTTTCAACTGGAATTCCAAATAACAGATTTAATAGCAGAAGCAAAGTAGGAAGAACAAGAACAATGTTGTTTCATAGTCTGTTTGGCCAGAATTTTGAAAAGAAAAAAAAAAAAAAAAGGACCTCTGAATCCAAACCAGCAAACCAGAAGCCTTATAAATGGAGCTAATATTCTGGTGCTGATTTTCTGAATGTTTTTTGAAAATCACAGCCTCTTAGGGTATCTCTCATCAGAACCACAACATGGAGGTATTACAAATCACTTGCTACTTTGAAAACACTGTAGCTTTTAAATACAATTAATTACTGTTTCAAAGGAATTACAATCAAAATAGCAGAGCTAGTTAAATGAATTTTGAAGGAATGGTATTCTGTGCTGTTACATTTTTTTTGTTGTAATTACAAATGGTAAGTTTATTTGGAAGTTGATATCAAAGGAAACCAGAAAACAAGCTCTGAGTATGTAGAAATGTGACTTCTTTTCCTGCTGTTTCCTTTAAAGAAAATATTTTTAATTCCTTTGTTCTGAAGCCAGCTTAAATTATAGCTGTGCCTAGCTTGTATCTAATACAAGCCTCATATGTAGAATTATTACCTGGACTGTAAGGGCTCTCTGGAGGCCATTTAGTCCAACTCACCATTCCAAGCTGTGACAAATTACATCAGGTTGCTCAAGCTGTTGTCCATTCAAATTTAAAATTCTCCAATAACCTCTCTTTGCAGACTACACTTCTTGACATTGTCATGGTTGTTCTAACATCTAACCAGAAACTTCCTTGTATACCCTTTCTTCTCATTCTGCTGCCATGCTCTTCTTAGAAGAATCTGGCTTAATTTTCTCCAAACCCTGCTGTTTGTTGAATACAATAAAACACTCCACTCTCCCTGAAGAAATTCTGTCATTAAAAATAAAAAATTGGAAGATTTCTGCTGGCTTTCTATAAGATTGTTCTCCTTTTGGCATGTATCTCGACAAAACAAAACATTTTTGTGTGTTGTGTAACCCCAGTGACTGAGAAAGAAACAAAATTAGCACAAATCCTGGAAAAAAAGTAAGTTTCTGGACCTGTGGCTTTTTTAAAGAGTACTAGATTGGTGGTACAAAGCCATATTTGCAAGAAAAAAATTAAATGTAAACATCTTAATCCTGAAAAGGCATTTTCTATTTCACAATATTTCTAAAAATACTCAGTCTTTGAAGGGATAGAATTATAATAACATGAAATTAATCCTTATGTATTTTTTTCTCTTGATGCTGTATATATTTTAATAGAAGAAAAGATGCAGTTAAATGATTCATCACCCCCCATTCTTTTGATGCTGAGCTGTTTCACAAGTGCAGGTTCTTAATAAATTTTACAAGACAAAATCTGAGGGTCAGTATATATTTTGAGTTCCTGATCACAGAAGGATCAGGGTTAGATTCTTGCTGTTCAACAAAATAGCACTACTTTTCAGCTCCAGAGCAAGTATCTATGTTTGCTCTATGTAGTCTTTTGTTGAATACTGCATTCTTTCACTTCCAGGTACCCCAGTAATTGTGTCTTCCAAGTGCAGCACCATGGCTTGATGTGATTGCCTGTTACGATCTTTGATTATGATGGAAATGTGTTTCCAGCTACATCACCGCATCACTCCTCAGTCAAATTCAATTTCAGTTGGAGGGAGCTGTGCCATTCCTTGCCCATCATTTGCTACTGTTTTCTTTCACTGAGTTCAACCTGTTGATATTCTGATTGCCAAAGGCATATAATTTGATTTTGAAAAGCCTCCTCCTCAGTAAGGACCTCAGGGTTTTTTCAGCTTTATTTAGATTTGTGCATTACTGTTTTAAATTGATACTTTAGGCTCTATTAAAACAGTCTTCAAAAAGAAAATGTCAGTGTGCACAAGCAGGTAATTGAAAATAGCACTGCCTAGGAACAAATACCATTTTCCTGCAGATTTCCTTAGCTTTTGTTTAAAAGCACGGCATTAGCATTATGCTAGTGGTTAGCTTTTTTGAATTTAGTACAAGTGGCAGTCTTTATAAAATGTCATTGGCTGTTGTATAATACTTGTTAACATATCCATTTGTGCCAGAACAAATGATCTGTAGGAGTTGTGGGGCACACGAGTAAGAAATCCCAGGTAGTAATCCATTAACCTCAGGAGTGCAGTTCCCATTAATTTATGAAAGTTCATTATTATTGTACAGCATAAAATACTTTATTTATTCTGCGTACATTCAGCTTATAGTAGTCTAGTGCTGTCTTTGAGCGGTAAAATACTCAATATTCAGCATCCCATAATCATAAAATATTTTTATTTTTGAGTCACAACAGTAATTCCTCCAACTCTGGAAAACTGTATAGACTGCATAACCGGTATCATGAGGTCTTGTGCTTTCTGAAGTCATTTATACCTGTGCAAATAATTATGCATCATTTATCAACTTAGCCTCACTTTGCCTTTCTTTTCTACCTGTGGAAATTCTATACAAAGACCAAGACACTCATTTAGCTTTAGTGGGAGCAGTATATATTAAGGTCATAGAGAGAGCTTGGAGAATTTTCTGTGACATTATAGATGAAATTTTCTTTAACAAAGTTTTTAGTGAAGCATCTGCAAAAATTATTTAAAAAACTATTCCAAAATATTGTTTAAAAAAATCCATTAGGACCAAATTTATGTGTGTCATCACTAATTTAATTCTCCTGGGACTAAAAAGGCTCTGTAATTTTCAGGCTAGCATTGACAGAATGTTAGTAGTGAATAAAGCATAGATTTCTATTGAATTTCTATAGGACATTTAATTTGTTGTGTGGCTGGATTCAGGTACACCGTGAAGCACTGCAGATGTCTAAAGCAAGGTTCTATATATCAACAGGTGCAATGCAGTTTTCTGTATTACATAAAATGGTATGACTGCATAGTTCCACAGTCTAATCTTTTCTTTTCTTCTGGTCAACTCAACTCTGTCCTTCACTCAGTGCAGATGTACTTGGAAGTAGCAACCTTACTTTGGTAGCAAGTGGTCTGCCCTGTTTCCTCGTATTATTATGGTTCTCTACAAACAGAAAAATTCTAGATAGAGGAAAGGAAACCTAAAATAACAAAGTAAAAAGCATAATTGAGTTGCAAATGCTGCAGGTGCTCCCAAGAAGACTTAAGGAAGATTAAAGGACTTTTATTGATCTAGGCATTTTGGTAAACAAAGTCAAACTGATTACATCACTGTGGCATTAAACAGATGAGCTCTGAACTGTCTTGATGATATCACCCAACAGCCAGTTGGAAAGAAGAAAGCACATTCTCTGCAGCTCATCAGCTCCTTCTGATTTCCTTAGACACCATTTGATGTTTGTATAGAGCTGGAGTGGCTTTATGTTTATTAGCTGCTTCGTCTTAAAAGACATACTGTTGATATAAAAAATGGGGAAATTGATCTTTGTAAATCTGAGCTACTGAAATTGTGTTCACTTCTAGTTAGTCTTCATTCATTTGCTGATGTCTCCCAAAGAAGGTAAATATGCATTTTCAACCAGTGTCTCTGCCAATTGCTTTTGGAATAAAATGCTGGCAAATCAATGTTGCTCACATTTCCACATGGCATCTGTGTGCTTTGTTAAGCAGCAGGTTAGGAGGGGACCTCAACATGTAGCAACAGCTAGATTTTGGGTTTGTTTGACCCAGGGATTTGCCCACTGGTTGTTCCTGTACCCAAGCTAATGCGTAGGAAAACACTTTGCCTCAGTCAGCTGGGCTGTGATCATGTGGTTTATGGTGCTGGGATGCTGCATGCAGAGCACCGGTGAGTTAAGGTCTCTTTGGGTCTGCTGGAGAGTGAGTCAGGAGCACTTGCTTGGTCAGGTAGTCTTAGGGGCAATTGAAGAAGCAGTGATGTGTTGCCTCTTGGCTGTGACAATCAGCCTTCCTGCAGGATTGACCACCCAGGTGGCATGCCAGACATACTGCAAGCTCTCCTGGAACCCCTGCCTGCTCTTATACCTTCCTCCTGACCATCCTCTGCATTGAGACTGAGAAAGCTGGCCACAAGGTGCTCAGATCTGCATAGAAATGGTTCAGAGCACCTTCTTCACAAAACAGGAAGCCTTTCCTTACAAGAGGGATGGCAAAGAGGAATGGTATTAAAGTACCCAAACTGCACGATTCTTACAAAGTCTTTCTGTACTGAAATAAAAAATATTTAGAAGCCAGAAATATATTTACAATGTGTAGCTACAGACTCTAGTTCAATTGGGGGCACAATGGTGGGAGAGAGGGGCTTGGAGGATCTACATATTACTATACTATGCTTAGTGATATCAGAATTTAAGATGTGATTTCCTCAGTTTTATTCTGCTCCTAATCTATTACTCATCATGACTTCATTGTGTATTATGCATGAAGACAAGCTTTACAAAAAGAACATTATCTTGGGATTTCCCATGTCCAAAAGCACTCGTTGCTTAACATCTTTAGAAAACTTCAGCTTCAATCTAAAAGGATTTTGTGTTGGTTTTTGTTTGCAGTGTCTGCTACTTGTGACATGTGCAAGCATGGTCAGAGGCATGCATACAAGCAGAAAAACCTAAAGGGGCAAAAGTGAAAAGCTCAGTGTTGAGTGAAGATAAAGAAAGCTTTTTCGAAGGCAATATTGTCAGTACAAAGGTGGTTAAAGAGGAGTGGGAGGAAAATATTTAAATGTTACTACATACGTTTCTACCAGCTAATAAAGAGAGCATTTTCTTTGCTTTCTCCAGTGGGAAAACAGAGCAAAACAACTTCCTTTAGGACTAGTTTCTATAGTGACAGTATCCTCGAAATCATCTTTATGTAATCAAAAATAACTTGATAGTACAGCGTAGAAATGGAGCTTAATCAGAGTTTTGTATCCTGCAGTAAACTGTTAATGATCCTGAGAAACAAGAATTTAAATTTCATGGAACATTAACTGGATGGCTTCTTTTTTGCTCCTGCTAACAAGGTGAGAGATAACAAAATCCATCCTCCCCAGCCTTGTAACCCTAGCCAAGGTCCATGATGCTCACCATGTTTTTGTGTTAGAGTACACAGGTGCTACATCTGCCCATTCCTTATTTTTCCTTGGTCTAGATGCAACTAAACTCTCTGATTTTCCTTAGAACCTGTGATATTTCTTCTAAGCACAGATACTAGGCAGATGAACCTGACTCCAGGGTGGAAGGGGAGCTGCACAGCTCCCTTCTGATCACATGAACCTACCTTCACAGCTGGGGGTGCAAACACATAGCCCTCTCTTCTTTTCTGAACTGACAGCATCCTCTTCTGCAACTGGCATCTCCTGCCAGTCATGATCCCTTTCTTCCTCCTCTCTGCAACTGGTTTTTCTTTTGTCAGCTGCTCCCACAGCCAAATCAGCAATGAAAGCGTGTCCCTCTTCTTACTGTCTTGCTCCCACATTCCTTTTGTTTCTGTGAGTCCCTGCTCTGTAATGTACACCCTGTTTTCTTCTTTGGGATTTTTTCAAGAGTTTTTGGTCCACCTATAGACCAAAATTATCAAAATTATATTCTTTTTTTTTTACCTGACTGTAAGTTTAATCTAATCCCTAAATATTATATTTCAGTTAACTTCTGTCTTTCATGATCTATGGGCTCATCTTCCAAAAGAGTGGGCAGTAATTTATAAAGGATGTAGCTAGTTTGTGGCTGATTCATTACACACTGAGGCATTAAATATTGAGCAATTTTACATAATTAACTAGAATTCCTAAATTGCATGAAGGCAGGTTCCTGAGCCAGTCACTGTTGATTATACCTCAGTTACTGATGAATTGTAATTAAAAAAAAAAAATCATCTTCTTCCTAGGATTATTTTTAAGGCGAGACTGGCTGTCATGATACATCCATTCCAGCCGTGCTTATTTAGCTACTTAACTGATTTTACACTAAGAGCTGCAAAATAGTGTTAGAGGAATAGTTCACTCATTTCCCCTGAAGTTTAATTAAAAAGAACGATACCATTATATTTTATGTGTATTCTAATGTCCTCTTGCATATCAGGTTTCATTACTCTTCATGGTTTTGGGTATTTGTTTTGCAAACACGCAAGTGAAGAAATAATTATGAATTATGTAGGTCACCCACGAGAGCTGAGAGGGAGAAATGATTATTGAGTTGTTCTGTTCCTGGAAAATCAGAGAGGAGTTTGAGTGGTGAAAGCCTCCAAGGTGAAATATATCCTTTTCTCAAAGTTTCTGACATGCTACCAGCTGTTCAGGTCAAAGAGACCTTCAAGTTGTAATAGGTTCTGGGGGGTCTGTTGTCCGGGCGTGCTGTTATCCTCTGTGGCCAGAGCTGCAAGTACTTACGCAGCCCTGGTGAGGGGCCAGGAGTGCTGCTTCCACCCTGTGCCCTCCCTGCTCTGTGTTCTGATTCTGCCTTGAGGGGCCACGGTTTCTCTCAAGGGGCAATTGCTGGCAACTCTGCCTGGGGAAAGCAGGGATGCTATTGAATCTGTACATCCCTCCTACCTGATGCTGCTGCAGACAGGCTTGCAGGGCTGTATTGAGGAATATAATTCCCTATTTAAAGCTTAAAAAAAGAAATCAGTTGCCCTAAATGAATACCTTTCCTGCACGGTGCTGTTTTACTGTGCATTGCTTTACTTCCAGTGAAGCTACTGCAGGAGGCTTCCTTGCAGGATGAAGCTTCCCTCTGTTTTGTTGAAAGTGAGCAGAGTCTCCAACTCTGAATTCCCACCTACTAGCCAAGTGCCAGTGCCCGGGTTGCCCTTTCTGCCTGTTGTCATTCAGCAGTGCCAGCTGGGTGCCATTCACAATGACTGAATGTACTCCATTGCCATTTCACTCCTAATATTTACTGAGAGAGCCCCTTGGAGATACAGTGACCTAAGACTTGGGAGGTTTGACCCTAATACTGAAGCAAATACCCATAAAATCAATCCTCTTAATGCTGCAAATTAGCATGAAATGTAACCACTTGTATTCAGACCTGAATCTTGGAGAAATGTTTATTAATTTAATAATTAATATTTATTCATTCAAGATTTAGTCTGAAGATGGTGAAGACAATTTGAGTTTGGCCACTCAGTTTCTTTCTTTTGAGCTTTTCCAACTTACTTGTGCTTGGGGCTTTTTTTAGAAGCATTGAACTTTAAAGCCTACACTAGTGCCTAGCAAATCTTCCAAACAGAGCTAAGTCAGTAGAATAAAAATAAACCAGACTGTTTTCTTGTCTTGAATGTTGTGATCCATGTTATAATGTTATTCCCTTTTCTCTGTTAGAGATTTGAATAATCAATGACCCAAAGGCTTTTTTATTCGTTAAAATAATTGGTTTTACCTTTCTATTCTTCTAAGGCCAGAGAATTTAAAATTCTTATAATTTTGCCTAAATGAAAACATATGTTGTGCAGTAGGGAAAAAGATGCATGTGTGATTAGTCTATGATTATCTTGCTGTTAAAATAAATATAAACAAATGGGATTTTTATTGCTCCAGTGCAGACTAGCTGGATGGTAAATTATTCTAAATTGGTCATAAGCAACAACCCACTTAAATTTGTTCAGAGAGCATAGGCAAAAGTGTAGCTTTTATTATTTTTTAAATATAGTTAGGTTTTTTTCATTCTTGATGGCTTTTGCTGATTGTGGGTAATAAATGCAGCCATATATTACTGCTTTGTGCTCCTGATCCATCAGCATGATATTCTTTAAAGCACCAATGATACAATTTGATTTGAATTTTTAATAACAAAGCACCTTGCAGAAGGCACAGTAAGTAAATGATAGTTAAAATTAGACAGGCACATAAAGTGAACTCGGGGTCAATTTGTCTTTGAACTCTAGGTGACTACTATGAGAGGCAGCACTGTATGACCATAAGATGAGTAAACAGTGTATGCTACTTTAACGATGGAGAATGAGCAGTGTATATATATGTATTTATATATGTACAGAGGTGTTCACTGTGTTGAGAAGATGTGAATACAGATCTTCTCAAGCTGACTTTAGGGCATCTTCTTCGGGGAAAGTGAAGCAGTGAAGATACAGAGGCTCCAACTTCAGCCACCTGAGCTGGATCTGACACTGCTGCTGTGCCTTTCCACTGGCTGCTGTGTTCAGAGTTAGAATGATCCATGTGTCACCTCTGACAGCCAGTCAATATGTGATGGCCTAGGTGAAGGAGAACTGCATTGCTCCTGATTGCAGGCACGTTACCTTGCAGAAGCAGCAACTGCTTCTCTGTTAAAAAATACTACTTAACTGGATCCCCTTTATACAGTTCCCAGTATAGCAGAAAATAGTATTCTGCCTTGTTAAAGAGTTGATTTGGCTTGCTCCACAGTTATGAATATGAGAGCTGGCATGGAAAGCAGCAGATCTGAGCAGGTAGGATGAGAGAAGTTGACTAAAGGGGATCAAGGACAGATCTTTTCAGGAGTTTAATAATAGTATTGTTTAATCATAGAATGGTTTGGGTTGGAAGGGACCTTAAAGATCATCTAGTTCTACATGCCCCACCCCCCGACCCCGCCATGGGCAGGGACACCTCCCACAACATCAGGCTACCCAATGACCCATCCAACCTGGCCTTGAACTCTTCCAGGGATGGGGCATTCACAGCTTCCCTGGGCAACCTGTTCCAGTACCTCTCCACCCTCATTGTGAAGAATTTCTTCCTTATGTCTAGTCTAATTCTTACCCTTTCCAATTTAAAGCCATTCCCCCTTGTCCTATCATTACATGCCCTTGTGAAAAGTCCCTCCTCATCTTTCTTGCAGACCCCCTTCAGGTACTGAAAGGTCTCCCCAAACCCTTTTCTTCTCCAGGCTGAACAACTCCAACTCTCTCAGCCTGTCCCCATAGCAGAAGTGCTCCAGCCCTCTGATCATCTTTGTGGCCCTCCTCTGCACTCACTCCTACAGTTCCATATCCTTCTTATGTTGGGAATTCCAGACCGGGATACAATACTCCAGGTGGGGTCTCAAGAGAGCAGAGTAGAGGGGCTGGCAATGCTTCTTTAGATGCAGCCCAGGATACAATTGGTCTTCTGGGTTGTGAGTGCACATTGCCGACACATGTCGAGCTTCTCATCAATCAACAACCCTAAGTCCTTCTCCACGGAGCTGCTCTCATTCACATCATCCCCCAATGTATATTGAAACGACGGATGGCCCAGACCCAGGTGTAGGACCTTGAATCTGGCCTTGTTGAGTCTCATGAAGTTCTCACAGCCTCACTTCTCCAGGCTGTCCGGGTCCCTCTGGATGACTTCCCGTCCTTCTGTTGTGGCAACTGCACCACTCAGTTTGGTGTCGTTTGCAAACTTGCTGACGGTGCACTTGATCTCACTGTCTATATCATTGATGAAAATACTGAACAGCACTGGTCCCAGTAAGGACCCTGAGGGACACCACTTGCCATGTGTCTCCATCTGGACATGGAACTATTGACCACTACTGTCTGAATGCAACCATCCAAACAATTCCTTATCCACTGAATAGCCTAGTGGGAAAGACAACTAACTGCTTGTTACTAATTGGTTACTAATATTTACATTCTGTAATTATAATGCTTCTGTAACCTAGAAAACAATGTTATGTGTTTGGTTTTCTCATTACATAAAATAAAAAAAGTTTTTTTTCCAGAGAGAGATGAAAAAAAAACCACATAGCAGTCCTGTAGTGTTCAATTGGGAGGAACAGCTTAAAAGCTGGCTAATTTAGTGCCTTAAGATTCCCTTCTGCTGTTAGAGGAGTTAGAATAAAGGAAAAAAGAAACCGGTGTGGATCGTTTAGCAAAATGTAATAACTCACATTTTGCTATAGAATTTCAAACCTGATTATTCAGCCCTGTGGTGCCAAGCTTGTCAAACTCTAACTGGATGAGATGGAGGCATTGTCTACTATCAAATACTGGTGTCACCTGTACAGCCAAGCTTGTAAGGTTTGGCATAGTGATTGCAGTAGACCATGTGGATAAGTGGGTGATATTTCTTCTATTACATGAAAGATGTCAATCTTACTCAGTTCTCAGTTTTGCTACAAGTGACCTTGTAAGTTTTCATTCAACAAATAGTTAATGACATTGCTTCCTACGGCCATAAAAATGTTTTGTACTGGAAAATGCTGATTGAACTAAATCAAGATCCTATGTGGGAATATATTTTTTATTCAAAAGGAGGTTTGGCAAAATATTATTGACATTTTTCAATGTTCTTGACAGATTTTTAGTGTATTGTTATGGATAAACTATTTTTAGAAGGTTGAAAAAATTTGGAATATTTGCTTTGTGATCAATTCTGGTATTTTTCTTTTTTTCGTACTGATTCATGATGAATACAGTGTTTAATACCTTAGGGCTTTGAAATACATGGACAGTATCATTTTTAGCCAACTTTGGCTAACTGTGCAGGGATATTTGGTAGCAGAGGCACTGATATACTCACATACTAAATATAATCCTGAATTAAACAAATGGGATTAATCCTGATATAACTTCCTAATTCAATGTGCTTCCTTAATGGAAATAAAGAGTTCCAAGATGAAAGTCTCCATGAAACTAACCCCTGGAGATGAGTCCTGTTCTGTTAACAAATTCCATGAAATGATGACTTGTACATAAAAATATAATGTTCCATCATAACTCAGAACCAGATAGATTCTTGCCTTAAGCTAATCAGAAATCAATACTGAGAAATAAATGTAATGAAAGAATTTTACTGCTTCAAGGTGACATTGATGGCCTTCAAAGTGTGCCACAAAGCCTGAGCAACTCAGGCTTGTGTTGCTGACTGTTGCGGCAGCTCCAGCAAATACAGTGAAACTTGGTATTACACTCCAGTGGAAGATTTAAAGTAAAGTGCATCCTCCTTTGCCTTGGAAACTACCACGTGCTTGGAAAATTGTTGGATTAGGCACTAACATACAACTGAACTCTCTGGGTGATGGTTTTTTTTGTTTAGAACAACTTAAAAAGGGACTCATCACAGGTTGGCTGACAAAGATTTCTTCATGAGGGCCATTCTGTCTTCTGTAATTAACAGTTCAAGCAACACAAGTATGATCTTATTCAAATACTTTTCTTCCTGCTGTTGTCTTGCAGTCAAGGAAACTTGCATGGACTTCCTCCTGCAATAAATGTTCCTACTGTGAATTCAGCAGTTTCCAGTCATGGTCATCTACCCCAGTGAGCAGGACTGGGCTGCTGCAATGCTGACAATTCCCCTGCTTTCTCTGCAGTGCCACCATTCCTTGGAGAACACAGGAGATTATCCTCAGTGGGGTTCTCCCTAGCAATGTTCAGTGTTCTATTATCTGATCAATTTCATGTAATTAACTTGCAACCTTTAAAATATACTGAGTTCTGCACTATTTATTAGTTCAGCTGAGAGCGATAACTCAAACAGTAAAATGTTTCAGTGCTTTCTAGACTTCTTCTCATGCCCATATTCCAAATGAAGTAAAGACACTGAAGAAAAATCCCGAAATACATGCTTTATATACAAAGTTAAATGACTCTATAAGTTAATTCAATGTTAAATAGACCAAAGCGTATGTTATTGGGTGCCCAAATTTTGTCACTACATCATATTTATGCAACTGGATGGAGAGTACAGTCTTCAAAAGTATGCATGTGCCAGCTATCAGGAATTGCTTCTCATGTGATGTGTTGATGCCTCACAACTCTGAAAAGCAAGATTGTGTGGTACGTAACTATTGCTATATGACCTACACACAGAGAGCAGAGTCTGAAAACGCTGACCACAGATTTATGCTTAAACATTTTCCAGGGAGCCTACAGGGAAAATTATGCTAGCATCAAACAACAGTGTTTTATTCCATAAATATGTTAAGAGAATATAAACATAGACTTAGTTAAGCACTTGTGTATAAGAAATGGCAGCATTCAAATTGTAGCCTTAGTAAACATTCTCTGCTATTGTCCCATCTTCTTCCTGCAACTTTATTACTTTTTTCAGCCATTGCAAAATATCAATTAGTTCTAGGGTATGAGTTGTTTCACTATTTTTTCTATTCCTATCATATCAGCAGAATTTCTTCGTCTTCATGGATAAAGGTGTGTATAAATAGTCTGTGAGAATTTTAAGACTCAGGTCAGATGTGTTTTAAGTGTTTTCACTGAAGAAGTGTCTCCTTGTTAAGGCAAAATCTGATATACTTTTATTTTTTTTAACCAAAACCAAGGGATTCCAGTAGAATTTTGGAGAAAAGTAAAATTTGTATAAATTGATTGTAACCTAAGTATGCAGTCAGACAGATGTTACACATGGAAATTTTTAACTGATGATATTCTAATACTATTGATATGTGTCATGTTTGAACATGTAGAATTTGTGTCTTGTGGGTGCAATGGAGGAAATAAGACCAAGGAGATCTTTGTTCTTGAACATATGAGAAGAACTTCTGATACTGTAAATATAGATGTTGTATGTGAACAAAGGTCAAATATTGGGGTTTTGATCACAAAAATATTTTTACACTAATGCCTCTGGATGGTGTTTTTGTTCATTTGTTGGATAAAAAAGTACTAATATAATGCTCTTAATCATCTTGCATTGTTCATCCCCACTCTCAGCTTTCATCTGTTGTGTATAGTTGGCAACTGATGCTCAGGCACTCTGTGAACTGAGGTGTTCTTCAGTCACATGCTTTACAAATGTAGCGCTGCTGTTGAAAAAGTAATCCTGTGCAGAGTAATATGTCAAGGGGTCCTAATTAAAAAAGGAGAACTAATTTCCACTAGGTCACTGATATCCATTGTGCAAATTATGCTTTGAAGGGAGTTTCTTATAATGTTTTTCCAAGTCATTCCAGAGAGATCTGTTATAAAAACTCTGTCCTTTTTTTAATCCCCATAGGAGCCATAGCTGAAAGTTTGGAAGGGCATTTTGGAGACTGACTTTTGCAGGATAAGCAGGCCTTTTATGTAATTAATTGATTAGTTTGATAAGATTTTTGTCCAAGCTTGCTCCTTTGCAACATCGAATTTTTTAATTTGTGGTACTGGAGTAAATGCTTGGAGTAAACTTAACAAGTGACATCAGGAAAATGTATCAGACATTAACTCCTTCAGAGGTAACACTGCCTTTGCAAATACAGATGGATGCACTGCTTAAAGAATATGGCAAATGTTTCACAAGGTGATTCAATTTGAAATTGAGCCTTTGATAAAGGAAAAAAAGTGATGTTTGATTATGATCTCTGTATTTTCTTCTCTAAATAGTTATTTAATGCCTACTATTGATTCATTTTTATCAAATGTACTGACTGATATGAAGATCTTAATGTCAGAAATCATTATGTGGTATTCTGAAATTGTTGTACTTATTGCATCAAAAATACCTATGGTACATGTAGAAAACCAGGAGACTTAGGCTGTCTCTCTCATTTTGTACCAAGCTGCCTTGTCAACTGACATTTTAAATCCTTTTTAGCAACATATGGAGGATAAAAAATAGTGTTCTGTCACATGAAACATTTCACTAAGGTGATGTGATAGTATCACATATCTGTCCGAAAGTAAAGGGTCACATTGAGCATACACAGGTTGCTGTTACACCTGGGGTATATTGTTTGAGTGGTGTTTTTTGGTTTTGGTTTTGGGGTTTTTTTTCAGAGCTATTACCAATTAAGTAACTTAAGGAAAATAAATACTTTGAGCTGACAGAATGCTTTTCGATGATAATGTTTGGGAGAGAGGACACAATTAGCATGACACAGAGGCAGTGTTGTTCAGAATGTGGTCACTGTTTAACAAACTGAAATGTTGTCCTCCCTTTGCTTCTTACAGGCATGGAGAAGTACAACACTCTAGTATGCTCTTTAACCTTTAGGGGTCTAAGACAAAAATAAATGAAAGAACAGTTCAATAGTGGAAGGCACACTGTTGTTGGAAATGCATAAAGATACAACTCTTACCTGACAATCAAGAAATGGCAGAAAAGGCAGGATAAAAAGTCAAAGGAAGGCATAGAAATGTTATTGTGAATTCTTGGTTCTTCTAAAGAGGCAACTTTGCACCACTGATCACCACATGCTGGGCCCAGCCATTCATCCAGCTTTCAACACATTTCGCCGTCTGCTCAACCAGCCCAAATGTCTATAGTTTGTCTATGAGGATCTTATGGGAGTGTTGAAGTCCCCACTGAAGTCCAGGTAGGCACTGTTCTCCCCTCATTTACCAGGCCAGTCATGTCATTGTAGAAGTTTACTAAGTTTGTCAAGGGTGACTTCCCCTTGGTGAATCCATGCTGACTACTCCTGGTGATTTTACAGTTGTTCATAGTCCTGGAAGTAGTTTACAGGACTAGCTGCTCCATTACCTTCCCAAGGATCAAGAAAGAGCTGAATGACCCTATAGCATTCTGGTTCTGCCTTCTCGCTTGTCATGGAGGCAGGAGCGACATTTGCTTTCCTCCCAGCTTCACGCACCACTATTGATCAACTATTGTCCAGAGTGGCCTTGCAGTCACAGCTGCTGCGTCCCTCAGCACTTGTGGGTCTTGCTGTACTACCAGTGTCTTACCATTAGCCTGACAATCTCTGCTGTTTTAAACTTCCTGCAGCAGGTTTTGAACACCAGTCTGCCCAGTTTCATAATCAATTCAAGGGCCAAGGTTTTGCTGACTTTAAAGGCATCTAAGGGCATTGTACTCCCACAGAATTCAGTGGGGTCTGAAGGTGTGCAGAACTTCTTCATGGACAGTTCTTTAAAAAAACACACTTGCTTTTGCTTCAGCCAGAGTTGCAACATCAAATATACAAATTCAGATTCTTTGATAGTGTAAAATAACATACTGTTTCATCTTCATCTGATAAATTGAAAAATAAAGATCACTAGTTATAAACAAGCCTGGAGCGCAGTCTTGAGATAAACTTTGCAATTTTACTAGTTCCTATTTAGGTTATTATGATCTAGAAAATCAGATAGAAAAAAAAAAAAACAAACCAGAAGAAAAAATAATTGCTCAGACAAAAAAAGCATAGCACTATGATTTGAGAACCTGAGGCTCACAGATTTTAAACAGCTGTGGAAAGTGTACATATAGCATGTTTCTGCGGTAGTCTAGAGAAAGTACATTGATATATGTAGTGAATTTATAGAATGGAGAAATATCTTGAAAAAATTGAAAATGAGCACAAGAGGTTCAGAACGGAACTTGGATTTTAAATTGAACATGTAATGAGAATTCTAAATAGATATCTTAAGTTCTGCCCCTTGTGCTCTATGAATATCAGTTAGAGAAAGAAAATTAACATTTAGCTTGTGCTGGGGGGAAGGGGAAAGGAAGAAAATATAAGTGAATGTGCGTATTTCATGCGTAATGGGACAATTGATTACACTTTTATCAAACATGAAGTCTCCATAGGTTTTGCAGAAGCAAGAATGCTTTATAAATGTCTTCGATTGTTGTTGTTGTTTTGGTAAAGCCCAAAGAATTTACTAGTGCATTTTCTGATAGAAATTTGGGTCTCTCTAAATCCAAAATCACTACCATTTTTTCTCAGAAACTTCTTCACGTCCTATCTTTAATTCTCTAGCTTTTGTCAAAATCATGTGCTTATCGGTGAATATTTTACTCAGTTTGATTGATTGAATTTATCAGTTTATTACTCTTTTATTGTTATTTTAAATGCTGCAGTTGGACTATTTACCTGTAGTAACACAGAAGTTTACTTACATTTTGGAATACATTCATGCATAGTCACATTGCTCTCTCCATACCGTATTCCACTGTAAAGAGCAAAGAGTGAATATCCTGTGAAACACGTGGTGTGATTCAATGATCTTAGTGAAATTGTGTAACTCAATGGAGTTGAGTTTTGCAATGAATTTTTGCTGGTTTCTGCTAAGATGTAACCTGAAAGAACTGCCCTACACCCACAGCGCATGGAAATAAAAGAATGTGCAGGTCGGAAAAGACAGGCTATTTGCTTTTTGTTCTGCAGCAAAGGCCTCAGCAGTTCAACAGCGATAACAAAGAAAATCCTGTTTACTGCCAGCAGAGAAAATTGTCTGTTTTAGACAAATTCTTGGGAAATTTAGCTGCAAAGCTCTAGAAAGTGTCTACCAAGAACAAATAGACTGTGATTTGTGGTTGTATTTTGTTTATTTGTTTTGTTTTCTTTTGGGCACAGTTCGAGCAGATTTTCAGCATAGATAGAGGTATGTTTTCTAAAACAAAGCTACCCTTCCTGACACTATCAATTTCTCAATCCAAGTCAGAAGAACTTCCCTCAAGAATTTGCAAGAACTTTTTCCATTATGTTAAATAAGATGATGTTGCTATTATAGCTTCATACTCAGAAATGGCTGTACTTTTTTGACTGAAATAAAAACAATAATTATGAAGTCGATCTGAGTCATTTAATTGACATTGATACTGCTTTTGATATGTGTCCTGAAAATAGATTTCTATAACGGGACAAGTCAGATCCCATAATGTCTGGTGTCATTAAGAACCTCACCTGCAAGATACAAAATGATTTTGATGTAGAAACTCTTAATCACATGCTAGAACTATGTTTCCTAATAAAACTAAACTGAACCTTGTTTGACTCCCAGATTTGGGAGTTCTAGCATCATAATTCCGGTGATATAATTTAGATTAACCTTGTGCTGAGTTGTCCATACAGTTCCTAATGTTCATTATAAACCTCCCCTATCCATCAGTGTGGGGAATTCAAGTCACTTAGGAATACATATGAGAATATTTCTGACAGGAGTGAGGGCTTGCTTGTGATTAATAGATTTAATATTTGGGATCTAGATAAGAATGGAGATGATGCTTCAAGTATTAATATACTTCTAATATAGATGTCATCTGTGGCAGCAGGTGTTATGCTTCGATCATTTGCTTGTTATTCACCTTAATCAGCTTAGACCAACTGGCATTTAATAACGTTAACTTTTGATTTGCTTCAGAATTCTCACCCATGTAAATGTATTATAATGTTAGCTGAGGTTTGTGCCCTTATTTCTAATTTCTTTTGTTTTCTATGTAAAAAAATATGACCAAACTGCATCAAATATCAAGTTTTACTCATCTGGCTTGAATGCACTTGAGGCACAACAACCCTATGCAGTGCTACAGACTAGGGGGAGAGTGGCTAGAAAGCTACCTGGAGGAGAAGGACCTGGGGGTGTTGATTGATAGACAACTGAACATGAGCCAGCAGTGTGCCCAGGTGGCCAAGAAGGCCAATGGCATCTTGGCTTGTATCAGAAATGGTGCGGCCAGCAGGTCCAGGGAGGTTATTCTGCCCCTGTACTCGGCACTGGTGAGACCACACCTTTAACACTGCGTTCAGTTCTGGGCCCCTCGCTACAAAAAAGATGTTGAAACTCTGGAGCGAGTCCAGAGAAGAGCAATGAAGCTGGTGAAGGGGCGGAAGAACAAGTCTTATGAGGAGCAGCTGAGAGAACTGGGGTTGTTTAGACTTGAGAAGAGAAGGCTGGGAGGAGACCTTATTGCTCTCTACAACTACCTGAAAGGAGGTTGTAGAGTGGAAGTAGCTGGCCTCTTCTCCCAAGTGACAGATGACAGGACAAGAGGGAATGGCCTCAAGCTCCACCAGGGGAGGTTCAGTGTGCATATCAGAAAAAAAATTTTCATTGAAAGGGTCATTGGACACTAGCAGAGGCTGCCCAGGGAGGTGGTTGAGTCACCATCCCTGGAGGTATTTAAAAGGGTGGACGAGTTTCTCAGGGACATGATTTAGCGGTTGATAGGAAAGGTTGGACTCAATAATCCTGGAGGTCTTTTCCAATCTAGTGATTCTGTGATTCTTTATTAGTATTTTTATTTCAATATTTATTATGAGAAATAACTGATTTCTGAAGTATTATGGAAGCTTTCAAAGTGTGGTGTAAACGTGCCCTTTTTCTTTTGCATAGCCCTAAATACCTCCATAGAACTGGAATCAGGGCAAGAAAATGCTTTTTTTGACAGGGTTTGAGAACTAAGATAGAAGGACAAAGCTTTAAAATGTTACTTTTCTTTTTAATACTTTTATTTTCTTTATAATTATCAACTGTGAAGTGTGTAAACTCTTGCTCATCTCCCACTCTTCAGCTAACTTTGCAATTAGCAGTAGATTGCAAAGTGACTTTTCTTTTTGTCCTCCTTACTCTGTGAAACTTACCTTTCTGGTGACACCATGATGTATCTTCAACAGAAGGGGCAATGCGTGCTACCATCCAGAAAATTCTTCCCTCTCAGCCTATCCAACAATATTCTGTTCTGTGGGACCTCAGTGTTCAAACCCTTTGGCTATCACCTGTCACCTCAGCTATCACCTCAGGCTCCTTGAGCTGTCTCCTAAGGTCATTCATCTGTTGCCTCAGCTAACAAGGACTCTGCAGTTTACCTTACAGCATGTCTTTAGACATCTAAGGTGTCTGAAGAGCCTCAGCAGATTTCATCAGAGCTGTCCTGAGTTGTTCTCCTGAACTTAAGCTTCTTAGAGCTCTTAAAAATATTTGAGTACCTAAATGCTTTGAGGAATGTCCACCTGCTTTTGCTGACCCTCAGACAGATAAAGATTGCCATCAATTGTTCATTTAGTCTACATTCTTTAAAATGCAATCATGATCAGTTCTCTTTATTTTTAGATCCATTGACCAGCAGAGCACTGGCAATTGCCTGGGTTTGTCTTCTGGGACCCTTTTTAAAAAAACATTTAGAACTTCGAGTTATTTTCTCACTTGCAGAGTAGCTGCTGTTGGCTTATTATCAAACAGCATAACATCAGGTAGAAAAGTTCCCATGTTTGCCGTTGTGATTATTCAATCTCATTCATCTCTGAAGCACGCCAAAATCCATGTATCGTAATAAGAGCAAGATGAAAAGAACCTCAAATAAAGGTTCAGACGAGAAAATTATTTGGTTTAATATTTGATCACTCATTTGTCTCAGGCTCGTAGTGCCAATTATGAATGCTTTAATTACGAAGGTCACTAAATTCAAATCAGCAAAGTTGCAGCAGGTGGCCATTTTGCAGCTTTGATGGGTGTTCTTCTTTGTGGGTTTAGAGAAAGAGATAAACAGCATTAGGATTGTTCCTCAAGCTTTATTCACTCTAATGACAGCTGACTTATATGTGTGTATTTATCAACCAGGACTGACGGTTGCTTTTTAAAAACATGCATAATTAAAAATTCAGTTGTTCAATAGCTGCTTTCAAGAATTCTCACATTTCTTAGTTAATTTTTCAGGCAATTATTGCCTCCAGACAATTTCAACCATCTTTCTCATGGCTTTCATTCCACATACTGAGAATGAGAAAAACCACTTAGAACAATTTGTACTTTGAGTCCTTTGTTTTCATTCTTACACTTATGATAGGAAATTAAAAAGTAAGGATTCACGCAGGGTTCTATTAGCAAAAAACATGTCCACTTCTTTCATGTTGTTCACAATGGACTAGTTTTTGGTATTGAATCTGCTATAATAACTTTTCCCTTTCATATGCAATTGAAATGTATATTATGAATTGTTTCATGGAACACTTTTAAAGCAAAACTTCACAGCTGGGGCATTATGAAATATATTTTAGAGAATAACAGTGAAATAGAAAGTTGCCACAGAAAAGAAATCTCTGTTTTCCTGTATGGGCATAACTTGTTGAATTAGAGCTGAGTTTTGCTCTCCTGCAACAACAGCACCAAGATTGGAGATGTTCAAGTGAAGAAAACACTGTGAATTTGTATTGATACCAGGTAAGAATGGAAATCAATGTTAGCCTATGGACTTCCACGTGTCTTATTGCTGGACTTCCAGTTTTCTGCTAGTTGCAATTCAGCACTAGGATAGACCACGACAGATTTGTCCTATTCTTCTGGTGAAAGGAACTTTGATTGTTTGAGAAAATTTAAAGTGGTTAAGAAAAGTTGAGAAAGCTTGTGCTGGAAAGCTTAAAACATTTATATTCTTAGCAGTGGAAAACATTCAAGACTGGAGAATTTTTAGCAGGATTTGGAAAGAAATATTGTAAGATCCCAAGCAAAACCTTTTTTTTTTTCATCTTCCTTTTACAGAAATTGGGAAAAATAACAACAAAATTGAAATACAAACAAAACCTTCATCAATTTAAAAACATTATTCAGAAATGAATGAAATGCAGACTGAAGAAGTCAAAATATATTGAGTTAGAGAAATGTGGCTGGGTCAATATTATTGTTTTTCTTCTGTAATTAAGTACTACAAAAGAAAAAATACCAGCAAAAATACTGCTCTAGAGTTAATTACTGGTGACATTCTCTGTTGGTGAAAAAAATCAGTCTGAGTCCTTGTAGCACAGAAAGAAACATACAAGCATTATATTGACCCTACAACTTTACCCTGTAGCATATCTCTGCATAAATGCTTCCAAACAAAACAAACAGCAGCTCCATAGGCTCTTCTGTCTGAGAGAAACTGATGCCTTCCTTACATCCCCCTGGTTAAATTTCCAGCTACACAGTGCTGATGACAGTGTATGCCCTGAATCCATGGCCAAAGGATACGTGTGATTCCAAGTGGGGCTGTGGGATGTGAGGGAAGTGGTGGTGGAAGAAGGGTAACTGGTGTCAAGTGGTTACCACACCAGCAGGGAGGGGACAGGCAGTGGGGGGGGGGGGGAGAAGACGTGGGTGTGTTACCATGGCAACGAACAGAACACCTTCCTCACTTGGGTTGGAAATGCACCTGCCCTTACTTCTAATTACCTGCCTTATGCTGCGAGATTTAGGCACTATGTATCAGATGTGCCTGTGTTATCAGCTGCATAGACTACCTACTTAATTTCTAGTTAGAAAGTGAAACTGGAGATAAAGTATTTTTACCTATACAGTCTACACTCATTTTAATCTCTTTTGATTGATGGCAGCATAACAAGTTCACAAATAGTAGTAGAATTACTGTTTATTATTTTTAATGTAAAAAACTATATTCCAGTATCATTTGTTAATCCTACAGTGCTAGAAGAGATGCTGAATTAGGGAGTGAGTTCAAACTGTGTTAGGGAGTGAGTTTGTCTTACACATCATTAGTGACTATATTTCATTTTCCCTAATGAGATTTGCAAGATAGATCTTACAATTTCTTGCTTAGGTTCTTTCTTTTTGTTTTTTTTCCCTATTGGTATCAGGTATGGAAAATTTCTGCTAGGCTCCTTCTGCGTTTCTCCAACTGGGGAGTGATGGAGTTTGTGAGTGTACTCATATAAAACTGGTAAGAACACCCTGGTGTCTTGAAAATGCTGAAGGAAGTCAGCAGTTTTAGGGGCCATATATTTTGAATATGAAGTCTTAGCCTCCCCTCGAAGTGTGCTTCTAGTAACGCAGAAGCAGAGAGGTGTCTGGTTTTGCATGAGCCGTCAGTGCAGAAGATCACAGGGCTGCCCTGGCTTCTCTGGAGGCCAAGAGCAAGAAAGGCTTGAGACTGTCATTAGTGTGCCTCTCTATGCCTATGTGGCAAATCAAATTGTTTTTGTTTTTAGAGTGGTTAAACATTTGCATTTGCCTTAAATGCAAATTAGGGCTTTTACAACTGAAGCTTTTCTTCATATTCTGTCCATAATTGTTGTTTTTGGTGCATCATTTTGTTTAATGAGAGTAACACCTATTCACATCCTGTGGATACAGGATAGAACTCACTCACTCACTGTTGCTTTATTTATTTACTTGATTTCTGTCATCCAACATTTAAGACTTTTCTGTTTGTGTTGGAATGGATTTAGACTTTGTGACCTGCATATTTCTATTCTGCTGAATCAAGGATGTTCAGGGACCAATACTTGTCCCCAAGACTAAGTGGCACCAACTGGTGTATGTCTACAATTCTTAGTTTTAGCTGCCTCTGTGGTAGATTTACCTTGGAAGGATCAAGGTAAGGAAGCCAGCTGGCAATGGAGCAAAGTGAATGACTGGGTATGCAGTGCTTGAGCTATGATTGTATTTTTTTATTCAACTGTGAGGGTGCAATCACTAAGTGCTCCTTTTGAGAAAAAGTACAACAAATGCAGAATTGTATATATTTATTTATTTTGACACTTGAAAATGTTCACTGTTGGCTGACAGGATGGTTTCAAATGGGAGAAGGTTTGAAAGAATGGGGTTTAAATCCCTGGTGAGCTGTAGCTTTCCTGCAAAATGCTTGCAAAGACACTGAGAAAGAGAAGGTTATAACTTTTTTTTTTTCCCTGACCAGAGTGTTGTAAGGATAAGACAGCAACTTTCTGGGACACTTGAATACTGTAGTAGAGTCCTATGTGGATTCCTGACTTATAACATAGCCTCAGGAATTACCCTAAAAACGACACCAGAGGGTAACAGTTGGAACAGGACTTCTACCCATCTGATTTTGCCTCCTTACAAAATGCTCCTTACCATCTTTCCTTTTGCTCATGATTCTATGAGAGACCTTGCTGTACCTGATCCTTCAGCCTGAGATGAGTGTCTGCTTTTTCCTGACTACCCTGTCTCCCATTCCTTTACAGCTGTTCTTGTGCTAAAAATGGCAATATACATGGAACCATCATACTAACCTCTGCTTTTCTAGTTTGCTAATGGAACAGAAGATGTTTCAGAGTGTTCTACTTCTTTGGCTAAAAGTCCCTCTCTCCATCATTAGAACAAACTTTTTAATAGAGGTTATGTGCATAATAAGTCTTACTGTGTGCAGCCTTTGTGAGCACTTATTTTCCTGAACAGGAAAGCTTAGCGTCTGTTTTGAGTAAGCTAACATCTCCAGAATTATGCTTATAAAGTTAATACACCTTCTAGTGTAATGTGTGAATGCTATTGAGTATCTTTATAATTTTTTATATTGTTTTTCAGATGTCAACCATTCTTAGGAGACCTTAGTATTGTGCTTCATTATATTAAGTACAGTGACTAACATATATTCAAAGACTTAGTTTTCTCTCTCTTTTTTCTTTGTTTCTTCTTTTCAGTGATTATTAATTTTTCTTTACTATTTCCACAGGAGTTAGGCTTGTCCTTGTGTGTTTGTCTTATTAAATTCACGAGTTAACAACCTTGGTTTCTTACCATAACGAATTATGCATTTGAAATCTATCTCTCTCTCTTTCAATCTCTCTGTGTCTCTTAAATAAACCCCAACCCGCATACATGCAGTCTTAGTAAAGCCTTAAATTACAGGTCAGAGTGGGCACTGTGCTTTCTCTATCAATCCAAACAATATTGTTTCTTCCGGCGGCAATGTCCTTAGGACTGACTATTCTGATTAGCATTTTGATTTACATTTCCCACCAGTTAACAGTGACCAAAAGTATGCACTGCCATGTATTGCCCACCTCTACTTGCCCTGCAACTTCTTTGCGTGATTTGGACAACCCTTTATCTGAAGTGGGCCAATTTAAAGCCACATAGTTATGGCTCATCAAAGACAGATCTCATCAGGCCTTGTCTGCAACAGGACATGAATCCTAACCTTGTTGATGCATGAAGAGAAGAGGATATGGAAGTGCAATTTTAGTGTGATCTAAGAGTAACAGAAGCCACCAGAAGTGTCACAAAAGAAATGGGAAGCAGCAATATTCAGCAAGAACAAAGAGTCTTCCACTAAAAGGAATGGGAAGAGAATAGATCTACAGCTGCTTTTCTAAAATAGCTCCATTCTTTTTTAAATTTCATTTTGTATTTCTGATTATGGAATTGTTGACAAACCAAAAGAGGTACTTCTTCAGAGCAGAGTAAGGAGGAGGCATGAAGGAATTTTGGGGGTGGGCCAAGAAAAACATATCCAGCCGTTCCTTTAACTGGGTGTAAGAAATTATATGGAATACAGCAGGGCTGGAGAGAGGCTTCAAGGAACCAAAATTGGTGCAGCGAGACAGATAAATGTTTTCTCAGGGAAAGGAAATGCTACATGGTAATTGCGTGTTTTGTTTTTAATGTGAGGTTAGCTATCTTTGACTCTTTATAATAGCAAGAAACCAGTGAAATAATCTCCTAAAGCAGCCAGAGGGCAACACTATAGTGAAGAAAATGAGCTTCCACCCTCCCTGTTCTGAGACTCCTGCTGAAGCTGTTATTGAGAACAACATGGGTTGTGGGTTTTTTTGACTTAAAGCATTCAGCTAAGGAGACAATTGTGACTGCTTGCTGAAATGTTTTGCTAGAGCTTACCTGAATAGCCATTATACCTGTGGTGATGATCTCAATGTTGACTTTGTTTCTTTCATTGTGTTTTCTCCATGTAACCATCATGCTTGTAACTTTATGAAAGTATCAAAGCAGATTCTTACAAAAGAGCAAGTTATTCAAAGTATTTCTAGGCATAAAGTGGTTTGGAAAGTTCACAGTATTATATCTTTCACTAACAACATAAACCTTATAATGCTGTGTTTTGATTCATATCTTTATTTTGAGGGTCTTTTGAAAGTACAGCCTCAATGCTGTTAGGAACTCAGATTAAAAAAAAACAAAAAAAATGTTCAAAAGTGTGAAATTGCTTCCTGAGCTCTTCTGCCTCTCAGAGACTATGAGGAATAAGTGTAGGAGCTGGTGGGGAGCGCAGAGAATGGAAACAAAGGAGGCTGGTGGAGAATGGAAAGGTGAGCCATGATGTGCTGTCCTTTAGGCCCCAAATCCAGTGTTGTACACAGTGTGAAGCCATGAGGCTCCAGGATAGCAGAGATACTTCAGGGAAAGTTACATGAAGCCCTGCTGGTGCTACTTTGCATATTCCAAGCTGTAGTGAAAGCAAGGCAAACCGTCAGGACTTGTGTGAGAATTAGTGTCCTTACTGAAGGTTTGTGTTGATCTTGATGATACCACAAGAGTTTTGAATATACACTGCATGTGAAGTACACTATTTTACCAGCTTTTATCCCACAGACTTCATTTATGTCTTTCTACATAATTTCCACAAAAGGAATGTGTAGCATTTAAAATGGCTTTGCTGAAAAATAGTGCACTATCCCACTACTTTTAGTTCCGTCCCACAGAATATTCAGTAGTTGAAACTAGAATGCAAGTTGCACACAGGATGTAAAAACAATAAATATCTGCCAAGGACTAATTCTGAGGTAACATTTTAAGCCTTCCTGGGCTCTTCTGGACTTGTCATATTTCCTGGCTTTTTATAATCTATAAACTGCAATCTGGGGAATAATCAGCACATACCATGCAGCAATTGCTGTGGAAATATTTATTTCAATCAAGCTCAAAACTAGCTGTGAGCACGGCCTGTGCCCCTCCAAAGATCAGAAGCCTGTTTAGAAGATGATTCACCAGACAAAGAACTTTTTTCTCCTCCATCTAGACCACTGAACCAGGATAAGATACGACAAATCAGGGAAGCTAAAGGTGTGCTGTTCTCTCAGAATTATTCTTGGTGTTCTGATTTCATGAATGTGAATATTCTAGTTCAGGAAGAGGGTACCACTCATCCCATCTTTCAGGGATGAAAGATCTCACAGTTAAAGGGAAGGCTGAATCAATTAGACAGCCCTTTACAGGGTAGTCTTTGGCAATTCAGTTGTTGATTAAACTTTCAGCAGTAAGCTGAGCAGGGAAAAATATTCTTTTGTTGAAAATGAACTTCAAACTCTGAAAAGTTTACCCTCTTTTAATGTTCTTCATGTGCACCAAATTACAGACTAAATAAATATGCATCATTGGTATTGCTTTAAAGTTTGGGATGTTTCTTATTACAAGATAGCATCTCAAAGCCTTCTCTTTGTACTTCTAATCCAAGCATGGCAAAGGCATAAAGAAAGAATATTTCTAAGTGTGTTCGCCTGTGGTCTATGGCTGAATGCAAAAAGAGGGAGACTCCCACGCTTCAGAGGCTTTGCCCTCTTTTCTCTTCTGTTTCCCTGTTCAATGTCCCAATCTTTAACTATAGTGCTTAACACTTCTGTGATGCTCTTTACATGTGAAGGATTCTACCATTGTTAATTTTTTTAAGCATACTTCATACTGAATTGTTTGGATTTAATCTTTGTTTCCAGAACAGTTTAAGACTTACAAATAGGATTACCCACTTCAATGAAGTCAAGATTTATGGTAATTAAAGGAGATTTTGTCCCTTACACAATGTACTAGACTAGTTTCAAGCTTATACAAGCAGTGTTTGTGTTGTGCTGGCATGATATAAAAGGGTTGCAAAGGGCACAGAATGATTGTAATCTAAACTGGACTGTAATCGTTTAGGTATTTCGGTTTTTTGAGTAGCGGTCTCATACAAAGCAAGTAATAACTTTAGTCAAAGGCAGTCTTACTCCACCAATCAAGATACAGGCTGTACAATGAAAAAAGATAACACTTTGGAAGAGTTAGAGAAATAATTCCGAATCCATCAGAAAATAAAGCAATAATTTTCCAAATGCTTTCTACAGTACTGGAAAACAGAATCTTGAAATGATGGTGCATTATTTAGTAGGCAATAGTAAGAACATGGAAATTATCATGCCAGAAATGCTTGCATTTCTCATGGACAAGACTATTGACGTTGTAGTTGTTACTGTTGTTGTGAGGAATTGTGAAAATGTATAAAATGAGAAGGTTGCAGTGGAAGAAGCAAAGGCATACCATACTATTATCCATAGTCATTCAAATAGATCACCCGACTGTGACAGCCAATTCAATCATATTTTCCAGGGTTAACCAACAGCTAAAATGATACATCTTGGTACGAGAAAAGCTCTGTGTGTTGCCAACAACCTGTTAGTTCATCTTTTGTATGAGAAAAAAAATAGAAGACTTGGTTGAAAAGCTTGTAGTTTTCTCTGTGACTATAGATGACTCAAACAATGGCATTTTCAATGTTTTCCCAATCATAAATCATTGCTACACAGTTGAAGAGCAAATAATTCACTGCTGGCTTGGCTGTTTTGAAGTCACTAATGAAGGAATATTTGAATATTCAACATTAGGAATATTCGAAAATGTAAAAAATATGCTGAAATCAAGTAGTTGGAACCCTAGCTACAGCTACTTGCAGCTAGTGCTGTTGTTAAATCTGGGTTATGTCTACTTGTCCATAAATCAATAGAAAGTAAGAAAGAAAAAACACCTCTAGCATATTGCTCTGTAAATAATCACAAAGAAAAAATGGAAAATACTGTCTACTTAAATCATCATTTGATTTAGAAAAAATGTCAGTTGGTATTCCTCATGTTATTCAGTCATTTTTCTCAGCAAAAGTTTCAGAAAATTTGAATGAGAAGAAATATTCTTCATGAGACCACTACTTGCACACTGTACAGCCAAAAGGACCATAATCTGTTTTCTTGGTTTTACATGTTACTTTTGGAACTTAAGTGAGCATTGTCGAGCACCAGTGATAGAGTGCTTTTCAGTGACTTATTATTCTCAGATTGTACTGTATCTTGCAAGTATAAGTCTCACAGCTAGAACAAACTGGCTTGTTACATGATGAAATGCATGAGATAATGCATTGACTAAAGGGCAAATTGAAGAAAAGGGCAGATTGAAAAAAAAGGATTGATGCCATGTTCTTTGGTCATAAGCTAGTCATCATCAGGGAAAAAAAAAAGAAAATAAGGATATTTCAATGAAGTACATATTCCTGCCAGAAATGAGGTTTTATATTTATATATGGTGAAACAAAATACAAAGTGATTTAATTTTACTGAAAAGCATTATTTTTTCAGAAACAGTAAAAATATTGATAATTTAAAATTTCTTAATAGGTCTGATGTTATGTAGTCAGAGATTCAGCTGAGTACTTTTAAATGTCAGGAGGCTTTGACTGGGAAAAAAATCTCATATTCTGCTTTCATATTCTTGCTCTTCCAATTGCTTAAGATTTTTTATTTTATTGAAAAAAAATTCCTTAAGTAATCAGATTTGGACAGATCGTGGAATCCTCTGACCAATTCCATTTCATTTAAGTTTTCAAGCATGGGGAATTTGACATATAACAATTGTGACTTTCAAACCCAAACATAATAAAATCTATTAAAAATTATAATAAATTATTCTTCTATCAAATCCTTCAAGTTTGGAACTGAATTTTGCACCATATATATATATAAATTTAATATTTCTGAAATATGTGATGTACTAAGGGAAATAAGATTTCCCTAGTATTTCCCTTCATGTTAACATGTAGAGCTAGATTTCGCCTTAGGGCTGACCTTTACTTCCTCTCAATGTGAATGTCTTTTCAGAAGTGTGGCTGCTCTGGAGTGTAGCTTCAGTTAACACATACAGGTGTGATGTGAATATGTGGTATAAGTAGGAAATATATTCAGTCTGTTTTGGTAGTATGGCAAATTAGGGGCCTCTCAGAAAAGAAAACTTAGTGACAGAACACTTTACACAATCATGGCTTAATTTCATGGAGAACGTAGTTTAATCTTTCTCCACCTGAGAAATTTGGCTGATTTTTATTTTTTCCTGTGTTCATTATAGTAGTTAGTGGTTACTACAGAAAAATAGAAGGGTAAAGAAAGAATCAGAAAGATATTAACAACATTCCTGGTGCAGTAATAGGACAGAACATAAAGAATATTATTAGAATTGTATGATATTTCTTCATCTGACGCATCAGTTTGCTGAAACATGGTGTCCTGCCTGAACTCGCTAAGTGCAACCACTACGTTTCATAAAGACCTAAAATAGCAGGTATTATCTAGCAAATGAAAGCCATTCCTATATTTATATTTATATTTATATTATATTATATTACATTACATTACATTACATTACATTACATTATATTTATCTGTGTATGAAACCTACATGGAAACCTTTCTTATAGGGTTTTTTTGTTGATCACTGTATAAGCTAAGGCAAAGCAGTGTATAGAAACTGTTGACTTCACTGGGAACCGAGCATCCGTTGTCAGTGAAGATAATGGTAATTTTCCTAAAGTGTGCACAAGCTTAACTCCATTAGAAGCGCAGAACTGAGTGCCAGTTTCGAAAGTGACCTTTGTGCCTTCCTAGTAGAGAGAATATATGAGTATTATACCCCATTATCTGCTTGGCTGAAGACTGAAGCAGTTCCAAAGATTAATGTAAGGGATCTACCACTTTAACATTGGCTTCTAAAAAGGATTAATGTACAAAATAAAAAGGATTAAATTGCAATTCAGATATCAAATGGAAATGTGCATTCATTTTTACTAGGAAAATTTTGTTTTGTAGTTTGTGCATTCTGATTGAACATTGTAAATACTTTAAATAAAAAAAATAGGGGTAAAATGTTGAAAAAGTTGATGCAACTAATTTCAAACAACTTTGATTGACTTTTACTTTAAAAATGTTCCTTTAATTTTATGAACTCAGTTTAAAAAAGAAAAACACCTTTTAAACACCTAAATAACTCAGAAGATCCATGAACAATTTAGAGTTGAAATGTTTTTATTAAGATGAATGGAGTTACAGTCACCCACTGCAAGATATTTGGAATAATGATCATTGCTGGTGTGTTCTTGTCCCAGTAATAAGTAAAGGAAATGCAAAATGTGAGTTGGACAGTGGTATTATCATAGCCCTGCTTCTAGACTAATATAATCTGTTTCTCAGCCAGAGTAGTTTACCTGGATGAAATCCACAATCATACATCTATACTGCTCCTGATGCCCAATTTGCTGAGATCTATCTGCAGTACCCACTCAGGAAACTGTGATATGGAGCTCAAGGTCTTTCTTTCCTTTGGCAGGGTGGAAATCCAGAGTATGCTAAATCCTAAAATCCTGAATAGCATTAAGTATATACAATATACTAGAAGGGAATTATGACTGCTCTGAATTTAAGTTAAAATAAAGCATTCATGTAAATTAACCTAAAATACGAATATCATGTAAAAACTTGTCCTGTAAAAAGACAGCACTGTCATTAGCCAGCTGCATACAAATGATCTATGGTATTTGACTCTATAAATACTGATTCTCACATGTGAGCTAAAAAAAGCAACTCTATTCGCTCAGCATTTGGAAAAACTCATAGACATATCTGGCATATTCCTCTCTGTAGAAGCCAAATATGCTGAACTCTTGTAACTGGACTTTCAAGGACTAAAATGATACAAAGTTGGTTGTAAAGAAACAATATCAGCACTCTACCATCTTAAATCTTGTGGATTAAGGGTGTCCTTTATGAATAATAAGGGTATAAAGTGTATATTATGTTGCATCCTTTAAGATTGTCCAGATGTGCAACTTTGTGGTCATTGACATGAAAGAAAAAGTGTTTTCAGATTCAAATCTGTCAGCTTCTCTGAGAAAGTAAAGCTAAAAATACGCTGATAAACAGTAGTGAAGTAGGCTATGAAGAAAAATGATCCTTAATGCCCTTGATGGCTAGGCTTTAATTCCTAAGGTGTTCTGTTACCTGGTATTTGGATACATGGTAGCACCACTTACGCACCTGTTGATCATTTGCCATTTAGAGATGAGAGGCCCAAAGTGTGTTTTTGACTACGATTACAGTGCCAGTGAATTAGATTTCCTGGTGTTATAACATAAGCCTTGGAAGTATGGCCTGATAAAAAAAGTAATAGTGCAGGAGAATCAGATGATTCTTAGCAAAAACATTGTCCTCAGCTCAGACTACGAGCTCTTCTAATTATTTATAAAGAAAAGAAATGTGCAATAGTGTTTGAATGTGCTGATATTGCAACTTTGTTTGTCTGTGCCTAAGTTTTAAAAGAGAAGGTGTAGAAAGAAATGCTATTAGTCAGAGTGGTCAAAGGCAAAGACTTTCCAGGCTTTCCACACAGCCTTAATTCTTTTCTGTTCAGATATACTAAGAGGGCATCTACTACAGGACTCAAAGAGATGTTTTCTTCTGGATTATCCGCAGCCCCTGAACAAGCCCGTGTTGTAGGCCATTCTTGTCATGAATGTGACCAACCCTGCAATACTGAGAGGATATTTCATGACATGGTCAGGTGGCCATTTCTACAACAAAAAAGTCTTTGTAAATTGTAATTTATAGCTGTGACTTTTCAGGGACAATGGAAAATAACATTCGAATACAGAAATTCTTATGGCACAGGTTAAAGGCAAATGAGTTGGTTGGTCCATTTTCTAAAGTAGCTAGAGGGGGGAAAAAAAGGGAAGGGAAGAAAAAAATATTTCCTCAGGCAGTAAAACGAAGAAAACTTAGGTCCGTTGATCTGAATATATCCTGCTGCTCTACGTTTGGATAGAGCTTAACAGGCACCAAATAATAGTGGAAGCTTGGAACTGATTTCAGTTTGTATATCATGCTTTCATTGCAGGAATATCAAATTGATATATTTTTTGCCCAGACGTGGACGGATAGCCGTCTTCGTTTCAACAGTACCATGAAAATACTGACTCTGAACAGCAACATGGTTGGCTTGATTTGGATCCCAGACACCATATTTCGTAACTCAAAGACCGCAGAGGCTCACTGGATCACCACACCCAACCAGCTCCTCCGCATATGGAACGATGGCAAGATCTTGTACACCCTAAGGTGAGCACTCAGCATGCAGGACTGAAAGCTTCTCCTGCCTCTGATGTAGCAGTAGTAATGTTCGGCAGCAGCTTTGTTCTTTGCTGTTTTCATCCTGATCCTTACCTGACCGTACTTGACAAATACTGAAATATTCAGGCGCAAGAACTGCCTAGTTTAAAATACAGGTTCTTGTCTTTCTAAAAACAGAATCCTTGAGAACTGGAAATAGGTCTGCCTAAATTGTAGGAACTGAGCTTTTTAGTGCTTATGATAAAATCAGGAGCATGTAGTTCCATAAAACCTGTCAAGACCCTTCCTGATCAGAATTAGAGCCAGGGCTGCATAAAGTATTTCTAGATTCATGTTAATGCCAATACTTGATTCTTCAAATAAGTCACGCTGAAAGATAGTCTGTCACATCTCATCACAAGGGTGAATTGCTGGAGGAAAGGCTTTTAGATTTTTTCTAATCTTTGTGATTCCATCAACTATATGGTATTAGAAATATCATATATATTTGCATTTAAAAAGCCTGTGGAAATCAAAATTTGTGTTTACATGTAGAAGAGATGAATTGCTCAACAGGGAGTTCTGCCATCAGCTGTATTTCACATGGCAAACTGTTTCAGAAACATCCCTTTCATGCTTCATTTTCTTCAGTGGTTGTGTTCAGCCTTCTGGGTGCAACAGGAGTTGCAGTTGGGCTCCAACAGAAAGTCTTTGGAAAATAATAAGGAAGGAATTAAACAGCTGGAAAAGCTATTGATATTCTTAGTGCCCTTCCTTTCTTTGGCTTGCTCTGTTGTGAAGAGCTCTAACTTATTTCACTAGACTTCAGCTAAAAACTTTGGTGATAAGGATGTCAACTCCAGTACTGTCTTGGTCAGATTGTTGGGTTTTGGTTTGTTTGTTTGATTGTTTTTCTCTTAAGTCCTTTTTCAGTATTTCGTGGCACTGGAAGTATCTCCCTTATAGTAGTTAGACTTATATACCTACAACTAAAGAAACGTTTTGTTGAATAGACTGTAAAATTTTTCTAAAACAGTTAGAAAAAGGGGCAATACTTGATCCAGTGGATTGTTTGAATAAGCATTTTTAGTTTGTGAAAGATGGTTTGAGATCTTTTCGTCCACTCAGATCAGCCTCCTATTTACATACGAGGAGCTGTAAGAATGATCATTATTTATTGATAACACCGTGTAATTCAGAAACAATTTATCTGACTTAAGTGAGCACACTGAATTGGTATGGCATGGAAATGGTAGCTGCTGTATGCCCTCAAACTGTCAGGTGTTGTTGGATGTTCTGTACCCAGAATAAAGCAAACAAGGTTCAGTCATGCTCTGTGCCCTTCCATCCTCTTCACTGCTTGCTTTTCAGTGTGAACACACTCCTGCTGCAACACTGCAAATCCTCTCATAGTGTCAGTGCAAAAATACCATTAAGTTCCTCACAGGTAACCTTATTCAATGCAGATGTTGTCTCCATGATATCCTAAATTTGAGACACAAACCTTGCCCTGTCTGGTTTATAAGCCTTTGATTTAGTTTAAAGAACAACAGAAAAAACCCAAAGGCAATAAAAAAAACCCCTCATGCCACACACTTTCTGCATAAATTCAAGCATCCGATTAATGTAGTGCCTGTTTCCTGAAAAAGACTGCATAATAAAGTAGCATTTAATGCAGTCTTTCTGGGTAAACAGATTTATTTTGTAAGCTATCAGATTGAAGATTATCTCATTTTAACAGTCATTTGAAAATCAACTCCATTCATAGTGTCCTTTGTGTTACGGATGTCACATAAAACAAGCTTTCAGGTGATGTCGAAGGTATTTCTGCTGATGTGTTTGTTACATCTGTACAACTGAGAATGCCATACAAAGACCTATTACACTTTTTTGAGAGACTGCCCAAAATGATTGAAAGGTTTTTAAGTCCACACTAGAAGTAAATGTTCCTTATAAGATTCTTGATGAGATTTTAATTTTGTGAAATAACATACAAATGCAACAGCCATATCTCCTGTTGTTTTTGTAAAAAGTACTTGTTTCCATACCATGTCCTTCAGTGATGAACTATGCACAGACAAATATACGCACAGATTTCTTGAGTTCAAGAAACTCTTAATGGTGTGTCTGAAATTATTTGTGGGTTTAGATTATTTATTTTTATTTGGGATCAAGCCTAAGTAATCAGTGAACAACCAGCAAATAAAGCCTTTTTAGGCCTTACTTACAGGTGTCAAAGTGCTTTTGCATGATACCCAAGCTTACCCTGCCTCCTCCTGTGACTGTTCATTGTGCTGATGTGTAGTAACAGACACTTGGTTTCTCCATAGGCTTACCATCAATGCTGAGTGCCAGCTGCAATTGCACAATTTCCCAATGGATGAACATTCATGCCCTCTGATATTCTCTAGCTGTAAGTACTGCTTTGATGCTTTACTGTTGCATATGACTAGTATACTGAGGCAAGAATTTAACTCTGAGCTTCTTAAACCATTTCACAGCAAGTATAGGAAGTTTAGGTTTGCTTAAATATTCAGGGAATTTTTATTTTCTTCTCTAGCACTCCTGGTTGATGACATTATGCCATGAAGTCTTCTATAGATTTATTCTGTTATTTTCAGCAAAACGAGCCCTTTTAGTTGATACTATAGTCACACTTCAAGCAGGAGAGATAGTCATACCAGACTGAGTCATGTGACATGTAAATGAGAATAGGAATTCCAGTTTTCTAGTGGAGGTGCACGGTTTGGGGGCATACACTTGAGTTTATAGCAAGTAGCATGGTAATGCCTTTCTGTTCCATAATAAGGTAAATGATATAACTACTGTAAATCTTATTTTCCTTTTATAGCTCAGCTTGTCCAGTGGTCCTGATGTGGTATTGTATGTAGTGTTGTTGGCATATTTAAAAACTACCTAACAGGCAAACAAATTGGTGAAATTTATAGAAAACAGAAGTCAAGTGGGTTAATCTTGAGGCCAAATATTACTGTAAGGAAAAATTCTGTTCATGCTGATTCATTTGAAAAAGCTTGAGACTTGTCTGCCTCTGGGTACACCTGCACAGTTTTATAATCCAAATTCACACAATGCAAATGTTTTACAAACATTTTTTAGAAGAGTTTCTCCTATTTTTCTTTGGATGAACTCTGAAGCTCAGCATTTGTGTTCTCCAAAAGTGAATGGGAAGTGTATTTTTTTTGTCCTTCATTTAGGAAACAGTATTTTCTCCATAATCTCTTAAAAAGCGATAAAGGGATAACACTATTTACTTTCTTGATAATAGATATACTGTTGTGATAATAGGATATTGATTTTCCTTTATGAATAATATACAAACAATGATCCCAATTAGAAACTGAATTTGAGTTTCAGCTGATCCAGGGTGTATTATAATTTTTTCCTGCGAAAATGTTTTACAAAAGCCTGCTGGTATAAACACCTCCCTCTCCCATAAGACTTTATCATCATGTGGTGATTTTTTATGTTTTATGAGCCTGGGCAAAAATACGCAGTGGTATGTTTAATTCAGGTGTGTGGAATATATGCATACTCAACAAGAGGCAGATAGTTCCTGAATGAGCTTTCCTGCTAATAAACACTTGTCACTGAACTATCCACTTCAGCTATCTTTCATTAGCATAAAGTTACTCCTACCTTGCGGCAATCTGCTGTTCATTTGTTGAGGGAAAGGAGCGTGTGGTCTTAAAAATAAAATCCCTGTCCTGAGATACTAATTAAACTTACCACATAAATTTGGTGTGTCCTGCACTAGCAATGTCCAATGAAGGTGAACTCTAATAGACAGGGAAGTAATTTCAAACCTTGCCTTCCCTAGCATCTAGACATCACTGAATGCGAGTGAGCTATGGTCTGGTTTTAATATTTAAAGATAAAGGATATAAGTGGGAACTTCTGTAAGCTGCACTCCATAGCAAAGTTTCAAAAACATCCTGGTTTTCAGAGTTTCCTCCTAATTTAGATCCATTAACTCAAAGCTCTTCTGCCCTTGAAAACATACACGTATTACAAACATGCACGTACTATGATCTGTGAAGGTAGAGATTGCATAGGATCAAGCAGAATCTGAATGTGTCGCAGTTTCTGTGTGCGTTCTTTGTAATTTCTTGCCAGATGGAAAAACCCATGGAGGAAAATTACAATAATGGTTTATAGTTTTGTCAACTTTTTCGGTCATATTGATATAAAGTTTTATTTTTTTAGGTTCACACTGAATCATGATCTTTTCCTAGAACACTTCTAGCACTGCTATTATCATATTAGTAGGATATCTCCTGAGTGATTTTTTTTTCATAACTGGGTTGCATTTTCCATGTTGCATACATTTTCCATATTGCATACATTGCAGTCCCAAAATACATGGCATTCAGTGGGACTTATAAGGTGTATGACTGAGTGAATGCTTGAATGATTTATTACTGCTTCCTATGACAAGTTTCTGAGAGAACAAGCTGATTATGGATTCTAAAAGGTATGTCTTTGAATAAAATAAAAATATTTGTAGAATTCTTGGCACAGTTCTGCTACTCTGTTCATCCCTTTCATTTGTTCCCTAGCACACAGGTGAATCTTTTCAGTTTCCACTGTAGGCAAGCACAGAAAAATCACACATTTCAGAAAATATTCCTTGCGTCTCTACACATACATGAACAAGGTTATTATTAGAATTTTTTAATATACGTTTCCCATGATATGTCAGAAATGTGGAACTAATCTCAAATTGTTTCTAGAATATTTTCCTCTGGTGCCAACTAATTCACACCCTAACCTTGTTATTGCTCTGGCAACAGCTGACATTCCTTCAGTGGGAATACTGAGCTCTACTTGTCCAGTTGCCAGGATGAATAAGGAGAAAACAGCAGCTTATAAACAAGAGACCATTTCAGCGTTCTAACAGTGGTTACTAAAACCTACCTCCACCTTCCTGTGGAAAATCTTTTTCAATAGTGGTTCCTGAAGGTCTCTAGTCACTTTTATGAGAATTAGAAAGCACTGAATAATTTTAAAGCTCTTTACTCTTTGTGCAAGTTTTGTACGTGCTTCAGGCGACTCGATGAGTTGAATCTTCTGGTATATTAAGGAACATGGTAGGTTCACATTTGTTGTTGCAGTCCTTATGCAGCTGTGCAGTTAGCACACTGCTTATGTGAAAAGTTGAGCCCAATGGCATAATTCTTGGCTGCTATGCAATGTGACAGCTCTTTCCCACTCCATGTACTGGATTTGTTTGATCAACCACATGTGGCAAACAGGATTCCTTAATACAGAGATGCTACAACACTGATATCAATGCCAATGTGTACCATGAATGTATGCTTCCTTGTGAATGTGGAGAAAGAATTGATGCTGTGATTTTATCCCAATGTAGCAATCTTTGATAGATTTTGCTCTATATGATCACATTTTTTCTGTCATGGCTTTGCCCTGGCCTAGACTGAATCAGTAGCTAAATGTGAGCAATTCCTCCCCTCCTCCACAGGAAATGGGGAAAGGGATATGAGAGTAAAAGACGTGTAGGTTAGAAACTAAAACTTAAACAGTTTTAATGAAAGAATGATAATAATAAAGAAAATACTATTAATAAGAAAATATTAAAATATATACAAATATAGAAATTTGCACACGCACCCCACCCACTCTGACTGCATCACCACAGATGCTGCAGAGCAGGCACAGAGAAAGATCCTGGGCTGGACTCAGCAGCAGCAGGGAGATGGACTGAGGAATTGGATTTAGGGATGCATGGATCTGGGATTGGGGAGCAAAAAGACAGATGAGGTCCTTATTGGACACCAGTCATCAAAGAAGAGAGCTTGATGCTCATGATCTCTCATGATCCCTCAGTTTCATACAAGTATGATGTATATAGAATGGAATAATCTGTTGCTCAGTTTGGAATCACCTGTGCTGTCCACTCTTTCCTGCAGGTGTGAACCTTTTCCTCCCCTTTCACTTACGGCATTCCATCAGCTCAAGGATGGCCTTGAGTTCTATAGGAATAAGTATAAGCAAAGGCTTTTCTGTGGACAGAAACACTGTCTGAAGTACATGCAGTTAACTTTCAAAAAATGAAGTTACTTAGACAAGGCTTAGCTGAAAAGTTAGGAAATTGGTTCTGCTTTAGCGCAAACCAGAACATCTTCATATGGTTTTAAAGTACTACTGCTTAAAAGTATTGTGTCAGTGTGGTTCTTCATTTAGGTTAATTTATCCTCCTGAGGCAAGGGAGGCTGCTGTGCTACTTTTGGTACACAAGTAGAATATTAACTGTCTTAGTTACCGCTGTTCAACACTGATTTAAGCATTGTGGAAATAATTTCAGGATTCTGCCATAAAATTTAGTTTATTGAGGTAGTCGGTACTTACACAAACATCAGTAAAGAAGAGGAGGAATTCTGTCTGAAGGATGATTTCAGCACAAGAATAAACAAATAAGACACAGGCAGCAAAATGCAGGCTGAAAATGAGAAATTAAGCAAAATTAATTGTGGAAATCCTACCATAGGATACTCTGAGTGCTAAAATTTTGTGAGGATTCAAAAATAGTTGGACGACTCAGTGGAATAAATATGCATTGGAAGCTATAAAGCATAATTAGATCACTATATTTTTTCATTCTGAGGAAGTAAAAGTGTTTCTGCTTAAATAGTATGGCTAAACTACTTGAATTAACTCCTTTCCATTAGACCTGTCACACGACTAGTTTTGTACAGGCCTGCATGGTTTTGGTTTGCCTTTGGCAGACACTGATAGGATTGTTGAATGTTCTGGATTTTCTCAGTTTGAGTGGACTAGGCACAGTGCAGAATAATGTGAGCATGTTTGCACCCACATCTGTGCAGCAGTTAATTGTTCGAGTTGATCAATTTTTCAGTCCAGCACAACCCTTCACCTCCCCTCCTCATTCACGTGCTCCAGAGTAACTTAAATTCATGGCACTCCTTCAGGTGACAGTTACATGATAGCCATACCAAAAGGAAGTTGACAAACCCGTTATATCTTGTTTACAGCATCTGGCCAACTAAGTTTTTAATTATGTACAGGGATCTTTATGGTGGGAATCTGTGCTAGCAGCATACATGAGATCTGTAACAATCCGTAAGGCTTTACCAGATGCAATGATATTGAGCTCCAGTGCAAGATGTCAGAACAAAAATAATAAGACTGGATTGATTAGTGGATTCGCATTGCTTTCTATTTGTTGCTGCTGTTCTAATCAAACTGCAGATGTTAATTTTAAAAAGCACCTTAGATTTAGGAAATAGAAATGAATAGAAACTTTTTTGTAGCCACTTACTTATCTTTTACCTTGTGAGGAGGTCTACAGCATCCTGAGTTGTCCATTACTGGAGTATTGCTGCAAGGCAGGAAAGGGTGGGCATGTCCAAAATACCATTCCTACTACAAACAACAAAATATACACAGCGAGAGTCATGAAAAATTTGTGTTTTCAGTTCAGCAAGCAAAAATTTCCAAGTATTGATGGTGCAGTTTCTCAGTTAAGCCTTAAAATATATACCTTTACCCTTCTAAAAGGATAAGGGTTTGGGTTTTTTTGGATTTGTTTTTTTTTTTTTATTTTTAAAGTGTTGTACAAAAGTGTGCAAAGTATTGTGGGAAAAAAGTAAGGAAATGCAAAATGCATTTAAAAGAAATTCATCCAAATCTAACATAGTGCCTGAAAGAAACAAATTCTGTCTGTCTAAAAATAAACTCAGTTCAATCAGATGTTACCCCTTTGAACATGAAACCTCTTATGGATATGCAATCAGTACTTTGAGCCTCATATCATTAGTTTTCTAGCAGAACTAGCTGTCACCACTAATTTTAATGTTACTCCTAGCCTAGAAAAATAAGTGCTGTTTTTGTGGAATGAGCTATGCTTTGTTCCATTTAATGTATCAGCAGAATCATTAATAAAGTCTGAGGGCAGAATTTTACTCCTGATGAAGAATAAGGCAGAAAGAACACAGCTTAATGTTCATATCTCAGGATGAGTTTCATTAAGGATGGGGGAAGGCATTGTAATGTTCAGAAAGGGCTATAATCTGCATCTGGGTTCTCTGTAATGGGATGAACCAAGTCATGAGGCATCAACAGAATCCTTGATTCAGGTTTTCTGATAAGCCTATTTTAGCTATTGTAGATTTTGCCTCTACTACAGAAGTAGAAACTAGGGTAGTGGGATGCATGCATCTTTCTCTTTAGAAGCCTGGAATGTCAGTCAATAGTCAACATAGAGATGTCTTATAGAGAAGGAATTAGAAATATAACTATGAAAATCTGGCCTTTGAAACAGTCCTCCCAAACCCTGTATTTAGCATATGACTTGTGTCATACATGGCAGTTCATTTATACAATGCATGGACCATACCTTTGATAAATCCCTCCTCCTATCCATCTGCTAATCCCTCTTATATACAGACATTTCCATATCTTCTTAGTTCTTTTACTCTCTTTTAAACTTTACTGTTTTCATTACACATTTTTCCAAATACCTTGTCTGGTGTGCAAGGCAGTATTCAAGGTTGAGTTGACTATTCCAAAGATGCATTGAAGAAGAATGCATAATTCTGTAGGGATCTTCTTTGCTTTTGTTAACCTGTAAGCACTAATGTTTCTAAGCATTCTTTTACCAAAATGCCCAAAATGATGCTTGGAGATAGTGAATTTGAAATATGTTATAGTCTTATGTAAGTAATTTAATTTCTTTATTCAAACAGCCATTCTCAGTGTAATCTGCTACTGCATTGTTCAGTTAACTCTCCTTAGACTTCCCTAAATTTCTCTGCAAATTATTCTTTTTTATCTAACATAAATAATGTATTGTTGCTTGTATTGTCAAATGTCTAGTTAATTCCTTGACTACTGGCTACTAGCTAATTCCCTACTACTTTTCTGTGTGTGAGTCAATACATTTCTCAATATAGAAGAGACACTGCATTAAGTGTCTTTCAGATTTTTATGACTATTTTATAGTCAAGTCAAGACTCATAAAAATTTTACAATTGAGTTTGCATTGCAAGTTCTGCTAATTTTTATCTAATTGCTCCAATAGGATGTACCATATATCTATGAAATTGGTCAAATTCTTCCATCGTATCATCTATTCACTGTAAAGTTACACTTTCTAAATCTAATTTATGGTAGATTCATGCCAAAGTAGTGGATATTGTAAGCATCAGTGTGGCTCTACTTTCTGTTAGTCTTCTGTCTCTTTGTGTGATGTATCTCAGAGACACCTTTCTAAACAATATGTTGTGATATGAGTAACAGACTTAAAACAATTTGATATTAGATCTTATAGCCACCAATACATGAATGATCTCTGTTGCATAGAAGAAGCAACAAAACTTCCCTGAGGTTGAGGGTTGTTCATGGACTCCCTCATGGCTGCCTCCCTAGGCAGATTGCCTAGGCAATCTGATGGAGAGCCCAAAACCCATTCTTATTCCAGGATCTAATGATTAGGATAGACTGTATTTCAGGGACATGAACCCACAGCTCTGACTTAGGTCTAAACAAGGAGACTAGAAGTCTCATTCCAATTGGGGTCTAGATTCTGAAAGCAACTGGTTCTATTTTTCTGAAATTGCCATTAGTAAGATCTTTTTTTAAAAAAACAACAAATCAGTAAAAAAAAAAACAAACAGAAAAGACAATCTGCCTGCGAGTCACATTTTTTTTTGGCAAGAATATGTGTACCTGACTAAGTTATGAAGTTATGCTTATAGTGCATAGGAGACAATCAGAGAAAATGCTGAAGCAAGACTATGTCTGACAGCTGAATGTATCACTGAAAGTCCCTGGTGTCTCTGCCATGTGACAATCATTGCTAGTTCCCATGATTTCATCCCAGATCTCATGATGTTTGGTGTTTACTTGAAGCCAAAACCCCTTTTAAGCATGTTAGCATGTGCCAATGTGAGATTTCTTTTTTTTGACAGTGTGATACGAATGCTCCACAGGCAGCAAAAGACAAGTATCTTTCTCTCTCAAATGTAATATGACACCTCTGACATTCTACCTATTTGTAGTATTGTTATTTGCTTATTCAATGATGTGATAACTGATTTGCAAATTAATGTTATCTTTATGGAGAGGCTGGTGCATGAATTGTAAACTCCTGGCAGACCTGAGTTTCTAGCTTCTGACAAGATCATCTTTGTGATATACAAGAACATCAGGAAACAGATACATTCCTTTGGATCACATTTTTTTAGTATGAGAAGGCATGACTAGTTTTAGCACTCTGGAAAAATTAGATCACAGGACAATGTGAGGACACACTTAAAGAGAAATCTTTACTCTCTCTCAGTGAGGGAGTCATAGCAATCCATTCTGTAAATAAAGAATTGCCTGTAAGATAAAAGAACCCCTTTATGGGTCTTTTATTTCAACATGAGAAAGCAGACTGGAAAGCCTGCATAGTGTTACTCTTACAGGCAATAGTCAGAGGTGGTTCAATAGTCAGCAGTGCCTAAAACCTTAACAGTGCTGGGCATAGTTCACTCCTCTTTAGATTATGGGTAGATTTTGATCTTTGGTGGTTGTCTTGGTCCTTGAAGAAATTTCCGAAGGCATTTTTCAAGATGTGTGCTCACTTGTGAGTGCACAGGTTTTACATCTAATATTTATTTGGGGTTCCTTTATTTTGGAGTGTTGAATTTTTACAAATGCGGATATAACTACATGTATTTATTCCTTATAGCCTCGCTTCAAGTAACTGAAATGTACATCACAAAATATAACATAAAACTTGAAAGTATAAGTCAAGGTAACCCACTGCCTGGCAACTTAAAAGCTACAATTTCACTTCTCTTACTCTTATTTGCAAATTTCCAAAGGCAGGAGACAAGCTTACTTGAAGCCAGAAGGCTGAAGCTGTTTTAGTTCCCTAGTAGAAAATGTGGCATATTATTTAAACAAAAAGCATATAGTTTTCTGATTACTTTAGTTGCTTTAGTGAGTAGATTTAAAAAAAAAAAAGAACTAAAAAATGATTGTATTATTGTCTTCCATGGTCACAATAATGGCCACACTGAAAGTTATTGTAATGCATCTTCCAACTGTAAGAATTCACCGGTATCTTAAAAGAAATGAAGACTTGCTGTAAAACTACTTCCAAGTGTGGAGAAACCATTTGGCACTTCAGGAACCAAGAAGTACTGAACGAGTGTCAGAACCAGAACAAATACCAAGTAAAGTCACTGAGGAGGAGAGAAAAAGAAAAGGAGGAGAGACCAGAAACATCAAGGTCAGCCAGGTAACCTGCAGTATGCCATTGAAGTTTAACAACAGCAGTGACTATGGACTCTCAGATTAAAGACGTTACCTAGAGCCCAGCTGATGCTCATTACTATTGCTAGGCTTGACTGACCAATGATATCAAAGCTAGCAGAAGCCATCAGAGGTTTGCTAAACTCCAAACCACAATGAAAATATCAAGTCCTCAACTTATTAGACATGTTTTGTCAATATTATCTGACTTTAACATGGAAAAACAAGACAGCCTGGAAGCATGAAACATTACCATGAGCAAGGGTCCCTCTCTTTTCTCACTTCTGCTCAACAGAAAAGCAAAAAGATGCTCCTAGTGCCCATGGAGTTAAGAAAGGGAAGGAAGTAATACAGCTTTGAAGGTTGCTTTGCTAGAGGATATTCAGGGAAACATCCGTATCTGTTCTCCTTAAGGGGAGGTTGCTGAGGTTTGCCTGAATGCTTCCCTTGCTCTGAAGGGCAAGTCTGTCTCCTTAAAAGTGATTAATTTTGTGTAAGGAGTATGCTATATGACATAATAAAACTTTAATCCTTTTTCATACTTGGGTAGCATATATGTCTCTCAAAACAAAATATGATGGGATTATGTCACTCACTATCAGATAAATCAAACAAACAAATGCGAGATAAAATTTAGACAGGAGACAGTAGAAAAATAAACCAAAACATTTAGTTTATTTTTAACTTAATTTACAAATAAGTATTCTTAGAGTCTCTCATATGATGTAGATTTTCAATTGACTCTTCTTTAAGAAACACTGAAGTTTTGTGTATTTAATAACAGAGATTATTTCTGTGGAATGGAAATAAGCTATGATTTAAAGTTTGGGTTAGCCATGCATATTATAAAATAAGGTATTTTTTCCCTATTTTTTTCATGATGTCACTTCTGCTACTTTTACTTCTAATCTGTCTAAAAATCAGTAATAGCTGGCTTTTCCACAAAACCTTTCCACCAGCCATGAGAATGAAAACATAGGTAGGTATGTAGATTGAACAAAAGATACATGCTATTCTGGGGCAGCTGGACAAATCCTTTTTAGCTCTTTCTACCTGAGTTTCTTTCCCAAGGAAACGAAGGCAGTATGGGGAGGGCTGGTGTGTGACTTTATTGTGGGGTCGGAGCATCTAGAGCTCAGAAGTTCTCCAGGCTCCACCACTTGTGAGGTAACTTTAATCAGACTTGTTGTTTTGTATTGTCTGTTGCTTTTGCTGGTACTTGCATTGATGTCTTATGGTAAGCACTGGTGAGCATGGTAAGCAGCACCTCTCACTTCTATTTAGTCAGTCCTGAGTGCATCAGTTTTGGGGAAATCTCAGTTAATGTCATTTTTTTTGTTCTGACAGCCTGATCTGATCTCTGTGTTACTTCCCTCTGGAAAATTACCATCAGTGAGAAACAAAGAGCCTTGTTAAAACAAATCTGATCATCAGGAAGTGAGATGAATTGCAGTTTACAATATTTAGGTCCTTCATCAATATCTTTCTGTTTTCATCCTTAGCAGCACAAGTTACTAGAAAACCACATCAGAGCTGTTCCATCCCTGACATGGGACTCTTATGCAATGAAAAAATGAATTAATTTCACGGTCTAGGTCTCTAAGCTCAAGATATTCCGTACCATGCCCTAGGATATATTAAAACCATCTAAATTCCTAATTGAAACTGTTGCTTAACTAGAATAGAAGAAAATCACATGTGTGAAGGGCTGATACAAAGTTAGTCCTTGATTTGTAGACGAACAACTTAGAAAAGAAGACCCATCCTGATCTCACCATCTTCTGCTCCAGTTTCATCCTGAGTAAACACACAAGCAACATAACAGCAATAAATCTACCAAAATAAACTATGTTCTCTCTCTCATAACTATGAATACTTCTGCACACACCCACACCCACATACAGACACACCTGGAAAAATGAGAAAGAATGAGAAAGCAGACGTGATAGTTCTCAATCTTTTCATTACTGGCAGGTGCTCAGTTACTAAGGCAACAAGAAATGTGCAAGAAGCTGCATAGAATTAAAAAGAAGGAAGCTAAAAGAAGAACAAATACTTCTATGAAATCTCTGTAATGGACAAATTGACTGTCCTTTAACTTTTCTTAATGGAATATGTGTCAAAAATTTAGTTATGGCATTGAGGAACTCTGATGCATCTATGCTTATAAGTCTTCCCCTTATCTACATTAACTGATTTGACTTTTGGATGCACATTTCCTATAATTGTGCTTTAAAAGAACTGTGTTAATATTGTAGTTTTCATGGGCTGCAGTGGTATCCTCTGCACATCTCACACTATTTGAAATGATGAGGGCTAAACGTCAGAGCTGATGCAGAATTTTCAAGGAATACACATTTTAACTTTGTGAAAGATTTTAGGGACCTTTAGTCCTCAACAGAAAGAAGTATCCATCCTATAACATCCTGAGGAACACAAATCCTGAATATGTGGTGCTTAGTTTCAAATCTTGTCCTAAAAGGAATCTCAATATACTTTTCATTTTGCTTATAAATGACCTGCCACACATTGGCTATTTTATAGGTTTTAAAAATTGTTTCTGACTCTCTGATTTTTTCACTGCAGAAGGTGAAGAAAACATGAGTATTGTATTTGAAAATAGAACACCTAAGGGAATGCTAGTAGCTATTTTGTGGTTACAGTAATCCCTCTGCATTTATCTGAGAGGGAGCAAAAATATCATCTCATTTAGAAAAAAAAAAACAACAAAATCAACCATTTAGAGCAGTCATTGTTTTCCACATTTTAATTCTGGAAGGTCAGTTGCTCTTTTCAATTTAAAAGGAAGAAAAAGTAGCGAGAGATGCCTGTTCGTACTTACAGGTATTTTCTTCCTGTATTGAATGACTTCAAATGAAGTTATTAGATCGGATGAACATGGAGAATTTTGCAAGTGGTGGCTTTCAACAGAAGGGAATTTTGAGGTCTGAATGGTGTACTTGTTCATAGCAGTTGTCTGAAAGTCAACATTTCAAGAAAACAATATTTACTTGCCTCTGGCAGCCAGAGAAAGCAACCATAAACTGTTGGATAACTGTCTGTAATGATTAAAAGGAAACTGAGATATCCAAGTGTTTCATAACATGGTATTTCCTTTTTTTCTTTTTGTCCTCCTTACCTTCCTCAAAGTCCATACTTGAAATCTTTTAAGCTTTTTCTTGTCTAACCAACACAAGAGGAAGATAATTCCTATTGGTTTATGTGCAAAATACAGCAGCATTTCTTATGTCAAGACTTAGTAGAACTGGCAGCCAAAAATCTTTGTCTGTGGTACTATCAGATTTCAAAAGCAATCCGAGACTGGTCAATGCTTGCATGAGAGTTTCAGCAGGAAATTTAAGTGTTTCTAGGATTCCTGGATGGTAGCTGAACTTGCATTTATAATCCTGTTCACTGTTATTTACTACAGTGACCAGAGGGTGTCTTCCCTCTAGTATCTGGCGTAATATGCACAAGCAAACCACATTAATGTCCAGTGTTTGGTAGTATTCTTTAATGTTCAGATGCTATACATAAGTGCATGGTGGAGTAATGCAATAATGATTATTGCCTGAAGCAGAGGAGGGTCTGACTTGATGGCATGAGAAGAAAAATCACCAAGGACAGTATTGGAACAGATTGTCCAGGCGCACTGTAAATTCTCTGTCCTTGGAGGTTTTCAAGACACAACTGGATAAAGTCCTGAGACACCTGATCTGAATTCATCATCAACCCTGGTTTGCACAGGAGGTTGTACTAGAAACATCCTGAAGTCCCTTCCAACCTGACTGACTTGATCATAATATTTTTTTCACATTCAAAACAAGATTTGTGTTAAAGTAGTCAATCTTCCTTATAGACAAATTTGTTCATATCCAGAGATAAAAATCTGTGTTCGTGAAAACAATCTTTCCCTGAAAAACTTCTTCAGATGATCAGTTTTCAGTGTTGGCTTTCTTAAAGAACTCCCCAAAAGATGGGAGGGAAGGAGATTTTAAAATTGTTGCACCTTTTTTACAGTTTATTTTTTTCTTAATGACTGAGTATATGCTCTGTTAGAAATGGCTGTTTTTTTCTTTACTTTTTCATTGTATAATGATTGTTGCCATCATCAATCATCAGTATATTATTTGCAAACAAGGTAATCTTTTATTGATTGAGACTAGGGGATTCTTCGAAAGACTAATACAGTCAGGTAATATATTCAAAAGTCAAGCAGGATATAGAATTTATCCATTTATTTCCCCGGAGAACTCTCCACTCTGTGCAGATTCCAGGAACTGATTTTTCAGGACCCTGGAATAATGCAGTGATAGATCATTCTTCCACTCATTGGCTAACAGCATTCAGACCACAACAGTATGCAGGGTCTCTGAACTTTTTCACAGTTTCTTTGAATTTGTTTTTCCTAATTCTATTTCATAAGCATCAGTTCAAGTAATTAACTGATCTGAATTTATGTCCTTTATTCAAACAAACTGACTAGCTTTAGTAGTTCACTAAAAAGAAAATTTAGTATTTATCTTTCCAGTAATTTTCTTATCACACACTTCTGATTTTTTCTTTATTTTTTTCATTTTACTCAGAGCAGAAGTGCTGATATACTGTAAAAAAATTTCTCACGGTATTTTTTCAATAAAGAAAGGCAGGGCACAGCAGAAATTTCTCACTGTAGCTTTTACCTCTGTAGAATTTCTGGATGCCTGTAATAAATGAATCTGAGACTGAAATATTGTTCAGACAGAACACTTCTCAGTGGTGGTCAGAACAAAATGTTTTGAAGTTCTGGAATGAACTCATCAGACAAATGCTATCAAAAATGACTGATTGCAATTCCTAATCTGCTTCATCATTTTAATCTTAACTTCATTTTAAAACGATTATCCATCACAGGCTTAAAACACGTTTGAAACCATATGAAAAGCGAATACCTGTAATTGTCAGAAAGTCCATAATGACTAATGAAGTTAGAGAAACTATGTTTTTGAAGTCACTTATGGAGATTTTTCAATGGTCTTTGAAATAGTATTTAATTTCTTCTCACCTCTCTACTCAGGTGTATAAATTACTGCTTTTCTAACTATATAAGTACTTGAGGAATTGAAGAGGCCTTTGTTAACTGATCAAAAGTACTTACATATTCCATTAAAGAGTCACTATTTGCAAAGTCTTTCTATTAAGCTATTCTGTCTATAGAATATGACTTTCCTTTCCAGCCTTGAAGGATTTTATCTATCTATATAAAACTTAGAGAAATTTTATAGCTAGCAAGATTATTAAAATTGCAAAAAGTAAATTATACCAGTATTAGTGCATGCATAGGATATAGCACAGTCAGAGTTATAGAATAGTAACATAGAAATAAATATTGCTGATCTTTTTCAGTCAAGAGAGAAACACTGGAAGTTTTTGTTCACAATTCCTTGTCATTATTTTTTAATTATTAAGTCCATTTGAAGAGAGTTTTGTTTTGTTTTGTCTTTAATGTAAAGCCAGAAATTGAACAGTTGGAGTGATTTTCTTCATATTACTGATACATTTTTTCAGGTGATGACTCACACATAGTAGATTTTGACCTAAATCAGAGTTCAATGTCACTTTTGGGATCTTTTCTTCTTACTTTCTTAAATGTTTCCTGTTCTTTTGTTCTTATACCACTGTGAATGGCAAGTAATCTTTCAAACTAAAAGTACAATAAACCTACAAAACAGACTGAGCAGAGATCTAGTAAAATGCATGTAAACAAATTGAAGTTTTGTAGGTGATATTACCTGCATATTTATTTTCAGTAGATAACTTGGATTTCCTATGGTTTATTTTTAAATATTGTTCTCATGATAACAATACTTTAATATTAACATCAGATACTTTTAGCCTTACCTCGGGTTTGATATGCTCAGACTTTGCATGAAAGTAAATAAATGTCTAATGTCTTTGCTGTGTTTATAAGATGTCATTGTGTTAGTTTGGATATCACTGTTATATTCCGATAGCGTAAGACATACAAGTTTCTGAAACACTAATAGCTTGATGCCAGAAAGACTACAAGTTATTAGGTTGGAGGCAGTGTCATGGCATGTTGCAAACCATCTCAAAAATCATGTACTGTGATGATGTAGAGTTGAATCTTAGGAAGTTTAAGAAGTTTAGTGCCGTGAATATCTTCTTAGCTACAGGACATAGGAGATCTGCTAAAAATCTTCAGATATCAAACTAGCTGGTCCATGAATCTATGCAGAACTGGCACTAAAATCTCAGCGTCTTTCCTCTTGAAGCTGTAGGCATCAACTAATTAGTTTACTGTGAACTGCCAACACCAACTCTAAGGCAATTGTGCCAGGTACCTAAGCTATCAGGCGAGAGTGGATGTTTCAGACGATTCCTATAATCATTGGGTATTATTTTCTGTTGTCCTCCTGCTACTATGAGACTGAATTTTAAAATGGCAACTTGGGAATGTGCATGTTCTACTTGTTTCCAGGAGCTCAGTTTTTCAGTGCAATAGCAACTCTGCCAAGAGGGTTTTATACAGCATACAGTTGGAGTTGCCAGACAGTAAAAGAAAAGCATAAGAATTCCTCAATCGCTGGCTTGCGTACTTTTGTTTCCATAATGTATTGAACCTTCTAGCTATTAGGAAAGGGAAGCTGGTTTTACTTGGAAGAAAAACATCATCTAATTACTATTTCCCTGCTAGGTTGTCCCAGTCTAGGATTCCTCTCATCTCTGTGCACATGACACAAAATATCAAGTTTTTCCTAAGTATAGCAATGTATGTCTTCATATCAACTTAAGCATTAAGAAGATGTTCTTGAAGGTCAATGAGCTTTTTCCTTAATGCTTAGGTGTTAAAGAATGATGCCTTTAAACTCAACACTAAATATTTAAAGAGTGATCGTGGCCTTGTAGTTTGGCAAGAGTGATGAGCTCAGCGAATGATGTGAGGAATGAACACAAATTATCATCGAGATATCTGAATGTATCTCAACACAATGGGGACTGGAGGGTGACCTGTTTTAGGTATACAGCTTTATCAGTGGATGATTGGGTTGTGGTAGTGTGAGCAGCCTTCCCTGACAAAATTAGTGGAGAGTAATGTTTTCCTGAGGCAGCTAGATCAGCATAGAGGGCAGAGGATTGCATATGTGACCTAGTTCAACATAAAGTGTAAAAACTGAGCTACTAAAACATACTTTGAAGAACACCCAGGGCTTGAGCTGGCTTAAACACACATATTCCTTCCCAATGACTGAGAAAATCTAGTGTCATGGTGCTGGAGCATATGGAGACTGGTAATAGGCATCGTATTTTAGTTGTGATTCAACTGCATATTGGAATTGCTGTATTATGCTCATGTTGTCATTTAAGCACATTGCTGTAATACTCTGCTAAATCAAAATTCTGTGTCATGTTAAATACCTGCAAATAAGTAAGTCTGACACTGAGCATTAGGACCTTTTTGTGTGGAGTGTCTAGAAGAACCGAGTCAGAGACTAGTGGGGTAAGTACTTTGGCAGCAAAAAGAAGGCTAAGGCAAATGTTGTCCTGATGCTCTATAGGCAGCATTCCTGGTAACAAAGGACACTTAAAAATTTGAGGTACTTCGTGCCTTTTTTTCTCAATTTTTTACTAGTAAGGACTGCTCCCATGTTCCCAAGCCTATTGGCAGCATCTGTAGAATAAACTGTGAGAGATAGAACTAGGAAGTACTTATGCTAGTTGAATATTCACAAATCCATGGGACCAGACAGAGTGGGTCCAATAGCCAATGTCATTGCAAACACAATTTCTATCACATTTGGGAGATCAGGGTGATTGATGCAGATTACTGATGGCTGTAAAATGCAACATCACACATCTGTCTTCAAGAAGGAGGATCCAGGTAGCTACAGACCATTCTGTGCAACCTCAATCCCTTGGAAGGTTATGAAGCAAATCCTTCTTGAAGACATCTCCAGAAAGAAGAAGGACAGAAAATTCATTGGCAGCATCCAGTGTGGATTTATTATGGGCACACCATGCCTGACCAAACTGATTGCCTTCAGTGATGCAATGATTGTCTTTGTGAGTAAGGGGAGAACAGTGGATGTTGTATAGACCTTTGACATAGTCTCCCTTAGTATCCCTTGTAGCTAAACTAGTGAGATATGGATCAGATAAATGGACTGCAAATTTGTAGAAAATGATCTGTGCTGTTAACTCGAAGGATCCATGGTACAAGATCTACCTATGGCCAGTTACTAGTCCCATCCCCCAGGGATCAATGTTGTTTAATACCATTATTAATTATTTGGATGGTGAGACAGCTTGGGTACAATACCAAATTTAAGGAGTTGGGGAGACAGTACATTGGAAGGCAAGGTTTCCACAAAGAAGACTTTATACAAGCTGGAGAAATGAGACAATAAGAACCTTAATTAAGTTTAATATAGGGAAATGTAAATTTCTGTGTCTATGATGGAATAATTCCATATAACAGGGTCTTACTTCCTGGGGACTGACTGTCTAGAAAGCAGCTTTGAAAAAGAGGACCTGGGTGTCCTGGGTTACTTTCTATAGTTGAGGAACCCTCAGTAGAAGACATTGTGTATCAGTGGTAACACAGAGGTGAAATAATTTTAAAAAGTATTTTAAAGTGGGAAAACAAGCCATAAATCTTGGAATTTGTTTAAGAAAGTATTTATTAGCAAAATAAAAAAAAGTTATTTCAAGTGCCAACATATGAATGAAATCTCTGACAAGTAATACCAGTGAAACAGAAAGGAGTGAGCAATGTAATTTTTTTTTGAGGAAAGTGGCAAAAATATATGTAAGCTTGGTATCTAGAATTATCATTTGCAAATCAAATACACTTTTCAATTAAGGTACACGGTATTGAAAATACGATTTGAAAACTAGAAATTGCTTTTTTATTTCTTTCTGGCTAGCTAGAATAGTGTACATCAAAAGGTTACATCAACTATTATTTTTATGGTCTATTTTGAAATTAGATTCCCTATAACTATTCAAGAAATTCATTCAGCTATTCAGTCTTCATCGGTTGTGTTATCCTCCACTTCATTAACAAAACAATGGAGTAAAGGAGGGACTAGGGACAGAAAATCTTCAAAATTTATTCTGTTATTCTGTAGCAGTAATTATCCTTCAGTTGTTCACAATTTCCATAATGACAGTATTGAAAGAGAAATTGAGAAAAATACCTGACGGTTAGCAAACACAATAGAGAAGGTCAAGATTCACAGAAGTCTTCACTTCAGGTTTAAAGGGAGTTCTGCATAAGATGATTTTTAATCTTTACTGGGAAGAATCTCCTGTAGCAGTGTACAACAACCCAGGTACTTGTCGACAACATGAAAATTACAAGAGCTTCAGGAAAAAAAAAACCAACCAAGACAAACTTTCAAAAAAAATTGATGCTCCAGAAAAAAGCCTGGTGGATTTTTTTCCCAGTTCTGTCCTTGAGGAATGTAGACTTTCCCTCAAGCTGTCGTGACTATAGTTTCATTAGAACCCCAGCAACATCTGTTTTTTCCATCTTTCTTGTTTTCCATGGGTCCTATATCATGTATTTACTACCATGTCTCTGTGTTTATTTACCTTCTTTGCATCTGCTTCCTCTTTGTTTTCTCACTTACCCTGTGGTCAGTTTGATATTATCAGGGTTACCTTCAGGCTGCTGCCTGAATGCTGCTGGCTATGCCACCACTACTCTGTTTCCCTATGGACTCCATGTTTGTCACAAGTGAAATATTCTGTCTAAAAACTAAAAGTCAGCATGGCAAGTAAATGTAGGGGCATGGGGCCATCAGTCTCTGTAGTAAACACCACCTATCGCCATGGAGGAAGAACCGGTTGCCTTCACATTCTGAATTTAATACTTTTTTTTTGTGGTGAGGCAGGCATCAAAGAATTGTTGTTGTCTATGTGTATATTCAGTATAGGCTTACAGCACTCTACAGCTGCTGCTTGTCTTCCCTATAATGATATTTTTGGTTATCTTGCATAGGTTTTGCTCTAGAGCATAGTTGTTTTTCAGTTTGTTTTCTGTTGCTGATTTGTTTTTGGTTTTTTTTTCATGTAGCATTTTCCACAGCAGTCTGTACACCTGAGTTGATTTTAGAAAGAGAACTCATAAATTCCTGATGCAGCATTCATGGTTATATCAGTGTTTCTTATATTCCAGATGGCAAAAAACATTCAAGGTTATTTTGTCTTTTTTTTAAGCCAAAAGTCAACATATCAAGAGGCAGTGGGCCAGGTAGTACTAGTCACTCAAATACTATATTGCCAGATGTAATCCTTGTACTACTGCCATATATCAGTGCTCAATATCATAGAATCATAGAATCACCAGGTTAGAAGAGACTCACCGGATCATCGAGTCCAACCATTCCCACCAATCTCTAAACCATGCTCCTCAGTACCTCATCCACCCACACCTTAAACACCTCCAGGGAAGGCCAGTCAACCACCTCCCTGGGCAGATTGTTCCATTGCCTAATGACCCTTTCAGTGAAGAATTTTTTCCTTATGTCCAGCCTAAACCTCCCCTGGCAGAGCTTGAGGCCATTCCCTCTTGTCCTGTCACCTCTCACTTGGGAGAAGAGGCCAGCTCCCTCCTCTCCACAACCTCCCTTCAGGTAATCATAGAGAGCAATAAGGTCTCCCCTCAGCCTCCTCTTCTCCAGGCTAAGCAACCTCAGCTCTCTCAGCTGCTCCTCGTAAGACTTGTTCTCCAGCCCCTTCACCAGCTTTGTCGCTCTTCTCTGGATCACTTTCTGTCTGTTGTCTCCTGTAATGAGTGGCGGAAAAAATACTTTTATCTGATCAATATATTTTCTGTATCTCAAATTCAACCTAGGACCATTAGCAAGAACTGTTAAGATAAGCAATAGTTCTCCTTGGCAGATATTTGCATAGTATTCTTCTCAACAGCATATAGAGACAAATCTCTTTTCAAAATACAGACTAGAGGACACTTGGAATTCCACTTCTATTGTATTTTTCCTAAAATAATTGCTCACTTAATTGCCATTTCTCCATGAGCAACTTCTTTGCATTCCGTTATTTAAAACCAAATACAATATGAATGCATGGCAAGATAAAAATAAATCAATATAATTTCCTTTGCCTGTTATAAGGAAGCATGGTCTGGTCAAATGCAGTTGATCTAATCTTGAATATCAGTGTTTCAGCTATTCTTCAAGTCTTAGAATTAACACAGCCCACAATGAAAAAGAACTGCTCTAAAGGGTGCTTACTATGAGTCCATGAGGTGAGTCAGCCAGTTGATGAACTGAATGCATTGGCCTGATTTTTACAAGGACCTATTGTATCTACTGTGCTCCTAAGACAGAAACAAAGTTTTTGCAGTATTTTCAAGCCATACCTATAGGTTCTGAACTATTATTGACAGGCCAATCACAATTTATTTGAGGTGTACAAGAAAAACCTACTTTGTTCACAGAGTCACAGAACCACAGGATCACAGAATAGCTGACGTTGGAAGGGATATGCGGAGGTCATCTGGTCCAACAGCTCAGCTCAAACAGGGTCACCTAGAGCACACTCTATACAGTGTATTGGATTGAGATTTTCACAATTATTTTCTATGTAAAATGTCAAAGAAATATTATATTTCCCTTGATTTTTAGTGTTAGTTGCATGATTATCTGGAAGTACACCTTATCCCTAGCTAATAAGCACATGTGTGATGATCCAAACCCTAACCTTCCTGTGCTGAGACAAAGAACTATATGAAGAACATCTATTTTCTCCGACAGGCGTGGCTAGTCAGCCACACAAATGATTAGTAACATAGAAATCTGTGCTTTCCATTCTTCTTCATAGATACAGAACTTAATTGCTTAAAATATATATTGGGTTGCAATGTATTTGCTTAAAATATGCATTGGTTTTCTAATCTGTGCTCTTTTTCTGAGCCTTAAAACCCGTAAGTTTGTTAAGACTAGGAAAGACTCCACTTCTGTTCCTCACCAATTATGTTAGTTTTCCTCTCTTTGCATTTCTGAGATGTACAATGAAAATAGATTCCTCAGTTTTCCGTTGTGTTTACAGTTGCTTCCTTTTTCCATCTATCATAAACTATGACAATGGTACTAAGCTTAGCAAATAGATAAGTATAGAGAAATTCTCTCCTGAAATCCTTGACTGTAGGAGCTTCAAATTTTCAATATTTTGAAAGTATTATGATTTCCTTGGTCATTTGAGTTTCTTGGGGTTCTCTTTTTTGGGGGGAGAGGGACAGGGGTCATGGTGGTTTTTTGCTTATTTTGTTATTTGGGGTTTTTTTATGTGTCAAGACTTATTTTAGTATTCTCAACTCTGATTTAATTTCTTTCTTAATATCCTAATTTTTTTTCAGATTTCTCACAGCTGTCATTTTATTTAGTTTAATAAGATAAAGTAATTTAAATGCTTTAGCACTAGTGCTTTGCTCACATAATTTTGTGTCAACCATATGCTGTGGCTTAACCTAGGCTCGGAAGATACTATGTCCTCATCTGATGTAGAGGTGTTGCTTTTAGAAGAGCATCTTCCCCTGTCCTGCCCTGCTGCACCAGCAGATAAAAAAGACGTAGCAGTACTTCTTCAGAGAGCTGTGAGAACAAATGAAAAATTATGTCTGTTGGTCCGCAAAGTAGTGGTGATTTGGTGATAACCACCTGTGACTAACTGGGCTAACTCAACCCAAGTCTCTTCAACCTTACTCCTTGGTAGTTTATGGATGAAGAAATTAAAGAAAGGCAGTGCATTTACATTACTAATCATAGACTCGTAGACTCATAGAATCATAGACTCATAGAATCATAGACTCATAGACTCATAGAATCATAGAATCATAGAATCATAGAATGGTTTGGGTTGGAAGGGACCTTAAAGATCATCCAGTTCCAATGCCTCTGCCGTGGGTAGTGGCATTCCTTGTAAATCTCTATTATTTATAAAAGAATCTTTGTATGGATTCCATTAGAAGTGTTTTAGCAGTATTCAACTGTTTATTAATTAAACTGCCTCTAAAGACTTCTGGCTTTTCTCTGTTAAAATGAGACAAGGATCCCAATTATATCTGTCTTAGAAATTGGTTAGCCAATCACAGCCTTAAATTGCACTGTCCAGAAGGACAGAAATGATAGGACACCTCCCTAAAACCAGATGAAATCTAATCTAAACTAGTCAGTTCAGACTACCTGTTCCCAGAAGGCAGCTTATTAAAAAAAATAGGATAAACTGCTTAGGGCTGAAGTGAAGTATTTTTTATTCATTTGAAATGCATCTTTAAAATATTCTGGTGTGCAGAGGATGTTCTCAACCTATATAATGGCATCTTACTCAGCACTAATCTATTCAGATGGGGGCAATTGGGAAACCTTTTGTCTTACTGTGTTCTAATTCAGAGAGAAATCATCAGGTGGTGAACGTGATTCCATTTAATAAAAATAAAATTATATACTGGTATGAAAATTAATTCCAAGAGCCATCTGGGTCTCTTTCTCATTCTTTGAACTCTACCTTTTACAGATTTAGTGACTTAAATAATGGGGGGGAGGGGACGGACTTGTAGATTATTTTTAACCTTCTCTCACTGCATTGTCTTTCCTTCCCATCAGCAAGACATCAGATGTTCTATATTCTGCATTCAGTAAGAGGGACTGGATAAATCCTGACCTTCATCAGCAACAGGAAGAAACCTCAGGAATGAGCATGGCTGTTAAACAGGGACTTTTTTCCCTCCTCCTCAGCTAACCTCTATGTCCATGCTTCAAACTGGGAACTTCAATTTTTGCCTGAGGGAGCTGCACACTTTTTCATGTGCAACACTGTGGTGAACGACCCTGGCTGTATTTGATACAGAGACCAGGCAGATTTAGAGAATGTAAAAAGAATGGAAAGAGATTTGAAACCCTTTTCTGTCCTCGCTCTTATATTATTGGACATTTTGTGTCATACTGCTGAAACAGTTTGAGTAAGATCAAACTTTGTCAGGCAGAAGGCCACCTTCTTTAAAAAGTTATTTCAATACATCAGCATGTGGATTTTAATAACCCAGTAGATAAGGGAAAAGTAGTCATGCTACAAATCAAACCACTGTTGATTTGTTCCCATTTAGCCATTTATCAAGGGGTTTTTTTTGCCTGTGGCTCTCAGTTTGATATCATCCCTGGATAGCACAATATTAAATGGCATTTTGTTAGTAAAACACATAAATTGAAGGATTGAAATCTGTCTGATTTAGGACTTCACTGTAAAAATCCAGCATCAGAGGCACATGAAAATGGTAGTGGCTACTCCTCAAGCAAATTTTTGTCATCTGAATCTTTTATCATCTGAATCTTTCTAGGGCTGCTTCTTATTTTCAGTTTCATTTAAACAAACCCCTCAGGATTGTTAGTAATGATGTTATTGTTCATGTGTTTTCTAATGGTGATGTTCCTCTTATTCCAATTTGCCCAGTTTAATTCCCTCTATATGAGAATTAGTGATGTCTTCTTCTTTTCAAGTCAGGCATAATCCACGGCAATGTCTCTGTGTTTTGAATAGAGAGGGATTTTTTTCCAAACCCAACTCATGTATGGAATTTCTGGAAGAAAAGCAAGCAGTTAGTTAAAATGGGTGTTCAGGATATTCCCAGACTGGTCTATGGAAAGATATTTTTTTTGAGGGAGAGGAAGCCAAAAATACGATCTCTGTAAAGTTGAAGACCATGAGCAGAAAATGCTGGAAAAAGAGCAAGTTTGGGATTTGCTCAACAGAAGGTTTTAACACCCAAATTCATGGAAATCTAGAAGTCAGGAATCACTTTCCTGATTGCTTTTTTCCTGATCCCTGGATTAGCACAGTAGTCCACTGGTTGTTCCTTGCTGCTATGTCTCTATATCTCTAGACTATGGATGCACCTTCCTAACTCATTTTCACTTCCCAGCGTAAAGCTGACTTATGTAGTTATCTAGTATCTACTATGTAGTTATGTAGTAGTACTACTGTAGTAGTTGCATAAACGAAGACTTCAGCTGGAAAAAAAGGAGCAAAGATTTATGCCGTTTCCTTGTAGTGTGGATTATTATATAAAGGTGATTTTTAGTCAAATTTTAATTCTGAATCTCTCAAATAGCAATGTTTAAATTCTTCACAATGATCACTTTCCTTTTACAGTTGCTTTTTTACTTATTACTAAATTAGTTACACTAAGGTAAGTACCCCGACTATTTCTTTTTTTTTTAAGCTTAGCCACAGAGACATAAATGGTGGATAGATCAATTGTTTTAAATCACAAGTGTGAGGAAACAATTACATGTCTGTTAAAATGTTGTAGCAATATCTTAATTAAATTATAGTTTTCTTTCCTGTGTTTCAGTGCTTCATTGAGTGTTTAGTATTGTATCTAATCATTGGGTGATATCTGGAAAGAAATGAGGGAGAGAAAGTAGATCATGTTCATTGGTTTCCTGAATTAAAGATGGTTTCATTGGTTTAAGGCATGATGACATTTTTACTGTAAATTGAATATATGACAAGTCAGAAATAGTTTATTTCTAAGTTATACAAGAAATGTGTAGAGAATGCTTTCCACTCCTTTGGAGGAATGTAGAATGTAATCTGAGGCAGAATGAGGAAAATCCCACTGTGTCATAGAGTGTGTAGTGCAATGGTTGTATGTACCTGAGAAACATTTAACACATTCAACAGTGTCTCAAGCATCTTATCATGAGTATTACAGCCGGTAACAGAAAGTCATCTACTCTGAATGTAAACAAACCCTTTGTCTTCTCATATTTCTAATAAGACTACCTTTCTCATTTGTTTCCTTTCATCCCAGCATCCACTAACATATTCATTTTTAGTAGGGAATTTTATGACTGTGGTTCGGCTATGCAGTGATAATGGGCACGTGTAATCACAGCATGGTTGATACTGGAAGGCTTCTCTGAGGGTCATCCCCTGCTCTGAGCAGGGTCAGAAGCAACAGATTGCTCACGGCTCTGTCCAGTTGTCTCTTGAATATCTCTATAGCCAGAGGCTCCACATTGTCTCTGGACAACCTGCTCCACTGTTCTATGACCATGGTGAAAAAGTTTTCTTCTGTTAAATTGGAATTTTGTTTATTTCTGTTCGTTCCTCTTCCCTTCCATCTGTTCACTGGGCACCATTAAGAAGAGTGTGTCTCCACTGTTGTTTACGCTCCACATTGGGTATTTATAAAGATGGATAAGATCACCTTAAGCCCTCTCCTCTGCAGTCTGAACAGTACCAGCTCTTTTAGCCTCATCTATGTTAGAAAGCTGGTGGCTTGTCTGGATGGACCTGAATCAAACAGTCTGGAATCTGCATGTTGCAGTGATTTGCAGGTAAATGCATCACAGCACAGAAATAGCCGCTTATACACTGAATATGAGACTCCTGAAATGGAATTTGTCCTCACACTTACCCTCTGCTGGGACTGGTTTTTTTTTTACCTGGCTTATCCTGGAAAATTAGCATGGAAAGCTGTAGGAAATCCAGGAGAATCCTAGAGTGCATTGAAGGTAATTTCTTAACCCAGCTAATAGACACCCCCAACAGAGGGGATAAAATACTGGACCAGATGATCACCAATACGAGTGAGGTTGTCAGTGACGTCAAGATCAGAGGCAGCCTGGGCTGCAGTGATCATGCACTGGTGGAGTTCAAGGTCCCGAGTGGTATAGGACAGGTGAGGAGTATAGTCAGGACCCTAAATTTCAGGAAAGCAGACTTCCAGCTCTTCAAGGAGTTAGTCAGTAGAACCCCCTGGGACATGGTCCTCAGGGACATGGGAGTAGAACAGAGCTAACAAATATTTAAGGATGCTTTCCAGAAAGTGCAAGAGCACTCAGTCCGCAGATGTAGGAAACTGGGCAGGGAAGGGAAGAGACCGGTGTGGCTGAGTCAAGATTTGCTGGTCAAACTGAAGACCAAGAGGGAACTGAACAGGCAGTGCAAGCAGAGACAGGGAACCTGTGAAGTGTGTAGAGATGCTGCCTGGTTGTGTAGGGATGGGGCCAGGAAAGCTAAGGTGCAGCTGGACCTGTATGTGGCAAGGGAAGTGAAGACGAAGAAGGGTTTCTACAGGTATGTCAATCAGAAAAGGAATGTTAAAGAATGTGTACCCCAACTGATGGATAAAAATGGCTACCTCGTATCAACAGACAAGGAGAAGGCTGAGGTATTCAACAACTTTTTTGTCTCGGTCTTCACTGACAACCGCTCTCCTCACTCCTCCTGCGACAATGGTAACAAGATGGGGACCAGGGGGTAAATGTCCTCCCACTGTAGTGGAGGATCAGATTTGTGACCACTTAAGGAACCTGAACATGTGTAAGTGTATGAGACCTGATGAGATGCATCCCAGAGTCCTGAGGGAATTGGCTGATGTGGTTGCCAAGCTACTTTCCATGATATTTGAAAAGTTATGGCAGTCAGGAGAAGTCCCTGGTGACTGGAAGAAGGATAACATTGTCTCCACTTTTAAGAAGGGTAGAAAAGATGACCCTGGGAACTACTGACCCGTCAGCCTCACCTCTGTGTCTGGGAAGATCATGGAACAGATCCTCCTAGAAGCTATGCTAAAGCATGTGGAGGACGGGGAGGAAATTAGTGGCAGCCAGCACAGCTTCACCAAGGATGAGTCCTGTCTGACCAACTTAGTGGCTTCCTATGATGGGGTAAACATCAGTGGGCACGGCAAAATCAATGGAAGTAATCTCTCTGGATTTCTGTAAAGCCTTTGACACATTCCCCTCCAACATCCATCTGTCTAAATTGGAGAGATACCAATTTGATGGCTGGACTGTTCAGAAGATAAGGAACTGATTGGAAGGTCATATTCAGAGTGTAGTTGTCAACAGCTAGATGTCCAGATGAAGATCTGTGACAAGTGGTGTCCCTCAGGGGTTTGTACTGGGACCAGTGCTGTTTAATATCTTCATCAATGATATAGACAGTGAGATCGGTGCACCCTCACCAAGTGTGCAGTTGACACCCCCCAAGGGAAGGATGGGATGTCTCCCAGGGTGACCTGGACAAGAAAGAAAAGTGGGCCTGTGTGAATCTCATTAGGTTCAACAAGGCCAAGTGCAAGGTCCTACACCTGGATCAGGGCAGTCTGCAGTTTCAATACAGGATGGGGGATTATGTGATTGAAGGCAGCCCCGTGGAGAAGAACTTGGGCATGATGATTAATGAGAAGCCCAACATGAGCCAGCAATGCATGCTTGCAGATCAGAAGGCCGTATTCTGGGCTGCACCAAAAGAAGCATGGCCAGCAGGTCGAGGGAGGTGGTTCTGTCCCTCTATTCTTCTCTTGTGAGACCCTACCTGGAGTATTGTGTCCAGTTCTGGAATCCTCAATGTAAGAAGGATGTGGAACTGTTGGAGTGAGTTCAGAGGAAGTCTACAGATGTTATCAGAGGGCTGGAGTACCTCTGCTGTGAGGACAGGCTGAAGGAGCTGAGGTTGTTCAGTATGGAGAACAGATGGACCCGAAGAGATCTCATAGTGGCCTTTCAGTACCTGAAAGTGGCCTACAAGAAAGCTGAAGGGGAACTTTTTACAATGGCATGAAGTGACAGGATGAGGGGCAATGGCTATAAATTAGAGAGGGGAAGATTTAAACTAGATATAAGGAGGCAATTCTTCAGAATGAGGGTGATGAGACACTGGAACAGGTTGTCTAGGGAAGTTGTGGTTGCCCCATCCCTGTAAGTGTTCAAGACCAGGTTGGAATGGGCCTTGGGTGGCCTGATCTTGTGGGAAGTGCCCCTGCCTGTGGCAGGGAGGTAGAATTAGATGATCTTTAATGTTCCTTCCAACTCAAACCATTCTATGATTCTGTGATTCTTTCATTACTGTATCCTCTCTTAAAGTTCTTATATATAAACTGTATGTGTGTGGGAGAGATGGAGGAAGAGAACGGGAAAATTTGCATAATCTAATTGAACCACTAAATATCTGAGCCAAGATTCCCAAGGCAGTCAATGGAGGGAGTTTGGCTCTTGAAGAGAGTGATTCAGAGCACATGAGCTATACAGGCTGCTTAGAGAGACTACAAACTAGACATTTTAAGTAAGATGGTATATAAATAATCATTTCTCTACCCCCATGTGTTAAATTTACCATATGGCCAAATGTAGATTCATTTCTGGAAAGCTGCAAGGTAGACTTCTATCATAATCTTAGTGTTGAGATGGCAACTCAAGTAGCTATTAGTCATCTGTTAACCTCCACCCATTTATATTTATCTGTTTATCTCTTTGTCTCACAGAATGCAAACAAGCAGGCATACTGCTTAAATCAAAGTATATTTTAATAGAATTTGTTTCACTTTACCAAAAGGTGGCGTATTCCCTGGGAATGTTATGGAACCAAACAAATCTCCATGGAACTCTGGGAAAAGTACTGCTCTACCAAATCCTATGTTCATATCATGCCCCTAGTTGCAGTTCTTCAGCATTTTCCATGTGCAATTATCAACAGAATTTTATCTTGATTATTTTTGTGGTAGTTGTCTCTATCTCCTTTTTAACTGTGATGACGTCCATACTTAAAGCATAAAAAAATCTGCTGGAAATTAAGAAATTGCATTTCCCTGCTAAGGTTCTTTTCCCTAGAGTGATGGAGTGTGTTATGTCTCACTGAAGAAGCAAAAATTACATTCATCCTCAGCTTGACTTTATTTTCAAGAGGAAGTGTATGGAGCACTGACACTCTGAGTCAGATACACGACTTTTGTTTGCTTTACAACTTCACCCTAAGTATTTGGAGTTTTTGCTTATGCTTCACGTTGTGGATATTAACGCAATATACTCATGGATTTGGGCAGCAGTCTAAAATAATTGAAGAGTAAGTAAGAATTAAGCACACTGTAGAGTTTGATGGCTTCGCTATGAAATTCTCTCTATTCAAATCTTCAATAAGCCGCCTAGCAAGAAACACTGGACTACTTGTTAAATCTTTCTTTCAGAAGAAAACCATGTTAAATTAGTTCAAAGAGTGTCACTGTTATAGCATAATTCCATATAGACTAATGCAATGGAACATAATAAGTAAGATAATATTGTGCTTGACAGATGTACAGAAGACTTTAGCAAAGGACAGATGATACTTTGAGTAACATAATTATAGAGATTCAAATACTGTTCAGATGACCTTGCAAGCTGGGCTAACTTGAATGCCTAATAATTGTGAGAGGTTACAAGATTACTGCTAATTCACAGTTTATATTGGTAGTATGAATTTTCAATTTTTTCTGCCTGTGTGAACATAAGAATACATGTTTTATATGATAATTTGTGCAACATTATTCCATCTTCTAATGTAAGCATCTGAGATATTTCATTAAATGGTTTATCTGAATTTTGGACATGCTGCTGTTCTTCCATAGAGAAATTCTCAACAGAGTATGTAAGATGAGATCTAAAAAATTAAACACTTTGCAAGTTTCTTTCAAGGTGTTTTATAAATATGGGTAAAGATAGCATCCAAGAACTGAATGACAGTTATTCCTCGTATGCTACAATGTTTTTGAAAAAAAAATCCAAATTCAAGGAAACCACTTGGTCACTTAAATCCCAAGATGCTTTATTTTGTCATTTTGAAAGTAGTATTCCATACAGTATGACACAGTAATTCAGTTTTACACTGTTATGTATGTGTTATGAGGATGCTTAGTTTATGTCCTGAAAATTTTATGAGGAAATTTCAGGTATAAGACAAGATGGCCTGATTCTGATTGAAAGATGATGACAAGAGCAGTCAGTTACATGGCAATTTAGGGAGGGATATTTCATGATATGTTCTAGAGAAGAACGTTTATGTATGTAAATGTCATACACAAAGCAGTTATCAAAAGAAAAAGGCAAAGATTATTTTGGCCGGCTAAATATTAAAAGAAAAAATATAGTAGAATTTATTTGGTTTTGGGTTATTACTATAAAATACAACCACCAAAGAAATTTTTTTCCAGTATTTCAAGCAAAATGAACCAAATAAAAGTAAAACTTTGTTAATAGAGATATGTTCTTCTATGATGAAGTAACTCGGCTGCTGGACGAGGGAAAGGCTATGGATGTAGTCTTCCTGGACTTCAGTAAAGCCTTTGACACAGTTTCTCACAGCATTCTGCTTCGGAAACTGTCAGCCTCTGGCCTGGACAGGCACACGCTCTCCTGGGTGGAAAACTGGTTGGATGGCCGGGCCCAGAGAGTGGTGGGAAATGGTGTGAAATCCAGCTGGAGGCCAGTGACAAGTGGTACCCCTAGGGCTCAGTGCTGGGTCCAGCCCTGTTCAATGTTTTTATCAATGACCTGGATGAAGGCATCGAGTGCACCCTTAGCAAGTTTGCGGACGACACTAAGCTGGGTGGAAGTGTCGATCTGCTGGAGGGTAGGGAGGCTCTGCAAAGGGATCTGAACAGGCTGGACCACTGGGCAGAGTCAAATGGGATGAGGTTTAACAAGGCCAAATGCCGGGTCCTGCACTTGGGGCACAACAACCCTGTGCAGTGCTACAGACTAGGAGAAGTCTGTCTAGAAAGCTGCCTGGAGGAGAGGGACCTGGGGGTGTTTGTTGACAACCAACTGAACATGAGCCAGCAGTGTGCCCAGGTGGCCAAGAAGGCCAATGGCATCTTGGCTTGTATCAGAAATGGCGTGACCAGCAGGTCCAGGGAGGTTATTCTCCCTCTGTACTCTGCACTGGTGAGACCGCTCCTCAAGTACTGTGTTCAGTTCTGGGCCCCTCACTACAAGGATGTTGAGGTTCTGGAGTGAGTCCAGAGAGGGCAATGAAATTGGTGAAGGGGCTGGAGAACAGGCTTTATGAGGAGCGGCTGAGAGAGCTGGGGTTGTTTAGCCTGGAGAAGAGGAGGCTGAGGGGAGACCTCATTGCTCTCTACAACTACCTGAAAGGAGGTTGTAGAGAGGAGGGAGCTGGCCTCTTCTCCCGAGTGACAGGGGACAGGACAAGAGGGAATGGCCTCAAGCTCTGCCAGGGTAGGTTTAGGCTGGACATTAGGAAAAAGTTTTTCACAGAAAGGGTCACTGGGCACTGGAACAGGCTACCCAGAGAGGTGGTGGATTCACCTTCCCTGGAGGTATTTAAGGCACGGGTGGATGAGGTGCTAAGGGTCATGGTTTAGTGTTTGATAGGAATGGTTGGACCCGATGATCCGGTGGGTCTCTTCCAACCTGGTTATTCTATGATTCTATGATTCTATGATTCTATGTTAGAGAAATTAATCACAGTAGTGTATTTAGTAATAGCAATACTTCCTCTTTTGGATTAGCTTTGCTGCAATGAATGATGATTGTTACAAGGGGAAGTCCTTAGCAACTATGACTGCATGAAATAAAGTGAATCAGGCACAAATTTCTACTCTTGATTTTTGGAGTGGGAGTTTGGGAGTTTACTGATGCTGATCTTAGCTGCACCACTATCCCACTATATATGTACCAGCAACTCTTATTAACATTGGGGCATAAGTAAAACTGGATTAATTCTAGTATAAAAAAAATTGTAATTCTATTAAAAAAACAAACGGTATTTACGAATATTTACAGCATGAAATATCATCACGGTATTTCATCTCTAGGCATTTTTTTTTTTGCCAAGAGTTGGAGATAATCTATGTAGATTTGACAAATTTTCAGCACCTTTGAAGCAGAATATTTTTGCACAGTAAGGCTGCCAGTAAATGCTGTGGAAATCAGATTTTAAGTGATTCTTTTCTGAACAAAGCAGAATATTTCATAAGAAAATTTTCTGAGTATCATCCAATTATTTGGCCACAGATTATACAGTATTAAGAAAATTAGGTGACAGTTAATATATGTTTATTTACAGAGAGACAAAAAAGGGTTTTCCCTAAATCATTGTAAAATTTCATTGAAACTGTGCCAAATCACAAATTAGTTGTTTTTTTTCTTTTTAGGATTAGGAAAAGCATAAGTACTTAAAGTAAACAGGGATAAATCTAGCTGATTTTCTGTGGAAGTAAGGATTTTGTGGACTGAAGTGATGTAACTCGTGGTGTATTTGTTATTTAAGTATAATTGTATTAGCCATTTTAGGTTTATGTAAAATATATTGTCTTTCATCCCTGTATGATCTTCAACAAAATTTACAAACATAGAGGATTACTCCAAGCATGATTTTAAGCTGGCTATGAAATGCAACCAAAATGCTTAGATAAGAGTTTCTGCAATATTTAAACCAATCTAAAATAAAACCTAATTTCTCAAGCACAGTAGTTTGAAAGTTTCAAAGAAGGGAAACAATTTGTTCATCTTTTCAAACAGACTTTTAAAAAATACATTCTCCAGTGAAATTATTTGTAGGTAACCATTAAAAACTTTATCATTTGTGAATTCAGTATTGTTAAAATGCCCATGGAATTGTAGGAACAACTAAAGCTGTCAGTAGGTTTCTAAACTTTCAGGATTATAACACCAGTGAGGTAATTGTCCAGTCATACTGTGTAACTATTCAGAGCATATCTAGTCTTGGGACAAAACCAGTGTGATTCGTGATCTTTGTGTGTAGAGTGAAATCTTAAATTTAGCTATCTACTTCCTGGACCAGAGCTCTTCTAACCTCACTTCAACCTCTTCCATTCTCTAAGAGCTAAGAAGATGGAAGGGCAATAAGAATAGATGAAAATATCACCACAACTTTATTTTCACACAGATTTTCATCTGCACAGTCAAAGAAATATGTGGTTATAATGGTTGAGTTAGTCCTTATTTGAAAAAACATAATTCTGATCAAAAGAATAAAGCATTTTAATTTCCCATCACATGGAATGTGATTTTTTTTCTTTTTTTTTTAGTGTGTGTATCTTGAGTGGTATCTGATAGAAATTTAATAACCACTTTAGTGGATTTTCCTACTGAATTTCCTATTCATACAATCCAAACATTCTTTGATATTTTATCAGCTGCCTCAGAGAAAGTTCTTTCATAGAGATAGAAAGTCAATTCTAATGTGTGTTTTTAAAATGAAGCTTTTTGAGCTTTACATCTCTTGCTAGACAAATTGTAAGTTCTCCAAGCATACAGATTGGTACAGGAAAATGCATTAATCACAGCTTTTTGAGAGCTCTAATCATCAATCCGTGCTTAATGTACAAATTTGCAGAAAGAAAATTAGATAACTAATTTCAGTTCCTGTGCCAAAGGATGAACTATAATAAGCTTTAAGTAAATATTAAGTGGAAAAGATTAACATTTCATGAAGCTGAGCTTTAAGCAATTAAAACTCAGTGAAAGATTGTTGAATTTATACAAGTAGTCTAATCACTTACCCAAAAGGATGACATCATTGTGACAAGAGGGTAGAACAAGGGCAGGGGTCAAGTTTTATTCTGCTGTCTTGGTTTATCTCATGGCATGAAGCAGCAGTCAGCTGTTGTACACAGGCTGGAAAAGTCACTAATGCAAGCGATGGTGGCAGGGCACTTGTACATCATGGAGTCACAACATAATACAATGTTTTGAGCTCCTATAAACACAGTTGCTTGGTGCTAAAATGTAACAATAAGAACAGTATAACATTTTTTCCAGGTTTGTCAGAATGGTTATAAATGCATTTACTAAATTAATTTTGCAATAATCAGGAACAATAATGACAATAGTAGCATGCAGTTTTCATAACTGTAACCAAGAATTCTTTTGCATTTTTCTGTTTGTTTCATGACCTAAATATTAGTTTGCTAGTGGGACAGTGGTATATTCCTTGATCTATATAAAGACTTCTGTAAATGCAAAATCAGGCTTCTCAGGACAACTGATGTGCAAGTTATACTTCAGAGAGTGGAAAAAAAGAAACAACAAACAAACATTTTTTAATATTTGTAAACAAAATCTGGCAGTCAGAAAAGTGTCTGATTTTGAATAACTGCAAAATGTGTCAAGTTTCTTGATCTGGAAATCAACCATCGCTTATGACAGTAGATGGGAGAAGTTTAGATTCTAGCACAGGATTGCTTATACTGAATTTTGGAGACTACATAAATGAAAAGTTTCTGGATTCAGCTGTTATAGTATTGTCAGAATGGCTACCTGCTGTTGAGGATGAGTGAACAGTAGCATCTCAACAGAAGGGCCTTTATTCAATGCAAATAATAAAAAAACCACATGCACATGACTTTACCATAACCTTTCAGCTGACAAATGTGAGTTTTGCTTTTTTTCATGCATTGACATGGGAAGATGTTCTGAAAGGGCAGTGTCCTTCCCACCTGGGTTTTCAGAGACCTTCTCTCAAAGAACTTTGTCTCTGGAAAACCTACAGAAAGAATGAAAGAGCACCAAATAAAAAAGCTAAGATATTAAAAAAAAAAAAAGAAAAAAATGAATTCTTTGGATGTAACTGTTTCTTCTACAGTGATAACCTGCCTGCTGTCGCTGTCTCCCAAGAAAATAAAGAACTGAATGGATTAAACTCTGCCCTCTTGCATTCATACAACTTCTCTTGCCCTCAGTAAGAGACAAGATAACATGGATCCATTATCTGAGGCTAGTAACTCAGTTAACAATTCCTTGTCTCTTACACCAGTCAAAACTGAAAGGCCTCTGAAGTACCTATGAAGCATATGCAAAATACTTGAAAGTGCACATGTGTGCAAGAGATATTTCTGCTGATGGAGCAAAACATCTTGTTGCTTTATGGAGCAGTGTGTTCAGATATTTTGTGAAATACTATTAATAAAATATTAAGTCTTTCACCAGTATATTCAGTACGCTGATGGAAGGTAAATGTCAAGGTTCCCAAGAGTGCATGCCTCCAGCCTGATGCAAATCTAATACAGCCTCACTGACTTAATCTGAGTTCTGACTTTTAGCAGTACCCGAGGGCTTGCTGCTTTCAGCTTATTTTCTCCTCCATTTCTAGTTAGAACTGAGATTGAAAAAAATAAGTAAATGCAGATAGTTGCTTCACCAGGAATGTCTTGGCAGCTCATAGAGAGCGTAGAAGAGAGTAAAGAGCAAGCACATAATGGTCCACTTTGTGGTGTGTGTTGCAGAAGATGAGAACAGTCAGTCTTTTGGAAAAGGATATAATAATTAACTCCAAGAGCCAGGTCACTTTTCCTCTAATGCCACAGTGCCTGCAGCAGTGTGTGTAATTCTGGCATTAGTTTAACTAACATGGAACCTTTCATTTTGTTGAAGTTTTGCAGAAGGTCAAAACTTAACCCTTGTCAGGTATAACTGCTCCTGTAACTTCAGAAACATGTTTCTCTCCAGGTTATCCATCTTATTAATTCAGCACATGCTTCATTTCTAGTCAAACTGAATAGAAGGTGAGAAAAAAAGAGGAATATTTATTTTTATCTAGCAATGCAGTATTTTTGTTTAAGTTACAAGGAGACCTGAAGTAGTTGCCCTAAAAGTTTGACTAGGATGGTCTGATATAAATTGTTCAATTAGTTAAGTGCAAATAACATTTAATTTCTTCAACAAAAGGCTTATGTTCAGATTTAGAATGTGTTTTAGTAAAGTTTTTTACTATGTGCAACATATTTGAGACATTTTTATTTGAGCAACTGTAAATATTGGCTTTACTTAATATTGAATTGAATTTACCTTTATTGATAAATACATTTTGGTGCAAATCACAAGTGAAATATCAAGTGTGTCCAGTAAACTGTTTACACAATCTTAATATTTAGTGCCTGTTATTATAGCACACAGCAAAAAGGAATGCCTGTCAATGTATCTAGACCCTTACAGTCAGCAACCTGGAGTCAGATTTGGTCTGATACGCTCAAAGAGTGAAGAGGGAATAGTATAAGGAGGGCTTTGTCCCATATCTGCTGAACAAGAACCCCACATAAGTCCGAACTTCATAAATGCCAGAGAGTGATTGCTATTTGGTCTATGGTGGTCAGAAGTGCTCTGTCTTTAGTTCAGTTGTGTCACAGCTTGCCCAGGTGTGGACAGAAGTACATCAAACAAATAACTATAATGAGATTATTTGGTGGCTTTTGTTGTTACAGAACTCTGGAAAAAAAGGGTCCTCATCTCTGAACAGTGGTCTCTAAGTATCATTTCATTCACAGTGGATTGGGCCACTCACAAATATATTTTTATGGCAACAACGTTCATCGTTTTCCTAAAGTTCAATACTACCACCAAACATACAATAAACAAAGCTGAAATATCGAATGCCCCTTTTTTAAAGTCCTTAGCTCTGATATTTGTTTTGAAAAGCCCTCTTCAGCCTCCCAGGTATTGATCTAAAACTGATGTCAGCACTAAATAATGAGTGATATGTGAGCTCTTATGACTAAATGTTTTCAGCACATGGAAAACTGTCATGTCTTAATTTCAAGTGTGTTTCTCATGGCTCTAGAAGGGTTTTAGTCTCATTGATGTGCAGGAAGTATGACACTAACATTGCAATAATGTTTGTAGTTTTAATGCCGGTGTGTTTCCCTGTGCAGAATCCAGGTATGCAAGTAAATTGGCGATAGTGGAGAGGCTGGTTATGGTCCTCATTGTCACCCCATTCCTTCCGGGGGCAGAAGGGAAGGACGAAGGACCTTTTTTTAGTCCTGGTTTTGAAGGAAAGCCAGATGCTGGGACTGGAGAGGAGCCATGTCATCCCACAGTAGGTCTGCACATCCAGAGGATGGGCAACACCTGTGCACTTCACAACTACCCAGCACTCAGCTAATTTCTCCAGGACTCAGCCTACGAGTAGGCCTCATAAAGGAGGTTTTTACTCTCCAGTGTGTAGGGACTCAGTGGTAACATCTTGAAAATAATAATAGCACTCTGGAGTCTTCACAGTATATTGGAGTGTGAAGTACCAATTCATTTTCTGTTACTGTAGCTGTCTGAAACTTATGCCTTTCAGCAAAGATCTGACAAGAACAATCCATCAGTTTGTTCACCCCTTTTATATTATAACGAGTTTGGGGTTTTTTTGTTTGTTTTGTTCAAAGTTGCTTTGTTTTATTTTTCATGTACTTATTTCTTAAACTTGTAAAACAGGCAAACAAACATCCCCTTTCCTGTAAGTGAGGCACTGCAGTACTAAACAGGGGACCTGAATATGTACCAAAGGCATCACTCAAGAACCTCTGTGGGGAAGATGCATTTCCTTCTTCTAGACAAGAAAAAAAAATGAGAGGTGTAAACATACCATAGCTCCCATTTATTGAAGAAAATGGAGGAAATCTGGGAGTTCTAAAGTCAAGCCCAGTTAGGTGCATGGCTGTGATAAATGCATCCCACGTCTGTTGTTTAGTTCTTCCATTGCTGGAGGCTAGAAACAGCCTGCCCAGAGAGGTTGTACCCTTGGCTCACTGTCCATACTGTTAGGTTTTGTTGGGTATTTTCTTGATATCTGACTGAATTCTTCTAGTGCAATTTAAAGCCGTTAATCTTTGCTCTGCCCACAAGGGAGATGGATTTATTCCTTTTATACCTGTCTTTTTATTGAGTTGAAAGAATTACCTATCTTTCTTATGCCCTCCTAATAGCCTTTTCTAGTTTACATACTTTGAACTTTTGTTGTTATTCCTGTGTCTCTAATTACTTTACAAATTTTTAAGTGCAAGTTAATGCAGTTTTCCAATCATCTCTGAGTGGAACATCATGGGTTCAGTATCTGTGTTACTTGCTATTGGATTATGTCCTCTTTTCCTCAAACCATTTCCCTAATTTGTTTAGTTTTATTTGACTTTGATGCCATCTGAACCTTCAGCTTAGGTTTATTTCTTTTTTGCTCGTATAAATACTGAGTAACACTGGATCCAGGACAGATTCCTGTGGAACCCTACCTCCTGTTTTTGCATCAAAATACTGATAAGTGCCATAGAAAGACACAGTGTGTACTGCCCACACTTCTGTTGGAAAACCAGCACATTAGCACATTGGTAGCTTAGACTATTTCAATTCCCAGGCTTTGCACAGGTGGGCATCTTGCCGTCTTGCAGTGCCTGCTGTGCAATTGTGCTAGCTCAAATTGCTGCTACATTAAAGTGCTAGTAAACAAAAATACATGAGAAAGAAATAATGTTATTTTATGAAGTTCTTTGAACTAAAATTCTATGCTAGGACTCAAATATTTTTTCATGACTAGTGCAATAGATGAGAACATGCATGAACTAAGACTAGAATTAATGTAATTATAATTAAGCTGCTTGCAAAATCATTAGCGTTTTTTTTTAAGCTGTTGAACGATTTTTCCAGTCCATTAACTGTATTTAGACATAATTACATTTTTTAACATGCTAGTCAAAATAATGCCTTGATCATGGTTTTACATATGCTACAGTGCTGTAGACATAGTGAATAATAATGTATCTTTGCTTGGGGTTTCTCGTATGACCCAAATATCTGATCATGGGCTGTTGTGGTTTGGGTTTTGGTTTTTTTGGGACTGGGAGGATGGGGAAATGCTTCTAGGAGATGGTAAAATTTTGTTTTGTTTGTTATTTTCAATTTTCTCTGTATTTTTGCATTCTTTGTCAAGACTGTGATTGCTTATCAGATTATTGCTCCTTTTCCTTTCATGACTACTGTAATTACACTCCAGCTCTTGTTTCAGAGTTAATGTGCTGTTTGCTGAAAATGGTGATATTGCATGGAACCATTTAAGAATCAAAAGAATCCCTATCTTACTAAGTTTGTGGAATTTTTGTAGGATTTAAAGCTTCATTTACTACTTGGCTTCTGGTGGCATGACAAGTATTACACAGGAAGCATGAAAGTGGTCAAGTATTTCTCCCTGCACAGAGGTAACCCTTCAAACTTTCAACCAGGAGCATCCTTGTTTGATGGATAGAGATTCATTTGTGACTTGCAAACATATGCATCACACTTTAAGGGGAAGCAGCACATTTTGCCTGTTAGAAGGATGGTAAGAAATCTTTGCCTATGGACAGGAGTCTCTAATGATGTTTGAGGTGCTGTGTCTGGAGAGTTTCCCTTTTGATTTGTGAACATTTTCAATTAGGATAGAGATGAACATTCCAAGTCCTTAATGAGGCTGTGCTCTGTACATAGGCATCTCTGCCTTAGTTAACAAGGCATCTCAATCCAAGCGGAGTCTGCATTAGATACAGCTATTTCCTTCTGAGTTTAAAATGAGGCAGCTTATCCCTGCAGAGGAGTCTGGGGCATGTCCAGGCCATCTGGTCCCCCATAACAATAGTGGGGATAGTTCAGCACAGGCTAGCAGGATCCCCACAGGCTGGTCCTCAGAGCTGAAAGCTGCTAGACGAAGTATGGATAAGGATGTTTGAAGATGGTTTCTCTTCCCAATCCTTAGGCATCTTAGCCAGGGCTTCATAACATCTGCTACAGATGCCCTGGAGTCTCTTTTGAACTAGCCTAAAGATCTTAGCATAGGGTTTGTACAAGTGGCACGGAACAAAAATATTTTCATCCCTAGCATGTAACAGCTTTTGGCCTAGAGAAGAGAAAACTAGGTTCAGCTCTTTCTTCAACTTCAAATACTTTAACAATGCTGACAGTGGACAAATACAAAACCAGATGTGTGAACAAAGACCACGATGGTCCTAACCACAGGCCATGCTTTTGACCGATCCAGTGAATCTTGGATTGTATTTTGCCTGTCTTTACCAGAGGGCATGGAAGTCCTAGTCTGCCCAAGCCTGTCTACAATATGGGGCAATCTTACAATTAGTGGGTTGTGTGTATTTGGATCCTCAGAAACTGAAGGAGGAATTTTCTCACAATATTTCTTATCTTCTAGACTATCACCTCTCCCTAGTCTCACCTAAATGCCATGTGAATCTGACAGTTTCAGCTGGTATTGTTTAGTTGCAGTCTGGAAATGCCTACCAAAATGAGCTCTAAGAGGTAAGGTGTTCCCCTGCAGAAGTTTTGAGCTCTACTCAGTTTGAAGTGTTCTTAGTCCAAGCCACATATTGGTCTCATGCAGCCTCATAATGTGGATTCAAGTCAAGCAGAGAAGCACCTCATGAATTCAGGCACTTCTTGGATAAGGCACTTCTTATCAAGGATAAGAGGTGGCTTTGGGTATTTAGGAGTGGAACTGATGCACTTATCACTTTGGTGAATTTCACTATTTATGAGTAAAGTGAATTAAACATAATCTCAATTATAAAGATTGTATGGATAGATGAAACTCACTGATGAAGAGTGGGTAAGCTACAGTATTTAATTAATGGGTTTAATTACTGCATCTAATAATTATGTTTGATTAATTACCGTGTCTAATTAAGATAACATTAGCTATGAGTAAGCTTTGTTGGTCTGGATGGAAAACCATCTTGTCACTACCAGTGTCCAGGAAGAATCTGCCATTACACATCAAACTGATTCTTTGGATATTGCCCTCTTCCTCCCATGTGAAGCAAAGAGGCGTGCTTGGAGGGTGAGCTAGAATTTTAGCTGTAGTTAGATAAGGTTTGTGCTGCTTTGTACCTTTGTGCATGTCTTTTTCATGGATTATGACTTCACTTGCCAATGACAATTTCAATGATGGACTTCAAAGGTAGCCACATGACTCTCCCAGGAGTAGGGAATCTGGATTAAAAACCTGAGAGCAAGGTATTGGGCACACAAAAAGTACTGTACAAACATCAGTCGCTTCAGTGATGTGTAGTATTTGGGATTTCTTTTTGATTTTTTCTAATTTCCTGCATTGTGCCTGTGCCTGCAAGTGCAAGTAGTATTTTCTGAAGAGTCTTTTTCACAACAGCATGGAAATAGTGCATGTGTGTATTGCAGACAAGCAAAATGATATTTATATAGAATGCAATAGAGAGGTTGTGTTGCATGAATAGGGTTTGACGTGGAAATATATAGGGAGTATGCAAGGATATAGTTTCCTGGGATGAAGATGGAAGACTGTAATGTGGAAAGGGACAAACCTGGTGTACATTTATCTACACTGACTCTTAGGAGTCGACTCTGGAGTGAATCAAATCCAGAAGAGTCCTGCATCTCCATGTCAGAGGACATCAGTGGTTTTACTTCAAAGGGGGGTTTCGAAGTAAACACATGCAATATGGACAAATGGGGGTCCAGGCAGTGGGTTTAGCTAACTGCCAGAAGATGTATCCTGAGATTGCCTGAGGCTACAGCTAGCAGTGATGATTTGTTACTAGATGCTGGTTCAGTTCCTCATTTCCACCACTGTGACTCCCCCAGCAGCCTCTCTGTAAACAGTCCAGCTGCCAGACAATAAAGGTAGCAGCTCATTGTGAACATGAGGATTTGCATAGTCTTTTAGGGGACTTCGATTTCCTAGGACTTGTTTCTTTTGTTGTCTCCCAGAACATTTCTTTTGAGAGGGGACTGGATCCATCCCAATAATTTCTGTTTTCTCATGAGAATATGTAGTTTGTTCTCAGGGACAGCTGTTTTAAGTGTTTGCACTGTAAGAGACACCTATCCAAATGAAGTACCAACTGTGCGCGTAAACCGAACTACCCATGTAACATCGTTGCCAGGTAAAATATACAAACATATATGCAATTTTAATAACTCCATCATCTGTGGAAGTGCAACATCTTTACAGTTACATAACTTGTCTCCTGTTTTGAATCCCCAGGAAGATCATGATAGTCATCTGCATGTGGAGTTCAGGCAAAGACAGAAACATATATCTCTGTGATTATTGAATGGATGAATGAGCTGTATCTGGACTTGTTTTTCTGTAAGACTGAATTATACATCCTTCAGCTGATAGGCTTCAGAAGGCAAGGCCATAATTTTATCCTTTTATTCATGAAAAACAAAGATAGAGACCAGTGGCAAGAGATCATTTGTTTACAGAGGAAAGAATGTTTCTTCTGGTATTTCACAAAGGCTTAAAAGGCTGATTTTTTTTTCTCAGAAGATTCTCAGGTGAAGAAGAGCTGACTGTAGGAAGTTGGCAGCCATTATTTGTTGAAATTATTTAGTCTTTCTGCTGTAGATTCTCTTACTCAGTTATTTGTTGTAAAGTCTAGGATACAGCTGAGCAAATAATGTGAAGAAATAAAATGCACAAAATCTGAATTTCTCTCAAAAGTTCCCAGGTGAATTGCATGCTTTTAACCGAAGAGGTATAAAAAATGCTGAGAAGACTATGGTTCATTAGTCCTGACTTATCTTTGCACAAAATGAAAAGGAAAAAAAATTGCAACAATTTTGTCTGATAACTGGAACAGATAACATTGTTCTGTCACTTATTTCTACAATGACTTGCAGTTTTCATTTAGAGCCTTGCAAGTATAAAGTTACCCTTCCAGTGCATAATATTGTGTATAATATTTTAATTCTTTTTTTAAAGTTTTCTTACACGGAATTCTTAGGGAAATAAATGAACAATTCTGGTGATATTAAATCTCTCAGCTTTTCTTGGCTGATTTGCATCCCAAACAAATGCAAAACTTATTCCTGAAAGCAATTTGCAGGAACACTATGCACAAAGCATTCATTAAGAGTCACAGTAGTGACAGGAACCAAATTAGAACAAGAACATTGCCATTACAATGCATGTCCAAACTTGATGGGAAACAAGAATAAATGCAAACACAAATACTATTGCAGCGAATGTCTTTACTTGTGGACAAATAGCTAAAACATAAAAATCACATTTCATTCCCTTGTATTTACAGCTGACAGAAAACAATCACTGTTTCTCAGTCTTTATAGGTGAACCACTACTGATATCAATTGTAACATAAGGTCAGAGATACAGTCGAGGCTATTTCCCTTTTAAGAGGACAGGAAGAGTAAGGAATGGCTTCAGCAGCAGAATCATTCACTGGCTATTGGAGGTGAGGGAGACAGAGGGTAGTCAAAGAACATAACCATCCAGTACCAGCACAGGGATATCGAATATGTACAACTGTATCTTTCTTGCATCTTTCCTTCCTGCATTTCCTCTCAAATTACTTTGAATTTCCACCTGAAGGCTTAGAGGGCAGAGGCATAGGTATCTAAGGTTCTGGTCAATTAGCTTTCAAGAGGATGAGGCAAAAATTTTATTGAGGCAGAAATTATAATTATTCCTTTCATGTTATTTGCATGCTTTTGTCCCTAGGCACTTGCATCAAGTCATCATCATTGGGGAAAGCTGTGGTACCCCCAGGATTTTGGTTGCTCTGTCATTCAGCAGACTTTCTCAATAGCACATTGGAACTATCTCTATACACATGTTTTCTTTCTCTGAAAACCTGAGTGCAAATGGGGCTGGTGGATGCCCATATCTTGACCTAGTATGAAGATGACACACAGTAGGAGCACAAATATAGATCCGGGCTCCTGAAAGCATCCCAGAATCAAGCACATAAATAATGTCAGAGGACTAAGGAATTCAGCTGTTGCCCTACGGAGCTACACACAGACAAGACACCAAACATTGTCCAGGTGTCCATTTTCCCATAGGACCTTGTAGGAGACCCATTGCTCTTTACTGTCAGAAGACATAAATCATCTCAATATTGTCTTCCTCCTTGCAGTGCTGTCTACCTGGCTTTCTCACTGGTGGAGTCCAATGCCTTTTAGACAAGTAGTGACTGCTGGAAATCATCTCCAGCTTGCTTTGAGAATTCTTCACAAGCACCTTTATGTGATCTGTCTCATAGATGAACAACTATGTATTTTTTATTTGACAGAGTAAATGAGTACCACCATAACTTCTCTTATGTTCCTTAGTAAATAAGACAGATAGGTCTTTGTTGTTTGGATTTCTTACCCGTTCTCAGACTCAGCCACTTGCAATCAGCTAAGAATTATGGTTTAATTTATTTTAAGTACAGGTATTCTGTTTTCAATTATTTTTCTATTACCTCCTAAAGGATTTTTCTATCTTGGTATTTGTTTTTAAGCTGTAGATTACTGTTACCATCCTTGGATCATTTATTAGCTAATGACAATTCTTGCTGACGTGGAGATATTGCTGAGGAGAACTAATGTACTAGCCTTCCTGCTATATTAAGGACTTCAAGTTGGTTTTGACAGATGTAAGGGGAAAAGGTTGGGTTTTTTTCCCTTTACATTTTAGCAGAGATTAAAACCAAACCATAGGTCCCTTCATGAAACTGAAAGCAACATCTCTTAATGAAAGCTTAAGTGGGAAAAAAAATGTTGTACTATCTTTCTTGTTCTTGCTCTAAAATTCAGCACTCTAAATCCAATTTTCATTTCTGTATCAGTTACCTAAGAAGTGTTACCTGAATATATCTGAGTGACATTTTGTCTATCATATTTTATTATTAGAGATACCATTTAGATTTTGTAAAGCTGGTCTAACAACTAAGTGTTCATTTAATTGTTGTGTCAGCCTGACAAATATCTGTTGCTTTTCTGTTGAAGTGTGTAATGAAGGAAGCATAATAAAGTACTTGAGCTAGTTTGAGATGAAAATACATTAAGAAGATAAATGTTACAATTCTTTCTTCTATACCTTAAGTAGTTTATGATTATAGCAGAGTTATGTGCATACCAAACTGTTGCTTCTAGGAATGGTAAGCATTATTCTGTTTATCAGCATGGCATATAGGTTTGTTGGGATATCCCCTTGTCTTTGGCAGCCCTATTTGTGTTCTCAAATGACATTTCAGCTGAAAGCTTTAGACCAAGCTGTGCCTCACAGATGCAGAAGAAGAGGTCCTTCACTTCTCATTCAGTTCCCCTCTCCTCTATTTTCCCTTTTTTTTCTCTGTTTGAGCATGTGAATTTTGTGTGCTTTATTAAACAAAAAGAAAAAATAAGCCCGAATCACGCAAAAAGCTACCAAGAAAGAGACCATTGGTTTTTGAAAGACCATTTTTAATCATGCTTTTGGTCATGCTGTCTCTGTTTTTCTTCTAATAACTTTTATGTAATTAGACCTATGAACTCCAACAGAGTCTTGAGTTCTGTCCTTTTCATTGTGAGAATTTCAGCATCAGGAGGACTGTTACTGTCGGCTATCACAGATTTTGCAATATAGCCTGACTGGTCTTGAATTCAGAGTCACAAAAGGAGCTGTGTAGCAGATATGGAGTGTTGTAAATGATCTGTCAAAGGAATTCCTCATTTTCTCTACCACCCAGCACTGTGCAAGCATAAATAATAACTGTAAAGCTTTCTCCGGGGGCTTTTTTCATTAGAGACCCTTGGCAATCATGCAATCTGATGCTTACAAAATGCAGGAGTAGAATTCATGCATTAGACTGATTTTTAATATTAAAGTCATTTGTGAAGACAAACAAAAAAACATATGTGCATACATATATCTACTTTACGAAAACCATCTGCTAGTGGCACAAATATGCTACCTTGCATTCTGGGGAAAGCTGAAAAAACTTTTATATTTTTAATTAAAATAACATTTATTATTATGCACATACTCCAGATCAACAGGCATCCTCAGGTGGGTTCTGAAGTTAGTGAATACATGTAGTCTCTGTCTCCATAATACATTAATCTTTTAGGTGTAATTTAAAGACAGGCAATTACTTCATTTCTGTTTCTCTCTACAGAATCCCTCAAGGATGTTAATCTTTGGTGTGATAATGAGCAAATATTTTTTAATGTCTGGTATTAGTGTTCCACAGGGTAATACTATAAGAGGTGATTTCCAAGTAAGATATTCCTGCTGAATTACCAAAGCAGCCAGAACAGTAGAATTTACTAAATAGCTACATTAAATTAAGTTGGTCTTTTGTGGGTTTGGGGTGGGGGGGCGTCTAATTTTTTTTGGGGGGGGGAGCTGGGGGAAGGTTGGATTGGTGGTGGTGGGGGAGGTGTTTGATTGATTGGTTTTAGTTTTGGTGTTTGGTTCTTTTTTTTCCTGAGCTAAAACTGTGAGTGGTCAGGTCTTTTTCTTTCAAAGACCAATTTTTCTTAGTATGTGTATTTGTGATACAAAAGAGCTCCAAGTGACTACACTGGAAGCAGAGAACACTTACTACTAGGTCAGATAAAGCATTAAAAAGCTACTGATTCACCACCAGTATAGACTAGACTATATAGTGGTACTGCTCAACTTTCTACCACAAGGAATCACAGGGAACCAGGAGAGTCACAGGATCTTATGACATCACATATGTGTGTCTTCACTGTCACTCTTCCAGCATGATTGACTCATTTCCAAAACTGACTGAATGTCAGTTTTATCTCAGGCTTCTTTTAGCTGGAATAGAAAAATGTTTATCTAAAACCCTAAAGTAGCTGGTGCTCTTTAAGAAATCGTATTGCTGTCTCTGAACTCTTGTGATCAATTAGGGGAAATAATAATTAAAAGCCAAGTGTTTTAAATAGCAATCCATCTCTCCTTGTAACAAATGTACCGTACTTGGGATGCTAGGTTCAAGCCCAGCCTGTTCTGACAGCTATGATAACAAATTGTTCCAATAAGACATGGAGCTGATGAAACCCCATTTCCAACACACTCTGTCTCCAACATCTACGGTAACATCAGCTCACGCCCCAAATTCCAGGGCACACTCACAATGAGACACATGTTCTCACTTTATCTGGGTGAACAGGGCTCAGCCAGCCACAGACGTGTAGTTACTACTGGCTCACAAAACCTGTGAAAACTTTGTATGTTTGAGCTTCCTTCTTGCTTTTTCATTTGAATGAAACTGGCCTGTGGATCCACAAATCAGTGGGGAAGGAGATCACATAATAGTTGATTTTCTTGGAAATCAGACTAGCGTTAACACCATAATATTCTCATCATTTTATATCTCAGTAGTGCCATTTTCTGTATATATAGTTCTAAAGTAAATAGACTGAGTTCTCAAATGTGTTTTCTCCTGCACTTCTATGTTTTTACAATATAAACATCAACACTGTTCTTGTACTTAATCTGGCTTCAGCTTAATCAAAGATCTCACCTTATATATTGTTGTTTATCTACAAATTCAGAGACTTCATCAAGGTGTTTAAGTATGTGGGTATATTAAGCAGCCTAGCTGATGCCAATTGTATGTGCTTAAGGACCTAGATGAGGGAGATTCTGAAAATGTGGCTAAAGATCTGGTTTACTTCAGGAAATGAAAGTAAATGAAGGGATGTGCTGAGAAATATAACAAATAAAATCAAAGGGGAAAAAAAGGGCTGAGTCTACTGAAAAGACGAATTTTGTTGTGAGTCTAGTTGGGAATAATTAGCTGCTTGTTATTACATTAACTGAGCTCAAATGGACTTTGGCAAAAATATGGTAGCAAGTTACAGTCAGATGGCTGAAACTACTAGTGCCCCTCATCAACACTCTGCATCTTTGATGCCCTGATTTAAGACAATCTAATCTACCTTTGAATAAGCTCCAGCACCAATTATAATAACTTTTCATCCAAGTACATTAAGATGAATCTAAATCAAGGACAGAAATAGTTATAGGAAGATCCAAATAATTCAAAACCAGGAGCGAGATTTATTTTATATTTTATAACAAATGATTGCCACTCATAGTCTAGGATAGATTGTCCTTTGACTGCTAAACATACAATCCCACTGCCTTTTGAAAAAGTGCTTTGTAAAACTCACTGTCTTCAGTGGGGCTTTGGTTTTGAAACAAACAGCAACATTAATCTCAGAGGGCTGATAGGCGGAGCAAGATGGTACTCAGCATGAGCAAGTTTGTGCATTAAGGGAATGCTGGTCCTACAGGGGGGTTAGCCTTAGCTCCCTCTGTGATTAATCATTTGCCTCTGAGCTGCTGTTCTGATATTTTTCAATACACTACAAATGCAAACAGAGGTACAAATATACCTGGAGCCAAAACTAGCTCACAGCTATCAAAGTTATTTTTCAAACACAAAAGCAGACACAATTTTTAACAGAGATATTTCTACTGTTATTTACCTCAGTATCATGTAGTCATTGCCCTGTTCGTTAGATAACCAACTCATTCACAGGCCAAATTAATTCCTTCCTCACATTGGTATTGGGTTGTTTACTCACTTTGGTGGACCTTGTCAGTGCAGCACTTACACCTCTGCAATTAGGAAAAAAAGATGCTTAGGTAAATGAAACATAAAATACTACTCCCTTGCAAGTCCCTACTCCCATTTTCTCTTACTGTTGCAAGATATACTAGGAGAAAACCTTATGAATATTTAGGCAAAACATTCTGGAAGTGTTTCCTGGAAATCATTCTAGGACTAAACTTGAGTATGGAGGGGAAGCCAGACAAGGCTAGAAATACGGCCATGGCTTGAGAATAAGAAGTAGGAAACAAAGAAAAATATATTCCAAGGTCTCACGACAGGGTAGGTTAGGAGTGAGCTCTCAGAGAGATATCTACTGTTCAACATAGTCATAAATGACCTAGAAATGAAGATGAATAATGAAGTTATAGAATTTGTGGGTGCTACCAAATTATTCAGGTCTGTGACAGAAAAGGATAACAAAGAGTTTGGAAACGGATCATGACAATTTTGGATGAATAATGTACAGCACATTAAATTATCAGCAACCCAGAGGAAAAAAAATGATTACTCTGTGTTTCTTCTAATGTAAGAACTCAGAAGCATCAAATGAAGCAATTGGAGGGCAGGTTTTCAACAAACGGATAGATTTACTCTCCTTTATATGCCATGCAACTTGATTTTTAAACTCTGTCACAGGTGCTCTGGAGACTGAAAATATAAATGGTTCAAAAAGCACTCAGCCATGCGGCTAGACATTGAGAAAAACCCATCAAGAGTTATTAAACATCAAAAAAAGGATACAAAAATATCTAGCTCTAGGGAATTGCTCCCATAGCAGCAGACACTTTCCAAAATCCGGAAGAATGTATATCTAAAAGACAGAAGAAATCATTTATTAAGAAGAATGAAAGAGCTTGTTACTTTTGCAAATTAGTCTCCTTTCTCTATGGTATCTCTTGCCAATTCCAGGTCTGAGTTGAACCTCCATTACTAATAAAGCCCCAGTGTTTTACATTTCCTTTCCTCGTGGTTGTTCCATTTGTCTTCTCTACAGCGATATAGTAGTATTCCATCGGGACCTGGCTACCTCTTCTTATGCCCTGTAGTGGGCCAAATTTCTTTGTGTGCTTACAACTGCAATAAAAATAGCAAACGTGATTAGATGGTGAGAGGAGAATCTTGTTACTATTAGCCTCAATGCAATGACAGTGCGACTGACAGCCAAGACAGAGGAGTTAGAGCAACGAGGCACCTTTTTTACACTTTTTACACTTATGCAGAGAACCATTAGCTCTGTCTCTGCATTTATCCCTTCATGAACAGAATACATGAATTTGCCATGCTGTATGAAGCTGTCCAAATCCCGTGTTTGGGCAGTATGGTTAGTTACTATTCATATATTTCATGGGAAAAGGCTTTATCTTGTTCAAAAAAACCACTAAAACTTCCTGATAAATTTTCCAGAATAAGTTTTGGATATTTTGTATCAGAGGTACTAATGAGTATGAAATAAGTGTACCCTTTATTAAGCTCTGCAAAGCAAGCACTGTTCAAGTTAGCCTTCATAGCAACTGCCTTAAAACAATTTAGCTAGAAGAGGGGCTCTTAGTCGTGCAAGGTTTAGTTTAATGTTTATCTTTCTGAACAAGATGCCAAGGTGCATCACACCATTCATTAAATACTCTAGCAAACACCTTTGGAAGAGGTCACAGCCATAGGTTCTCTAGGTTTAGAGAAACTTATCTGCTCACAAATTTGCTTCTCCCAGTTGTGATGAGACAATGACTCTCAAACCCAGTAGCCTCTCTAGTACTGCAGTGGCCAACTTCTGCATCTTTGACACTTCTGACACTTGTTGGGGAAGAGACTTGATGTTCCTCTCTCTCATCTGGTGGGTAGGCTTTCCCAAAGTCTGCCAGCAAGAAGCAATGCAGTAACTTTAGTGACTACAGCATTTGATAAATCGATCTAGAGAATAGGAAAGACCTGAAATCCAGTCCCTTCTCTGTTTAGGACTTTTCTAGGGTCTTTCAGTATCCTGACTGGCATTTTCACCCTTTGAGTCCAACATTATTGCAAGTGATGAAAGAATGATATAGTACCATAGATGTAAACTTCCATTTAAAAAGTTTAGTTGGGAAAGTTCAAAAGCTGAGTCAATTCCTGCATTCAGTCAGGCTTCCTTAGTTGGTGAATATGGCATTGGTCCAGAGAACAAAGAATTTCATCAGCCTACCATGGTAGGACGTTAACTTGGATCTGTCTGTTCAGCCAGGCAAATGAACCTATGCTTTCCATATATTCAGAGAATAATATCCCCACAGTAACCAGTGAGCAGAAGCTTCCTTCCAGAGAGTTTTTGTAAAAAAGGATTGTATATCTTACTTTTTAAGGAAAAGTGTGGGGACTCTTTAGTCCTTCAGAGAACACTAAGCCACTAAGGTGTTTTTTTTTCCCATAACAGAAAAAACTGTCTAAATTCAGAAAGACAGGGCTGAACATGCAAGTTTTCTTCCCAGGATTTCTCATTGTGACTCTCCATTCACTGTTTTCCTGTTATCCTGTGACAGGATCCCTAGTTGGATCCCTGTTGGACTGTGACTGCTGTTGCATTGACAAAAAATTTCTTTGTGAACTCAGGTCTGTTTGTTCTCTCAACCGAAAGACTTTGACACGTTGAGGATAAACAACTTCTCCTATCCAATGTACTGCTTTAGATGAACCGAAATGAAATGTAGCCATTAGAGACCTATGTCACAGAATTATTACAAAATCCAGGAGCCTTTGAAACTCACCAGATAATTACTAGTTTAATTTTTTTTTTCCATATTAATGTACTTCTGAGGTCATAATGTCAAAAAGATTAAATTATAGATTTGTTTGCTCACATACAGCAGAAATACTTTTTATATATCTTACTTGCATTCAAAACAGAAAAATTCCCCAAGAAAAACCCAAACCCAAAAAAAGATGGTCTCAGAGAATTACCTTTAGCTAAAACAGGCAGGTTTAGATAAGATTTGAGAAGTTTATTAGCATTTACTGGAGAAGCCAAAGAATTTCCAAAGTACATCTCTATTTTTTCTTGGGTGTGCTTCAAAGACAAAGGATAGACTGTAAAAGAAAAGCTGAAAAGGCAAGATAGAAAGCTGCACATGCAGTCCTTTGTATAAGGACAAATGTTTTATGTAATAGGGAAGAGAATAATACAAGTATGTTCTTCATTTTGATGTTAAGTCTTATAAGAAACATCCAGTTTATTTTTGGTAGTCCCTGAATTCTGTTCATTTTTAGTAATCTGTAGTGAATGTGTTTTTTTTTTTTAAAAGAAGTGTGATATAACACTATTATTGATAACTGAGTTTGATGTTATAGGAAGAAATTAGGTTTTGCAATGCACAAAGTTTGAAGTGTGTAACCAAGAAAGTCTGCACTCTGTTCTAATGATGTCCCTCAGACTCAGTGTTAGACATTCCTGCTGACTTATTGCAGGTGGCTAGAGACAGGGTGCTCCTCCTTTTCTTCTCAAGAAGCATTTTTTATTGTGTATATGGTTACCCAGTTTAACATAGGACTTTTGTAACCTTTGCTGAAGCCAGGAGTTGTTGATTTTGATGGGCTGCTGCTCTTAGGATGTTGCATGCTCTTTGTTTAATCACTGTGGTAAGCAGTTTTAACCTTTTCCTGCAGAAGTATGCAATGAACAAATGTATTGAATTTGTGGCCCTATTCAGCTCATGAACGTCAAAACTTCCAAGAGCTTCCTGTGAATTCTTAGCCCTTTTTTTTGGTTAAATCTCATCCTTTGAGTGTGATCCTGATGAGCTGTGACACTCTGCTATTGGTACAGTATGTGTATTGCTGCTGGCTTGCATTTCCAGTGCATGGATAGATGAGGGAATCCCATTTGGAGAGATGAAGGAATGTGGCAAACCAAAATGCTGTGGGTTCTAGCAATGTGATGCCAAAAGATGGACCAGCTCCAATACTACAAGAGTAGAAAGTATGAGAAACAGCCAAGACAATGATTTCAGAACATCCTCAGGAATGTGGCAAGTTGCTGGCAGAGCTTGTATCTACAATGGGAAGGTGAAATTCATTCAGTCATTTGCTATTAATTATTGACTGAGCTCTCATCTCCATATAACAGCAAATTGAACTAAACCTAGTGACCTTTGAAACAAGATCATTAATGCCTAACTGCTTTGCAAAACAGTTTCAAACCTGATTTACTGAAGTAATATTCTCAGTTCTTGTCTAAAGAGTGTCTCTGAGGTCTGTTTTTAATAACGGGTTATAGGGCTCTTGGAGGTCAAACCAGAACATGCAGTACATGAAGAATTTTCACAGGGAATATTTAGAACAATTGTATCATATAGCTATGTTTATAGGAAATTGTCAGTCGACTGCAGTTGTTTTCACTAGAATTTCATTGTCTTTCTTGGGAAAGGCAAAAACCTGTCAGCCTTAAGCAGGGATATTCCACACAATTTGAAGCTCCTCTTCAAGGGAAATATGTAGTCATAGTGGATACCTTTTCTCGGCATGCTTCCCAGATATTATGTACTGGATATAATGTGAAATAAATGTACCCACAAATTCAAACACAAGAGATCACAAATTAATCTGTTAGCTAAAAAAGAACAAAAAAATAAAGGTGCATTCTCTAATTTCTTTGGCTGAACTGTAAAGTTAACCAGACAATGTAAATTAACAGTGTTTGAAGGAGCCATCAAAATCATAGATTGGGGGATTATGCCTAGCTTAGTCCTGTCTGCTTTATATTATTCCGGTTTTATGGAGCTGTGAAGTAAATAAAATTAGAAGTTTTTAACTGTTTTCAAAATCAAAGTAGCATAATAAGTGTAAACATGAGGCTCCAAACTGATTTCCAGGAGTAAAATTAATGTACTGATATATATTTTTTCTGAAAGTACACCAGTTAAATCTGCTTAACAATGACACTAAAGCTCAGCTAGAGACCTTGCAGGCCAAATAATATCAACATGTTTATGAGACACAAAATACTTATCAAATGAGCTCGCAGAACTGATGGATACTGGAGATGAAAAGGTAAATAGTTCCCAGAGTATTATTAGAGCTTTTGTTTATGTGGCTGATGTTTTGCCACCATGTTTTCCAGTAACCATGGCAACTCTGCTTGACTGCCAGAGCCCTGTAAGGCTTTTTTACTCAGGCAAACACAAAAGCTTGTCAGCTGGCTACAAGGATGCTGGCACACTTGGGCACACTGTTGATTAGCACAGCCTCTAAGGATTAATAAACAGAGTGGTACCAAACAGTTATCCTTGCCTTGACTGCAATTACATCATATCCCTTATGAAATGGGAGTTATCTTTAAGATGTTTTGCTCAGGAAAGAAAGGTTCCATTGCAGAGATAAAGAGAGAAAAATTCTTAATCAAAGTCATAACTTTCCTCAGCTTTTCTCTATTACAAGTTCTTACCGTTTTAATACTCAAACAGTGAATATCTAAAAATAAAAAAAGGTATTAAGAAAAGAATAGCAGAAAAAAAATCTCTGGCTATTTATGAAAGAGAGAGTTATTTACCTGTAACTTCAGGGATGAAGTTGATTCAAATGCCAAAGATCTGCTAGCAGAACTTCTCTCACAGCCATGCTCCAAACAAATATTCTCCTCTGATTCGGTAATATATGACTGGTGTTTATACTTAGAAACTTTTTATCCTCCTTGGAAAAGCCTCTATCAGTTTAATTATACTCAAATTCACATCTGAATAGAAAGATTTTTCTCTCGCCATAGCTGTGAGTGAATTTCTGAGGAGCAGTGAAAAATGACATCTGTTAAGTGCCTACTTCTACACGGGCTTTAACAGTTCTAGATGTCTATGTCCCAGGAATGTCACCTTTTCATGGCTCGAGAGGAGTGCTTCTGATGTCACAGAGACTATGAGAGTCTCCAAGTCTTCATTCTGTATAAAGGCAGTGGTGCTTCACATTCTGAAAGCCTAGAAATATAAAGCTGGAGAAAATTTCAAAAGGACATCCAGTACCCTTTGCACTGAAATAGTGTCAAGGATACGTACATCAGCCTTAACAGAAGTTCATTTGATCAGCTGCAAAAAAAAAAAGCCTTAAGAGGAAATTCTATGGTCTAACAGTCTGCATAACTTTTACTAAGACGATCTCTTTATGTCTTCTACTTGAACATCTTTTCTCCCTAGTTTTCTGAAGTGCTCTCTGCAGCTCCTCTGCATTTCTCAGAAAAGGTAGTACACTGAATAGACATAAAAATTGAACAGTGTTCATGTCTTTTTCTACAAAGGATTGCACAGCTAGACAGTTAGTATATGTGTTTTTAGCAAGTTGCATCTTGTTGATTTTGAACTCTACTGACCTTACCTCAAATTTATCCATATAATTTGAACTCTGATCCGATCCAGAGCATTTACAGCTTTTTTGAAAGGTGATGTAATTTGCAGAATTTGAGAGTATTTTTTATTCCATAATTCATGTAATTATTGAAAACATAAAATGGAAACAGACCTAGAACATTGTTGCATCAGATTTTGTTTGAGATTTCTGCCTTTGATCCTTACTGTTACGTAGTAGGATAAACCCTTTTTATAGCAATACATTTTAATACGCTGTCTGAGGACAAACAGTCACAGGATGTCACTGACAAATCGGGGCATTTCAGGGTCCCAGGATTTATGCTTGCATGGGTCTTGCCTGAAATTCCCTTTAAAAGTACATTTGAGTGAGCCACCGGAACAGAGCAAATACTCCTTTGCTGAACACAATGTATGTAGTGGAGGTCTGCTCAGGTTTCCAAGAAGGGCAGCTCTGGTATGCAGACCGGACACCTGAGCCACACAGTGTCTATCTGCTAACATGGCCTATTTTCCTGCTTCAGTACTGTGTCACAGCAAGCATTTATGGCTGCATATGCATTAGTGTTTTGGTTCTGATCAAATGAGGGTATCTCCCAATAGCTTCTGCCTTCTGGGCTTTGACTACTGCATGGAGTGGTCTAAGAGCTCACAAGATCAACTGGAAGATGTGCTTCGGCAGTACACCTGTGAGAGACACTCCAGCTGCAAAAGGGCACTTAGTCCTTGGGTTGACGAACACCAGCCCAAATGAAAAAATGTGGAAATGTTCAGACAACACCAAGAGCTGTTTACTGTAGTCCTCAGCACTGCTGTGTCTCCTAGACCTTTTTCTTGTAGTTGAAGTGAAACTCTACATGTATTTCCCGTATTTCTGCAGCAAACTGCATTGTCAGAGGGCAGTCTGTCTGGTACAGCAAAAATAGAGTAGGGCATTCTAGCAAGTGATATCTTTTTTTTTTCTGAATTGCCTGCCATAAGGTATATCAGCTTATACAAGAATTCCCTAAATTGCATTTAGTCAAGTCATCCTCTTGTCACAGAATGGGAGCAAAGAGCAGGTAGAGCTCAGAGTGTCAAGCTCTGAAGTATTAATGGCTAGTCTATCAGCAGTTATGTATTAAACAGAGATATTTAAAGCCAGCCAGAGGCTTTTTGAAAGCAAAGTTTTGAAAGAAATGGAGGGTAAAGCAAAATAAAATTGACCTGAACCAAGGTTACCTGGGCAGATTTCAAAGACATAATGCCCAGGACCACAGGAACAGCTTTGTTACTCTTGTAAATAGGACTGCTATGAAGTGAAAGACTGACCAAGACTCAAAGAATTTGTGATTGCTTAGAATATATATAATAGTAGGATGGATAGCCATGTCTTCCTGCAAGCACTTGCAAGCATATACCAACTTTTTTTTTTTTTTTCAGGAAATCTTTGTTATTTCCAGCCCACATCAATTATTATTTCTAAATTGAGACTGGCAGTCTTTTATAATGCTGTAATAGTGGATGTCCACAAACTGGACAGAGTCCAGCTGGAGGCCACTATGGTGGCTGAGGAGAAGCTGAGGGGCCTGGATGCATTCAACCTGGAAAAGGGAAGACTAAGGAGGAATGTTGTTGCTGGATCCAAACTCTTCTCAAAAAAAGACAGCAAAAGTAAATGCTGACTAAGCATAAGGAAAAAGAAGAATCTCTGTCAGAGTAGCTAAACAGAGGAACAAGTGCTTTAGGAGACACTATGGTATCTCTCTCCTTAGAGATTTTCAAAACTTAACTGTATCGAGCCAGATCTAACTTTGAAAATAACACTGCTTTGAACAGAAAGCTTGAACTGAAAGACCTCCGGAGGTCCTTTCCAATATTAATATTTCTATGACTCTTTGAATATGACTTCTTTGAAGTTACAATTTCATCTTTTCATTGTATGCCCTGCAGTCAGGTTTATCTATTAATATTTAAACAAATTAAATGAAAAGGCAATAGTCTTCATTCTTAACACCCAAGAATCCTACCATAGTTAATGTAATCTAAAGGAAAATTTTGGAATGCTCTAAGTATTCAATCCCAGCCACAATGAGGATACCTTTCCATATAAAAATAAAACTCTTTTTCTTGCACAAAAAAAAATTTTTAGTGTTTTTGTCCTTCACTGTAATACAAGGATATTACAAAGTGAGAAGTAGTTGCATGTGGAGCTCATGAATCAAAAAGTAAATGGCTTATGCATTTGCTGTAAGACTTCAGCCCAATTTCATAACCAGATAAAGCCCTAACATCTCAAGAAATTTTACTTTCTTTTTTTTTTTTCTTGGTAACCATTTTGAAGCATTTCTTTTTAGTACAAGGCTAAGAGAAAATAAGATTTCCTCACAAGCAGTCCCCCTTTAGCTGCTACATTCCATTACATGAAGAAACACAGTAATCTATTGTGAAAATTACTTCAGTGTTGTCAAAGAGACCTTAGGAGTGTGATATAACTTCTCAAATGTAGAAAGCTCAAACAAAATCCTTGTCTGCTTGTTCCCAGAACAAGTTAAAATCATTATTAACTCTACAGGTACGAATGCCTCCCAAACTGTTGAGCAGACTGACAGGCTTTCTAGCTTGGCAGTGTACTGAGTTCTTCATGCTGTTAGCATAAATTATTTAACCTAGGATTTTGGCTGGAGAGATGTCTAGGCAAAAATATTCTAAGAGGCTATCAGATGTATTAACAAAGACGGTAGTAGAACATTTAGCTTTCAAATGAAAATAAATTTTCTTTCCATTTCAAAGCCTGCAGTTTCATCTGGGCACCAGATCCAAAATATTTCTCTCCTGCCTATCTTATTCTCTCCAGAAAACGATCCTTCAAAAATTCTGGTTTTGGTATAATTGAGCAATGGAGTTAGAAACTGCTAAATTATTCTGTTGCTCATGGTAGGAAAACCATCTCCATCTTTCCTTTATATGTGAGCTTTACTGTGCTATCGGGAACATGCATTATTAAAAGGTTATTTGTCAGTGAAGCCAATGGAAAATGAACTTGAGTTCTCATGAGAACTGTACCTGTTAAATAATAAAGGCTTTTTCTTATCTGGTCTTTTTGCATGGTAGTGTCACACATTGAAACTAGTGAGAAGTGCTACTCACTCCTTTATAACGTAGGAAAATGCTGTCTGTCAGAGGTGTACTTCATGCAAGGAGAGACTCACATGTACCCTTAGATGATGTTCATTTATGAGCAATGCACTCTAGAGCTTATTACATAATGAGTCTAGGTGACTCAAAGAGTATTACTTCTAAATAACCGTGTACTGACTCACATCCAAACCTCCGCATTCTTTGGAGTGGCTAGTCAAGCTTCCATTTTTGCTTTGAATTCACATTTTCTCTGAAGAAGCTCAGTTCATTTGGAAGAGCTGACTTTTTATCAACTCAAATATTCCCTTCTCAGAGTACAACTGAAGAAGCATGTTTTCTATCTGACAGCTATGAAAAAAAAGCTGCCATGACAACATTTTTGCACTCTTCTCCCACCAAGGACTAACAGTTCAAGGAATATCTGAGTGTTTTTTAAAAATAGTTTAATTTTCCTGAAACATCTCTCAGCTGGTATATAATTCATTAACAGAGGTGGCTTTTTTCCTTAAATGTTTACAAAGAGATGGCAGACAATAACTGAAAAATACTGCAACTTTATTTAGTGAACTGATCAAAAAAGTCCCAGAAGAAGAGAAGTCCAAGAGAAAGCTCTGTATTTATTTTGTGAAGAAAGCGTGGGATATAGGCAATGGTTGGTTTCAGGATACTTCATCTAAAATCTTTATTTCCCTCAGTCTGCCAATCTAAGACAGTTAATGAAGCAAATGCAGTCATAGATCACACAGGATATTTTGTGTAGCATATTGGTGGAACTAATTTCTTCATTTTTTTTTATTTTACTCTGTAAAAAAAAAATCACATACTGAAAATGATAACAATCTATGTATTTGCAGTATCTTTTATATTAAATGATAACTTATTGCAAGCACATTTAGGCCTGTAACTGAAACTTTAACATCTTCATCAGATGCAAATATGAAATCTGTGACAGATTTTACAAGGTCAAATTTCATAAAACTCAGGGTTCCTGTTTAGTTTGTATTTTGATCCCTTTAAGCTGATAATTTAGCTTTACCACATTTGACTTAGTATGTTATGTTTTCTAAGTGTGTTTGCATTTTCTGTCCTTTCGGCTTATACAAAAAGGAGAAAATGATTGTACAGGATCTGAAGGTACCTTGCTTGGTATTTCATCAACTCTGATTGTGGTCACCAGGAAATGCAATGCAAACAGGAAATTATTACTTTTAATCTTTCTTTTGCAGCTTGTATATGAAATTATTGACACTTAGGATTGTGACTGATCACTATCTAGCATTAGCTCTGTTGATTCCAGTGCTAAATTTTGTTGAATATTTGTAGTGATCAAAGACCGATTATTCTGATTGGTTTAACTTTCCTAGATGTAAGTTCATCTCTGTGTCACAATAAAATGTTACCTGTGGAGTCATGTTCATCAGAAACATATTGTAGATTAGCAATATTTTTATATCTAAAATTTTTAAGCGCCAGCTGCCTGATAGTACTCAGTATTATGAAGTGTCAAAACTGATGTTTGACACATAAGTGAGTTAATATATTTTGTAGCATTCACAATTATCTGTGGTTCTCCACAGTTACCTTTTTTGAATACAATATATTTGCAGTGTGATTGAAAGCTAGATTGGCTTCTTCATCAGATACAGGGCAGAAAAATAATAACTTGGTGAACAAGAAGCCATCCCTCTTCTCCAAGCAGTGTTTAATGTTACTGTACATAGTTTAAATTTAACTTAAAATCAAAGCGGGTTTCAGCAGTGTGAACTTCTGCCAACATTCTTCCGTTTCTAGGCCTTTTCCCTCTATCTTCTTTGCTGACTGAAAATCTCAGATCTTGCTTTCTGGCAGTAAAGGTATTGGATGTCTCTCTGGCATGGCATTCCAGTTTTTCACACTGTAGCAAATAATTTAATAGTTACAGATTAGATACTGTGCAAACATCAACTAATTAGCTATGAGAGAAATTACAGATATTTCTGATGAAAAAGTAGACTAATTGGTTTAAAGAAAGAAATATAATGCAGTACTTAAGCCAATATCTATACCTATGTAACAGTAAGTAGGTGGATGGATGGGTGGGTGGGTGTCAGAATGAATGGGTGGATGTGTGTCACCCAAATGCAATAAAGGCATCCACATGGCAAATGTTATTTCATCCTAACTGTTGTACAGTAGCACTACCACTCTGTCTACAATGGATATGATACATGAAGGCAAGTGATCACAAGCAGGATTACTGAAATACAGCATTAAATGATGTATTGCAGAGCTGAATATAAAAGGGACTTATTCTACATACAGATCGCTCTTCTTTGGCTTTAGTACTAAAATCAGATGCAGCAGTAATTAAAAAAAAAGTAGTTGCAGGCAGATTGTTTGTTATCAAAATAAATAGCCAGGGAACAAGGACAGCAGAAACAAAGAGATACCAGAAAATCCACTGCAAAAGGTGACACAGAACATGCACCTTCTGTCCCTTCTGTTCTCCTTCTAATTAAAAACAGAAACGGGAAACAAATTAAGCATACCAAGCCTCTGCTGTGTGCAATATTCAGACCAGACAAGGCATACCATAACTCCTGAAAAAAAAAGTATATGTGATGGATGGCATCTGATGGCAACAGGGAAAAGTCCTACTTTTTGTGTTGCAGTAGGACCATGGGGCAATGCAATTCTGCACTAGTAGGTGTGCTTATACTGTCAGCTTGGTTTGCTCCTTGTTTTGCTCCTGGCCCTTATTTCCACCACCCTATATTTATGTACATCAGACTTTGCATGTAGGCTCCAGTCTGGATTGCTCATGTTACTATAAAGGTGAGAGAAATCTGGGAAAAAGAAAAAGATTATTTGCCCTAGGGTTTCTTCTCCCCCCTGGAGTACTGAACATGATACAGTCCACACCTGTTAATCTGTAGACAAGGCCCCATTCCTTGACACAAACCCCAGGTTTGCTTACCAGTATAGCTCTACAGAAGTGTATCCGAACCACTTAGTATCCAGTACTATCTACTGTTCTAAGAGTTTACAGCACGGGTAGACATAGCTTGGAAATTAAATAACTAATATATTTTAAGTATACAATTTTTTATGATCTTTGAATTTTTGGATTCTAAGGATGGAGTCCATCTCACATGTTCATAAATGGAGGAAAATACGCACCTCCAGAATGTGTTTCACATGATGCATGATAGAAAACTCACAGGATGTGCTGGATTACTTTGTAAAAATGCACACAAAAATATTGTCTGGGTAATCTGAAATTACCAGCTGAGAATTTGTTTCATCAGTTTTAGATACCTAAATTGGAGCAGATGGATCAAAATAAAATTATATTGGGATATCTTAGGATTTACACTTTCAAATGTTTTCTTTTGTCTTTTTTAATGATTTAAATTGCGAATTCAAGGTATGTTACTGTTAATTCCTTTTTGAAGAACATATTCTGAAAGCAGACACAATGACCAATATCAAAGTTATTTTCTGTCTTTTCTGCAATGTATATGGGAACAAAGCATGTCATAACTCGTCTATGTTTTTATTTATTTCTGGAAAGATCAGCTGACAATGAAGGGACAATGACAGGTTAAGGTGCCTCAAGATTTGGTGAAATTATAAAAATGTGCAAAAAAGATAAAAAAGTCTTTTAGGGATTTTTTTTAATTAAGATAATGAAAAAATGGGATTTTGAGGGGGAAAATCTTTTAAATCTGAAGTTTAATTTGAAGTTATATTTTACGAATGCTGAAAAATGTTCTTTTCGTAACAAATGACTGTTGTGTTCCATCTTGTCAAACACATCACTGGCTGACTAGCAGACCCTCAGTTAGAAATGGGAGCTCCCGCATCTCAGACTGCATCTCACTTTGAGCTGGAAGAAGGGGTTGTTGACCCTTTGGTTGTTGTCACTTTGGTAAACTCTACGCCAAAAAGGACCTTTAATGTACTCATATTCCAGTTTACAAGAACAGTCATTAGTAGAGTTTTCAAAAATTATTTTTCCATCATATAGATGAGCTCAGGGTCCACATTAAAATCTATGTTGCTTGGTTACAATAAGAGAATCTTCCTAGGATTTTCCAGACAGAATGTGTTCACATCCCCTGAACCATCCATGTCCTTCTCCAGCACACTATGGCACATATGCACACACAAAATTTTCCCCTGCTCTCTAATGAAACTAAAAGACAAAATTCTTAGTCTTTAAGTCTTAAATGTGAAAAGTTATTTTCACTTATTTTCGACTTTAAATGGTTAGCATGTTTTAAAGTGTAAAAGTTGCGATTTCAGTTTGCTCCTGGATCAATTTCAGATAAGTTCCAGGAAAAAGGTAAACCACAAAATGATAAGCAAAAAGGTTTGGTAGATCCTGAGGGCTAGATCTCGTTAGTCCTTCTGCAGGCACAAGAGCCTGCTACATTAGAGCAGATGATGTTATAGCAGGGTAAAGCTGTAGCTGGTTTTTCACTACAAAATACAACTAGTTGCCTGTTTCTACAAGGTACAGACATCAGACCCAATGAGGGGAGGGAGCAGACCTGTGAATATAAAGACTATCAGACAACGTTGTCTGATACTAGTGAGGTAGAGACACCACACCTCTCATTGCTATGCAGATGCAAGTTCATTTCTTCACATGCTTGGAAAACCCTCTCTGCAGTTTCAGGAACCGCTTGCTAAAAGCCCAACATTTATAGCACAATTGAATCATAGGCTAACTTGGTACATAGCCTGCAATATTGTAGACTTTAGACTTGTGTATGGAGTATGTTAACACACAGATTATTTCCTCTCTGACTTTCCAGATGTTCATCCAAATTGCAAACTCAAATAGAGTAATATATCATTCATAATGCAGCATGGATGTCTGCAGTCATGATAATCTTGTTATCCAGTGTTGTGTGTATCTTTCTTGGTCAATTGAAGCCAAATGTAACAAACAATTAGTGGGTTGTCCACTATCATTGTTGCTTGTGCCACTGATGTAGTCTTTGCTGATTATAGCTTTGTGGAAAGGAGAAACTGTTGCTCTGTAAAAACAGTAAAGAACTTCATCTGCAGGTAAGCGTTAATGTCCAGGATGCTCACAGAGGCTCTGGGACCAATCTAAAGTACTGGAGAAACCTAAAGTTGTAGAAAACAAAATGTGCCTGGCATGAGTCTTGAGGAAGTATTTTTGTCCTTGGTTAAATATTGAATAAAATATGAAGCTGAAGGCATTTACGGTTTGAAAGAATCTGTGGCAGAATGTGTGGCAGCTTCTGTTTCTTATTGTGTTGTTTTCAGGCTTTATGCAGGGATGTTGCTGCATATCAGAAAAATATTGAAGTGTAAATTCTCAGGTATTTCATTCTGTTGTGGTATGGGTTATTTTCAGTCTCCAGAATGTATGGCCCAGAAAACGATTTGAAGCAGTTGCAGAGAAAAAAAATATTCTAGAAGTGCTGCTGTCTGGGAGCACTTGGTTTTAGGTATGAAATGGAAAGATAGAGAAACTTTAGCAAATATTGATTGGAAGCTAATCCTCAAAAGATTATTTTTGTATTAAAAAAAAAAGAAGAAAGAAAATTCACAGTTGCAAAAATAATCATATAGGAATATTTGGGGATCCGGACTAGGAGGATTTGCAGTGGATTGAAAGTTTACGCAAGTCTTTAGTCCCCGTTCAATGGCCCTGTTCACTGCACTGCATAAATAATTTTCATGCTTTGATGAGTTCAAATTAAAAATATATACATATATTTAAATAAAAAGAGGTTATATATGTCTCCTTATGTCACAGAGGTGTAAACCTTTTACTTGAATACTTCCCAGGATCAGGAGTGTGCACCCGAGTTCATACAGTTGCTGAGCTTTCCCATTCAGACTATAGTTACTTTACCACAAATATTGCCTTCTAGGGTATTTATTTGGAGTTCATCTCCAGTTCAGCACTCAGATTCAGAGTGCCCTTTCCAGTGCCATGATGGAACTTTGAAAAAGAGATTCCATAAAGTACAAACATTTTTGTATTTCTGTTTTTCTCTTTGTATGAAGTCCTCTGTATCTGAGTTTCTTAAGCCACCTAAAACCAAACCATTACAGATTTTGTAATGTCAGTTTGAAAATACTTTCCTAATTACTTTTTTTTTCACACTAACAATTGATTCCTGGCATTATTTTTTTTCCTCCTGCAGCAGGTGTCATCTTAGAAAAGTTTCTGCAACAGTTAATGAAAAAGTGGAATATTCTGGGAGTTGTAGTCTTTCAAACAGAGCTTCTCAAGGACATACCTGTATTGGAACACTACAGCTCCCTGAACTTCCTCGCATCACTGCCTATGAAACATCCTGCAACGTGACTAGTTTGGGGGAGGAGGGGTGGTATTCATGGACTTCCACCACTGCAAATCACACAGCACTTTACATCTATGTATGGGAGCAATTGGGAGCCGGAATGTATATCTATGAACCAGAGTGTTTTTAGGGTGGGGAATGAATAAAGATGTCTGGTATGAGGCAACGTTGTCATTTGAAATAGACAATAGGCCTTAGAAAAATATTCAACCAAGTTTGTGTCTTTACCACAGAGCTCTGCAGCAGCCCAGCCACTTGGACACTCTCCAGACAACTACGTTTTGGCTGAATCATGTTGCCCTTAGCTGCTTTTAGATTTCTCTTTGAACTAAATGGCTTCCAGTATTGGCTGTTTTCTTCACCTCCTCTGGGCTGTGCCCTGGGAACAGGTTGTCTCTCTGCAGTCCCTGAATAGATGAAAGACTCTGGGGCCACTGCTGAGCTCCCTTGCCCAACTCCTCCATTGTTGAAAACATTCTAACTCTCTGAGAGCTATTTTTCTATTTTTCACTCTTTTCTAGCTGGATATACTTACTTAAAGATCTAAATAAAGATATTAAAAACTCATATATATTTCTTACCTCTGTTTCTTTTGGCAGTTCCTTGGCCTTACCTCCAACGAGCCTAATGAGCCCAGACTTAATCAGACCCACATTATTCCTGATTTGAACAGCTGTACTTGTATCTGATAGGTACAAGTTACATATTGCCTGACAGCATGTGGCTGGCTCCAGATGTAGACTGTATTCTTTGACAATACAACTGGAGAGTTTTACTAGAATTTTTCAAGTTATTATAAAATGAGAGTCCCCAAGCATCATGCCCATCAGTTTGTAAACCTGCCTTGAAATTTACAGCAGCAGCTGTGCCTGTGCTGTGAGCATTGTTGGTTACTGCAGCTAAGCAGGTGGTGTTAAAATAGTCTCTTCCGCTGCTTTTTCACATTCATGATCCTAGCTGGAGACCAGAAGGTAGGAAAAAGCATAAAACTATAAAATAAAGAGATAGACATAACGATACTTTCTTTCTCTCCAAGAGATTAATTTTAGTTTAACCTCTGAGCAATTGTTTAGGGAAATCTTATTTTCCCTAACAAGACTGTTTCTCCATCTAAGGCTCAGTTTTGGTTTAACTGTATTAACACAAACTTCCAGTGGCTCTGCTGTAGAAAACCTCATTTTCATGTCACATTATTCATTCAGACTATTGTATCCTTAAAAGTACATGGAATAAATATACACATGCATTTGTCTAAGCACCTGAATATTTGGGAGGAAAAACAGGATTTTAATTTGCAAAATAAGTATTTAAGCCCTGAGGAGAGAGGGAAGGTCTTAGAGGTGCTGAAGGAACCTGCTTCCACAGAGCTCATTCATCGCATAGAAAGGAGCTTCAATTAATAAAAAAAAATGTTAGAAGATATATAAGAAAGTTCATATTATTCAAGTTAATCACTGGTTTTATGCTTTGCAGTCTTTGCCCTACATGTATTAATAAATTCCACAAATACCAATACTTAGATCTGGCAGAAGATCTATAAATAAATTTATAAGAATTTATAAATAAATTTATAAATAAATTAATGCCTTATTGGACTGAGTGATGCTTATTTGCAGATTTTGCTAATAAATAACATGTCTAACACATTTCTAAAGAGTGCCAAGAAATTTGTGTAAGGAAAAGTTTAACCATATCTTAAGGTAACTCCAAATGCAAAGTGTCCTTGGAAGCTCTCTTTAGTTAGTGAAATATACTTTCTGATTTTGAATATATGCTTTCACCTGGTCCCTAGTGATGAAAAAAGACAAATGGGTTTTTCTGAAGTGCAGTCATAAAAATTAAAGTAAGCAAACAAGCAAACACCAGGGAAAATATAGTGGTAGATCTTTTTTTTTGTTTGGTTTTGTTTTTTTTTTCTTTTGGTAACACATTCCTGCAGAGGACAAAGGCGTTCTATTATTTTTTATTGTAAAATTATTTCCTAATATTATGTGTGTTGCTAGTCTTCAAAAAGCAACAGTCTTTATTATTGTAATCACCAACAACAAATAAAAAAGAACAGATGCGTTTTGTCTTCAATCAAAATGTAATTCTTTTAAAGTCTTCTGCAATAAGGAATACTTGCCTGAGCCCAGATGCTTTTGAAGATGAATATACATGTTAAATGCAAGATCATTCATTCAATTAATTAATGCAATTTATTCAATTATTTGTTCTATTAATTTATTCAGTGTATAATTAATTAGGTGTTGTTTACTTTAAAAGGTTCAAGATGTCCTTGAGCAATTCATGGATAAATGCATCAGCGTAATTAACCACAGCCTACACCAGAAATACAGTGAAAACTTTTCATCTACATCTTATAGAGGATGGAGTTGCTGGCCCTTAATGGGCCGTAACAGACCTCTTTTGAGTGTGCCACTATCACTCTGTGCTGATTGCTCTCTAAACACACAGACAAGGAAATATATAATCATCGTAACAGCCTCTCCCTCCTTGTAGGACAATGTTAAACAATGAAGAATGAGTATTATGATTCAAACAGTCAAGATGCTACAAGCTAGATCTTCTCAATCAGTCCTCTGTCTTTTTACCAAGGGAGCTACTTCCATGGTCAAACACTGCTTCTCAGGAACAGTGTCAGGTAATTGTCAGTGTTCCAGGAGCACCAGACTCCAAATTTGTCCTGATCCATATCTACATGTTACGGAGTCAAGGACCAAACTTAGCCATTATAGTAAAATTCGATGTTAACCCAGAGACTTTAATTAGACTAATTAAATATTACCTCACATTATGCAATTAGTATCAGTTACATCTTCTGAGTGTGATGCTGTCTTTTGAGGTACTCTGTATTTATACAGCAAATTTACACCAGTGTTTGTGCCAATAATATGGTATTTATTCACATTCATTATATTTCTGGACAGTACAGCAGGAAAAGTATCAGTAAGTGCTATTAGCTCTTCGGGCAGCAAACCAAGAAAATGAATATTCCTCAAAAAAATTTTTTTAAGTATTTTTTGGAAGATCTAGAATCACGAATAAAGTATCAACTGCAATGATATCAGTCGAATGAAAGACTTGCATTGACCTTTTGAAATTATAGAGTGGGGTTTTGTGTTTTTTTTTGTTTTGACTGCATCACTGGAAAGCTGGAAACATGATGAATAATTCAAAGGAGATTATGATTAATGGAAAAGAGATTCCCTATGTTTCAATGTGGCTTTTGGTTTTAAAAATAATTCATTGATATATTTTCTTTGTTATTAGTGTGCTACTTGTATCATTGATGAAACCTTGGTGTTAAGGGGCATAAAAGGAAACTTTTACTTGGGAAAAACAAACTTCACACCTTTTTGTACATAGCCATCATAGCATTGCTTTTTCTTTCTGACTGGATGCCTAAAAATCAAATAATAAATGAAAATTTAATGTCTCAGCTGCAACACTTCTAGTTTACATGTGTATTGATATTAAGCTTTTATTGTTATATAAACAGATTTTGAATATAAAGAGGTTACACACTGAGATTTCTGGGAAGCAAGCAGATTTTGTTAGGAAAATTATGGAAGAAAATCTTTGTGCTTTATTTTGAAAGGCTGATTAAATGTACTAGTGCATAACATTAGGCTGGAAGTTTGCTGATAATCAAGAATAATTTATTAATCATAACACATTAAAATATGTTAAGATTTTTTCAAGTATTTATATAAATTTACATAATTATTATTTATTCATATAAGTGAATTTACAACTGATTATATGTAGGAGGCATTGTGAGTGCGATCAGTTCAGTGATACCTCTGATCAGTGGTTCCACTGAACTCCGCATGGTGGGGAACAGACTACATACTGCTGAAGCCAGTCTTTCCTTTTCTAAGAGAAAGTTCTAGCTTTATTTGTTCCACTGAGTCTTTGTAAATCTCTTCTACCTGAATTTTGCTTTCCTACACAGCTGAATGTGTCCAAAAGTCCTTTGGACTTCTAATTAACCCTGAGGTATTCCAGGGACTTCATCTGTGGAAAATTAGGCATATGCCGATGTTTGTCTTTCCTGGGAACTAGACACATTCATATACTTTAGAAAGTGAGCATTTGTTTTTTATTTTTATTTTTAATCAAATTTAGAACAAGTACTGATCAAAATTATTTGTTTGAAAAGTAATCATGTTAACATGATTTTTTTTTCTTAAAAAGCTTTCAATGGATTCAAAATCCTTAAAAAAATTATTATTTCCCAAAATGTTTTAAGGGGCATTTTGACTGTTTGTTTTGCATTAAAACAAAAAAAACAACCATAAGCCTAAATGTTGTTGCCATGGAAATAATTTTTAATTAGTAGTTCCTGAAAAATAAGCAGCAATATTCTACAGGCTGTCATAACTTTCCACATATTCCTGTTTACTGTAGCCTTTTCCTCCTGGAACTCCACAGAACATTTGATCTCTCTAAAACCTATGATGTCAGTTGAAACTGTTTTTGTTAAATGTTTTGGTATAATTTTCTATGTAAAATTAAGGTTATCCAGAGAGATACTGAATGTATTTTAATTTTTTTCTTCTAGAGTAGGCGTTTCCTGTCTGTAAACAGCGGGAGATGTAGAAAATTATGGCATTGCTGTGTTTCTGGCAACTCCACTTCCCAGAACTACAGTTTTAATATTGTTGTTGTGACTGATGTATTATGCTGATAAGATAACAGAAGCAGTCTGAAATGCTGGCATGGTCGAAAAGAAGCAGGAAATAAATCATTGTGATATAGCCAGTGCTGCTGGCAACTGTAAATTTAAGCCCCAGCAATGTGATTTTGACATCATGTTGATATATGCAGAGTTATAATACCACAGAAAGCTGTAGTTTGGTGACCTTGTAGGCAGGATGTGAAGAACATATAAGGTAGTAAAAACCTCCCACACCAAGGTGTTTTGCTTACACTCAGTGGTAACTGTGGGCAGCAGATTCTGCTCAAGGTGAGGACACAAAAGGAGATGAGGATGTATGCATCCTGCCTCTATTTCTGCCTTTTCTTTTAGAGTCAAATCTCATTTGCCTCATTCAGAAGATACAAAACAAATATTCAAAGACTTAAATTGTATTTTATTTTCCCTTAATGAATATCAGATCCTGTACAGACCCTCTCACTATGTATTTCTCAAGTCTTCAGCAGGATGCTATTCCACAGCATAGAATTATAAGCCTATAATGTTCACAGAGGTCAGCGTTTTCAAATTGGTAGTGGCACAGTTGAGAAAAGTCTTTTAACACCACTTCTTCATTCTGATTTTCAAAGAATAGACTTATTTTCCCCCTCTTACATCAGGTCAGTGCTAAATAATCTACAATTCACTGAAATGACTGATACTCTTTCAAAGTATCTTTTCCCCAAGTGACAGGGGACAGGACAAGAGGGAATGGCCTCAAGCTCCACCAGGGGAGGTTTAGGCTGGACATTAGGAAAAAATTCTTCACAGAAAGGGTCATTGGGCACTGGAACAGGCTGCCCAGGGAGGTGGTTGAGTCACCTTCCCTGGAGGTGTTTAAGGCATGGGTGGACGGGTGGATGAGATGCTAAGGGGCATGGTTTAGTGTTTGATAGGAATGGTTGGACTCAATGATCTGGTGGGTCTCTTCCAACCTGGTTATTCTATGATTCTATGATTCTATGAAAGATCAGTTTGTATAACAAGTACCTTTACTTATGGCTTGGGTTGGGCTTTTCTGTATGTGTGAAAATATACTGTATGTGGGGAGGAGATAGGGGCATTGGTTTTAAATTGATTTTTATTCTTACTGAAAGCTGTTTGTCTGAAAACAGTAGAGAATTAAATTCCCTGCCAGCCATAGGATAAAATATGAGCAGTGGAGATTCGTTATGCTTCTAAGTACATAACTTCCACCTTGATTAGAAGGAAGAAGGCCAAAAATCCAGCAATGACAAAGAAGTAATTGGCCTCCCCACCACCACCATTGTCCCCATATCCCTGCAGTATCTGGCAGATAAAATAGCTGGGACTGGGCCAGCTGTGAGGATGCAGAAAGCAGCTGGGAAGGACAGATTCATGTCATGGACTATATACCCAACAGACATCACAGAGGAGCAAAGATCAGTCACAGTTTGACCTCTATTTGAACCAACGACTTACAAAGGCAAAAGTCTCTACATGCCATTTACTGTTCCCAGAGTCATCCAGTCCTCTCACAGAAATTAAATTTTGTCTTCAATAAGGCATTCCTGAGCTGTACTTGAGAGGACAGCAGAAATCAAGGTTGCGTGAAGGTCTGTTTTTAAATTTATCTGTCTCCTGGAATCTGAAGGAAGCCATTTATCACCAAGTTTTAAAGACAGAATTAGAATTTGATTTTTCTCTCCAGCTGCTTTATGTGTTTATGTATATGAAATATTTTATTAGAAAAGAATTTAGTACTTCTGTAGTAATCATGTTTCTTAAGGAATGTGGTGTTGCTATACCAGAGTCCCTGCTGTGTTCTGTAAACTTTGAATTCATTACTGAGGAAAATCTATCAATATTTTTTTTATTATTACAGTATCCTTTTGCTCTGAAATTATCACATAGAAAGAAGCAGGCCAGATGTCACTTGTTTTCATTGACATCCCACGCATTCAAACGTCTCTCATGAAATTCCCAGAGCAGCCCCTCTGAACCAAAATTTTTGCTTCATCTTCCCAGGAAACATGCAAGAAAAAGGAGCTCTGAGAGGAAATCTGACAATTTACCCTGAAAAAAGTAGTAGCAGTAATTTAGCTCTTCCCTTAAACTACTGTAGGTGGAAACACGTTACTAACAACCAGCCACGTTAATGCTAGCAGCTGCTAGCTTTCAGTGCTGTCTCAAGGCCCTTTCACATTGATGTGATCAGATTTGGGATAAGTCCTAAAATACTCAGACACTCCAGCATAAATGGAGTCATTTAGCTAGGTATCTGGGAAGTGGGATTACCTCGAGACAACATCCTAAATGGAACCTGGAGGTGCCTGGGTCTGCTCAAGTGCCATAGTCTGCTTGTACTCCATGCACTAGCTAGGAGGGTGCTCTAATAAGCTCTTTTTTTCACGTGTGGTCTCTCCTCAAGGACTAGTGGACCATAGCATCTGGTTTGACTGTCTTGTTTCTTAATAACTTGGGTGGATTATTAATGAAACAGCTAGAAAAACATCTGATGAGGAAAAATTAGCCTTAATTTTTTTTAAAATTCTTAATTAGAAAAAAAATAAGTCAGCAAGGAATGCTGAAATGTAGAGGGAAACACTCTACACATCCAGTTTGGCCAGACATATTATATGTGCTGTTTTATGTGAGGAAAGATGTTTGATAACATAATGAATTTTTTATTTTAATTTCTTATGAGTGAGGTTTAGTCAACTATGTGTTACCTTTATGTAAATCCCTCAGATCTAATAATTGCAACAGATGGCAATAGCCTTGGTTTTCTTGAGGGGGATACCCATTGCATTTTGAGATATCTTGATCACAAAAAAATGCTCTTCTATCAAGAAAGAAGGATAGCAATATCACTGAGAAGTGAGGGTGGTACTTTTTGCCACAGCACACTAAGCTGGATTCCAGGTCATGTACAGAAAGAACTGTTAGCAGGTTTAATAATAGCCAAAGAAACCAACATATTCAATGTCTGGAGACCAGGGTAGTGTATGGACCTTAAAACTAGCTTACCCTTAACAACAGGAAAATTTTGAAGGATCATCTCAGACATGCTGCAGTACATTCATAAATCCTCTGGGATAATCAGTGCAATGTAGCAGATGTGGCTGGAGACACAAGGGCCCTCAGTACCTCTTCTGACTCTGTCATGGACTGGTACTTCTTCTGATGCTGATGTTGGTCTTGTGGGATGACCTGTAGCCAATAGGTTCTCCTCCATGTTGCTTCCCCCTGAGAGTCTATGTCTAAAACATGGAGGAGGTCTGAGGCTTGCACCAGGGACTGGTGCTTGTCTGCTCTGCCCCCTTGCTCACCTGAAAGCCAGGTTGTGGTGGACATTTCTAAAACAAGAGACAGTGACGGTCCAGAAACACAATTTCCTTATGGATTTTTGAAGCCTTACTCCTCTACTTTGTGCAGCTTTATATTTATAAAGTAGAAATTAGACTCCATTCTTCTGTAGTAGATAAGGAATTCAGTCTTGGATTCCAGATGCAAATATGAAAATGTGCAGTGAGGAGACATTTATTTGAATTCTCTAAGAAGAAGCTGATTTGTAAACCAGGATCAACATTATGTCTTCAAAAGCTTTAATTTTAAAGGCTTTTTTTTCTGGACACATTTTTGTTATTATTAATATTAGAGATGTAATCACAGGACAACTGTTCGGTTTTTCCCTCTCTGAGACCATACTGTAGAGTGAACAGTAGACTTGTTAACTATAGCTTTTTCTGACACAGAAAATGGGATGGTAGCCACCTCCCACAGTCAATGCTCAAGGGCACTGTGATTGTCAGCTTCTTTATACATAGCAGCTTTATAGTAATCATCATTTCAGAAGCAATTGACCTTGCAAATATAAGGTCCTGAGGCAAAGAAAATATTTACAACATAGCTGTTGGAATGGCATCCAGGGTGGAGAGCTCAGCAGAAGTGTAACAGCATCTAGGGCTGATGATAAAAGGCAGTATATTTGTTTCCCAGACATAAACAAGAAATGCATTATCAGCAGAGTGTGAAGAACACTAAAAGAATGAACATGTCTCCAAACTATTTTAGAAAAGGAGTCACCCTTTTAGCTGCACTTAATATTGTGAGGAAGGAAATTATTTTGGCTTACAGCTCATAAGTATGCAAGGACAGCAGAAACGGCCCATTATATTAATATAAGTACTCCATTGTTGAAAACAATAAAATTGCTAGATCAACCCAAACCATGCATTTAGTCCAGCATCATATTCTAGCAAAAGGTCACAACTGAAGTTTCTGAGAAACTTTGCAAGAGATAATTAAATTATTTTGTTAATTTGTGAAGATGCTTATGTGAAGTTTGAGAATTCTGCACAGGTGTGAATCGGACTAAAGCTTCAGTCAGATCACATGCTGAACTGTGCTGCCTCTTTGTCCTGCTTTTGCCTTAAATTAAGTTCCTGAAGAGTCCTGGAAGACAGTGAACAGCTGTTGGTTGTCCCTGCCACAGATACACAATAGAAATATTGATAGCAATCTTCTCCCCCTCGGATGGTTTGGGCTGCCAGGCAGAGCTGCTGTGACAATGTGAGATGTGTCCCCTCCCTACAGTGGGTGTAAATGCTGGGATCCACACTGTAGCAGCATCCCACTGTCCAGGACTTTTCAAGGTTCCCTGTACCCTTTTGCTTCTGCCTGCTATGATAGGGCACCTCTAAACCAGGCTGTCTCAAGAGTCCAAGTGGCTCTCTGGCAGCTGGCTCATTTATTCCTGCATCATTTCCTTGGCCAGCAAGCACCTCAAGGTCTATACCTTCCCCATATTAATCATCCAGCAGACATCAACATAACAGAGGCTAACCAGGTGGTAAAAGACCTGGGTCATTGATTTCTTCTATTTTATACACCTCAAACTGAAAGGCACTGACAAAACTTTCAAACTAGTGAGGATGCAAAGACCCTGCATCCAGGCTCAGATGCCCTGAAAGGAAATGAGGGTTTCTCTTTCCCAGTCACTATTTCATTTTTCAAATTCCAAATGTGTACATACCGGTGTCTTGAGTAATTGTAGGCTTCTTTAGTAGTTTTGGAGGTTTTTTAATGATATATTTGATAATAACCATCATTAAGCAATAAGATTTACTGTATGATTAATTGAAATATAAGTATTTTTCGACCCTCTGAATTGTGAGGATGCATCCAGAAGGTGACTGGTGCCACCTTCTTGATGTCATGCATTATTTTGAAAGCTGTTGTCAATACCTCTTTGTCTTTTTTCCTAAAATAAATTGTTCCAAACTTTTCAACCTTTTTTCACACAAAGGTAGTTTCTGAATCCATCGATTTCCATCATTTATCTCTCAGCTCCCTCTATTCTCATTTTTTTAGAAATAGAAAAGCTGGAGAAGAGTGCCATGTTACAGGTGGCAGTGTACTTTTTAACGGAATTCTTACATTTTCAGGCCAAGTTTCCTATTCTTGTTCGTTCTAAAATTTTGTTTGGTTTTTATTTATTTTCTGACTGCTGAGCCCTTCACTGAACTCACTTGGTCTTTTCCTAGAGTTGTTACAGCTTTGATTTAGACACTGGGTGGAAGTTTGAATAACTCAGTCTTCCACCTAGTGTGCATTATGCTGGTCAGCACTAAATAAGTGACATGGATCTAGTAGCCAATTCTTAGAGTTATTTCAAGGAATCACAGATACAAAATAACAGATTATCACCACTGAGTAGTAGGGTAGGTATGAGATGAATAAAGGAATTCAGACACTTGGCAACAAGGACTTCAAACCCCTTCCATTTCTGGTGCACACCTGAATCTCCTAGAGTAAAAAGTTTGGAATAGCTGCATAATTCCATGTGGTTGAACAGTAACACGTCAGTGAGATCTGTCCTTTGGGGAATGGGCATAAGAATGTGAAAACTTGCAGAAACACGTTGGAGCTGAATGTGATTGACATTGTCTTGGAGAAAAGCCATAATAAGCACGGCATTCTACTGCATGGCTCCCAGGCTCCGTTATATCTCATCAGTGACTAGACAAGCGACATCTAGTCTCGTGAAACATTGCACCCCGCTAGACATGAGAAAACTCAAGCAAAATCAGACCTTGAGCCATATAGATTATATACCCCTCCCCCACCAAAATCTGCTTCTCCATTACAGAAATGCACTTTCTTCTTAAAAAATGGTTAATCCAATGACACATTGCAAGGGGAAAACAGGAAATATCTCTCAGATCACCTAGAAACTTTGATGTTTTGAATCACACCTAGCTGTAATGCCAGGCTATTCATTTCAAACAATATCTGACATCTTGTTGAAATAGGCTGTTATGCAAGCAATGATAATCCTTTCAAATTTAGTGGAGTTTCTGAATTTAGTACCATGAATCTGCATTACCATCTCATCTTTTTTTTCAAAAGCAAAGACTGACAAAAAGAAATACAGAAAGGAGAACCTTTTTTTGCCTCAGAATACTAATATAGGTGTCAATCTTAGAGCAAATCACTACATTTCGAAGATTTATGAAAGTGCTATCTTTTGTTAGTATTTAAAACAGAGTAGGACAGATTGATATCTAGTGACATGCAAATTAAAGTAAAAAATAATAAGAATTATGTACAGTAGAAGAACATAAGAATATAGAAAAAATTATTAGAGTTGTCTGCTGTTTGTAGTCTATGGACTTTTTTTTCTTACTATACTAATTTCATATCATGCATATCGTCAGTACTGCTATTCTACTATGTCTCTTTTCTTGGCAATATTTGTTTTACAACCCCCTGGAAGGGAATTCATAAGTTTCTGCTCCTGCTGTGTATGTTCTAAACACCAGCTACAATAATGTTTAACTTTGGCAGCATTTTTCATATTTTAACAATCATAAACACCATGATGGTGTAATTTTGATGGGTGTGTGGTCTTCCTCTGAATCAAGCATCTATATCTACATAGGAAACCTATTGCAGGCCCTGGAAATGGAGGCTGAGTGTACATATGATTTGCACAGTAGTCCAAATTGAGATACATGTCAGGTACCCTAGGTGAGTTGCCTGCATAAGTGAGGAAGAAGGAAGAGGGAAACAAATTCATTTCTGTATTCCACCCTAGGATCCGGGAGCAGCTGAGGACTATACTTTGCCTTTTCACCCACCAACAGAACTGGTGTGTGAAAAGGTATAGAACAGTTACACGCTTCCTCCCCTGCATCTCATGACAAAGTCATAACTAAATTTTAAGAATCTCCTGAGAACAACCTGCATCATCCTTGCAAGAGTCCTAACTGCTGTTAAATATTCTGCATTCCAGCCTCAGGATGACTTTAGTTTTGCAGCTGCACTTTGCTGAAAGTGTTCTGATTATATAGTGGGTTTTGAAAGAATGCAAGAAATACACAAGAGACATATTTCCTCTGAATCATAAAAACAGGCAGTCAAGTCAGTCACTACCTGTAAAGCCACCAGCGCTTTTTTGGTGGTGGTGGATTTGTTTGGTTGTTTTTATTAATGGGGTTTTAATTGAAAAGCAGTATTTGGCTGACTGGAAAGAATTTCTGTCTTCAGCCCTGATCTTCTCATGTTTTGTAGACGCTCTGCCATAAGTAGTCTATAGTAAGGGTTAGACTTTGAGCTCCTTTTTGTAGTTCATACTACACTTACTCATAGCACCTAGCTGAAAAAATCTGCTAGGTAGCCTATGAAGCAGCATCAACATCTACCTCTCTATACGTCATAACTCCGCTTCAAATTGTAGAAAGTTTTGAAGGACATTGTTGGCCTTCATTCTAACACAGATGAGTGGCAGGTGCCAGCTCATTGTGAGATGCTGAGGCTGAAAAGTGAACTTTCACTCTTAAAATTCTCTTGACTGGTGTACAGTTATAAAGGAAAAAGTTCCTTACAAAATGATCTTTTCAAAGCATATCTGTAGCCAATATAATATCCTATAAACAACTCTCACCAATATCTTAATCTCGTCAAAAAGTAAGGAGAAATATAGGCTTAAAATAATTCCCCAGACTGGATGACATTTATTAAAGAGAAGCAGACAAAGGGTTCTCCAAGCACCAAAAGCATCTGCGCCAACAGAAAAAAAAATGCTATGACTGCCTTTACACTTAAAAGGAGGGCATTTGCACACTGTCCTCTCACAGGTGCCATCCTGTTCTGAAGTGAGGAGCACTGCAGCTAATTAATGTCCCTGGCATGCTAATTAACATCTCTGGAAACATGAGAAATATATACTTTTCTTCTAATAACACAATGGCTTAGAGGCTCAAAATAGTTAAGTATAACAATAGGAAGCCCTGTAGAGCAAATGGCAGTATATATAGAGCAATCAGGAAGAGAGGAGGTTACTGAGAGGTGCCAATAAATACTTAAAATAACAGGCACCAGTCTCATATTCTCACCAAGGTAAATGAAGCACAGTGAACTATTCCACCTTCTCTCTACACTGTATAGCAGAAGTCAGAGGCAATTTCTCTCTCTCATTTAATTTCTGAGAGTGACATTCCTCTGAGTCTTTGCACTCAGATATGGGGGTGGTGAACTGAAGGGTGAGTCAATATAAGTTATGTATTCTATATATATCTATTGATAAAAATACAAGAAAGAGCTGTAAGGCAGAGGTGGTATTTTCAGGAGGCAATATCCTTTCATCCTAGCCTCCTGTGGAAAACCTCTATCTTTCTTAAGCTGGAGCAACTGGTATCATATGCCAGTCAAATTTGCGTAACTGTGCTGCTGGTATCTAGCATGGACTGAAACCTCATTTTCACTCCTTATATAACATACAATATCATTTGGGGAAGTCTACTGAACCTTTTTCAGTATTACTGATGGGAGGAAGGTTACGTCAATGCTGGTAGGGCTGCTGCATTGTTTGCTGTCCCTCCTCTGAAAGTATGGGTTTTTTTGCCAAACCAGCTGAAAAGCCAGAAGACTTGTTATTTTGCACGTGTTTGTTTAGGCTGCTGACAGCTAGCAGACATGGGAGACTTTTCACGGAAAGGAGTGGGATTTGTCATACACAGATAGGTGATTTCATTACAAATTGTGTAGTTTCTGTGCAAGGTGTGGGGACCTTCCTGGGGAAAGTGTGAAGACCCTATGCAAGCAGCTCTGGACTTCAGTAACCCCTTTCAAAGGAAACTGTCGACAATTAGGAGAGTGAGTTTTGTGCAACTAGATACAGTGCTGTAATGAGTAGGTGGTGGAGCCGTTTATCCTTTCTTTTACTGAGAAATATGATTTTTATTGGTATTAGAGTTGAGCCTGAATAACAGCTTCTGGCCTGTCATCTAAGAAAGGTAGCTGGTACTTCCAGGAAATGTCATCTTTTCTTGATCCAGAAATCTTTTAACAGATGCTCACAGTTTTTCAACATATTCAGAATCCACCTTGAACTTTATGCTGTTCCTTTCTCAGTGGGGGTCACTTCTGTAGAGAAAAGAAATGCTGGCCCCTGTGCCCATCTCACCTTATACTCCTCTGGTTGTGCTGGCATCCACAGTATAGGTCAAGAAGTATCTTTTGGGCTGTAGGACTCTCCTTGCTCTCCTCTTTCAGTTGTGTATTAATTCTCACCATCCTGATTTCCTTGCTTTAAAAGCCTTCTACTGGCAAGCAAGAAGAGTCAGAACCAGGAAGGGCAAAGTCCGTGGCAGTCTGCTGTCTGAGGCAGCACTGTACATGTTTCTATGGATCCCTTTGCCTGTGTCAGAGAGTTTGCCTTCTTCCATCAGATTTCAATGGTGAATGGCTGCAAAAGTTATTGAAACAAGGGCAGATAACATGCACATAAACATAGACAACAAATATAATTAGATAAGCCTCATTTCCTAAACAAAGCAAGCTAAAAACTTTTAATTACTGTAACTTGGCCCACATGAAGCAAAAAATTCTGAGGTTCTGATTTTCTGATTGGGGATTTTTAATCTCTTTAAATAGTTGTAAGTATTGTTTATACAGGGCCAGGAATGGCTGTGAAATGACAGCTGTGCACTTTTCAGGAGAACGGTGTTCAGACTGGAACTGGGATATGAGGGGTAGTGAGAGTGCAGAGCACAGTGAACATGGGAAAAAAAAGAAATTGACTTCTTTCAAAAATTCCAGAAGAGGAGTTTTCATATGTAGGATCTTGCACAGTGTTTCACTGGTTTAGGTTTTTTTTCCTAAGCATAAAAGCACAACTTTTTTTTAAAGAGTGTTTTCCATGAGCTGCATATACAGACAATATTTTCTTTCAGAAACGTGGTCACACGTTTTCCAACCATAAATGACAGAACCTGGCAACTGCTTTGTAAAATGACTTCTTTGCCATTTTATCTGCTGCAAGAAACACAATTTGACTGTGAATCAGCCAAGGGACAGAGTTTCCCTTTGTCTGGGACAGGGCTGCCAGGCTCCCAGGGCTGCACCTTGGAGCATCCTCGTAACCACAACATTCTGGGTTTTTTGAGTGGTAGCAGCTGCCTGAAGGGACTTGAGGGAACTGCAGCCTCTGGGGGATTCAGAGCTATTGGAGGCAGTTGTGTTGCATGCTGATGCACAAAACTGCCACTGTAAAGCTTTAGTGGAAAATGAAGCAGAACAAAACTATATACAGTTGGTACATAGACTTATTTTGGGTAGAACCATATTCTGAAACAATATATTGAAGAACTTGATCCTAATACTTCTCAATTAACTACAGGCAAAGTTATCTATGAACCTAACAGCTGAGGAATACTTTACCACTAGGAAAACTGAAATGGTGAGAGAAGTATAGCTGCATATCTCTATTTTATCAGGAAAAAGAAAAGCCAAGGCTCTGATAAATCCAGAGAAGAGAGAGGCCAAATTTAGTGTATTAAAATATAATGTATTTACCAATTCATCATACACTGTTACTGATGTTTCAATGAAAACAGTGCAGTACCCTTGCTAATTTAATTGAGTGTGACCATAAATATATCAGACTCAACAAAGTGTCCTAGTCATCTGAAACTTCAGTTTGTCAGATGATTTCTGATTAGCTGTTACTAAGAACAAGGGGATTACGTATTAGCCATGACTTTTTCAGGGACTACTGATTCTGTAAGCAGGAGGCACAAAATGCCTGTTAATATTTATCTTTGGCTGCCTGGTTCTTGCAATGCTATGTCAATAAGGTACTTACAAGTCCTAGGGAGCTAAAAACGAAAACTAGTAAAATATTACAAAAATAGAAATCTCTTTGATACCTTACTTTACAGAGCTATAAAAACATTATTTGTGAATTTTAGTATGTGTACAAATGACTCTAAATACGTGTAAATGACAAAAATCTACATACAGAATTATGAGTACATGAATAAGCAGATACAACTTGTTTCTCTGCAAATGACTGGAAGACTGAAAAAAAGCATAGTCTTATTGTAAATAAGTAATTTTGATTTTCCAGTGTCAGCTCACATGCTAAGTTTCACTGTGATGCAAAACAGAGAAATGAGCCTTTCAACAAAACAATATTTGTACAGTTGGGGTTTTTTTTTTCCAATAACAGCAAGTCTGTTTCACAAATCTTTTAAAAGCTAACCCTACTTAATCTCAGGCCTAATGAAATTTTATGTTTAGATTTGAGTTTATGCAGTATTTGCAAAAGATGCCGTGTTTTCAGTTTTGAGTGTTCTGTTGTTTTACCTTATATTAACAATTTTTGATTCCTCCCGAGAAGACCTATAAAAAATCCTCATCATGATTGTGTATAGAAATCTTTAATTTGTAACCTGCTTCCATCAATGCACATTGCATTTGTGACAGCTTCTGCAAACCCATAGGCTTTGCTGGTGTGGTTTGTGTGAAGCCTGATATGGGTTTTATGGCAATTCACCAAAGACATTGTTGACATTTAATTTTTCATTTTTGTGGGTCTGAAAATGTACAGTTCAGACTAGTCACAAACCCTATGGACTATGTAAGCTGAATATATTACTACAATGATTTTTGTAATTGCAGTTGGATAGCAAATCTCTATATATTGGACAACATGGAATGTTTTGTAGTGTATTTCTATCCTGAACAGTCGAGCACTGATAAATAGGAGGATGTAAATACTCCTGTGGATGCTCTTACTATTTTATTGTAACAGCTACCTTCAAGCTGTGAATGTATTTATTTTTTGTCTATGCTTACTCAATTACTATTATTTTGCATGAGAATACAAATCTTCTTGCTTGTCTTTAAAAATATGGGCTATTTTTTGCCTGTTTTTTTTCCTATACTTTGTGCAATAAGTAGCTTATATACTTATATTTACATGTTGATAACAGTATAATTCTAATCATAATATTATTTTACTGCTAATGGGTATCTATCTTTTGCATTCAGGCTTAACAAATGTATACTACCGATTGAGTGGCAGTTGGAAGATGAGAGTTAAGCATGTTTAGCATGATATTTAAATATTGTCATGTTTGTGTGAGAAACACGAAATGAGTTCTCAGTGTTAAAAAATATTTTCATATCAAGTGTTGAAGTAAAAACTTTAGATAGAATACATGTCAATGAAAGGAAGACATATATTAATAAATTATGTTCTCTTCTTTTCTCCTCACTTGCATGGACTAAAATAATACGTTTATTTTCTTCCATTTTGTCAGCTATTTGTGGCTGCCTTTTTACTTTACTAGAGCTCTGAATTTCCATCATAATCTCTGCTTATTGAGTTTTTGAAATGGGTAAAGGCAAGTTTATGTTACCTTGTACTATCCAGTACAGTTGAAGTTGATATTGAGCATTCCAGGGCTGTTTTTAGTTCAATTCACATATATTTGTGTTGAATATGGAATTTACTCCATATAATTTACACAACTATTCTGCCTCTAAATTTGAGGTCCCCTACATAATCAATAAGGAAAAAAAGAAGTTGTTTTTAAAGTCTTCTAGAGAATGATATTCCATTCCAACTGGGGCGTTTGAACTCAGCTGGCCATTGTTGTTTATCTTAGTTATAAGGACTTTAAGTACTAGCTTTAGACGGGCTATATCACTAAATATCTTCAGTAGAAGTGCAGTTTAAATGACGGGAAGAGGAAGACTATGCCCTGCCTACAGAGAATGTCAGCAGACTGAAGAATTGCAGATTTGACAAATATTCTTTTAATAAACTGAAAGGTTGCGGTCTGCTTTGGCTATTTTATAGCTTTGTTTTCTAATTTTTCCAAAGCAACCCAAACTGAGGTTTGACTTGCTCTGGCTTATGTAAATATTTTTCTGCTATATTGTTACGTTGGTTTCCTCTTTTTCATAGGGCTAAATTAAAAGTCAACTTCCATACAGAAAATCATGGGTGGTGGGTGATTGCCATCACTGTTATCTTCCTGAGATGCTACAAGAGTGCAGCCACTCATGGTTTGCACATCTCAACAAAAATCCTGGGAAGCACCTAAAAATTTGGCTTCAACACATACAGCACAAAATTCATATCTAAATACACATGAGAAAATTTTGCATGCAGCATAATATTCTTTGGGATCAGTTACAAACTCTAAAGAGAAGTGATTTTTCTCTTCTCATTTGAGTTCATGCAGTCAGCCACACCCAAAATTTTAGCTGCTAAAATATTCATTTTGTGCTGTTCATTTTCTATTACAGAACTCAGTGTATGTATTTAGCAGTACCATAATGAAGCCAATGTAGTAATACCCAGCTCTTGAATTCTCAGCATCACTCAGTCACTGTTGTAGGCCACATGAAGTCCCTGAGAAAGAACAGAGAAGAGACAAGTCTGCCAGCTGGTCAGATCTCACCCCACATCCTCCAGAAGACAGCAAGTGCTCAGGTGAAGGCTCCCATCTCTATGCATAGCTGGCTGTAGTATGTAAGGTCTAGGGTAGGATAAAGCAGCAACACAGGATCCCAGCAGACTCTGAAAAGACACCTCTGAAAGTTTTGTCTTACCTAGAATCACTATCTGCAATCTTGCAATGAGTAGAAATGTGAGACTTGGTCTACATTTTCAAAAAATTCTCTATACCACATTATGAATAAAGTCTTAGACTACTCTTTGTAATGACACACATCTGAAGCATCATGAGATGTTCAGTACAAGGAGTTAGAAAAGGAAATTCTATCTTTTACTGGCATCGTTGTTTATAAATAGAAAACTTCTAAATACGTTAGGGAATAGAACAAGCACATTTTCCAGAATCATTCCCACCAAAAGAGAACTTCAGCTAGGAAAACTAAGTTCAGGGCATCAATATTGTGGAAAACCAAGGGGAAAACTGAGGGGAAAATCTTCACGTTGTTCCATACACAACAGGACAGGAAGTTAGAGTGAAGTATCCATTCTGTAAAAAGTACAAACAAGATTGAATATGGCTGGGCAAGATTTCTATATATGTCCTCAGTACAATAATCTGTGTGAGAATTCCCTTCTTAAAGACACAATTTTATATCCAGTAAGCTAGGAGTTACATGGACTTATTACCCATTAATGATATTAAGAATAGGGATGCAACATAGTTAAATCAGAAGAATCAGAACATTTATCAGGTGTTCTAATTATCAGTGGAATAATTTGTGAGATAATAGGCTGTCCAGACCAATGAAAGCAGATAGGCAGAAGTAATTGCTCCACACAAGGTTTCTCGATATTGCCTTCTAAATAAAACTGTTAGCAATCAGTAAAAAAAAAAAAGATATACATAAAAATGCAGCGCAAAACATTAAGACAGTCTATGAGATAAGACTGGGGTTTTTGTTTGGTTTTTGGTTTTGATTTTGTTTTTTTTTTTTCAGAAAAGCTGAAATCATTTGCAAAGCAATAGAAAAGTGTAATTATAGGGACAATATAAGATAAAGCCAACTCTTTTCCAAAAGCAAATCACTCTTGGTAACAATTGCAAATGTATTAAAAGGAAACCTATTTGGTGAGCATAAGGACAGAGTACAAAGGTATGATGATGCAACAGACTTGCTTTAGCTTCTTAGTTTATTTTCAAGCCATTCAACCTATCCTTTAGAGTCTGATATTGGAACAGGGATTTTTCACTTGTGTGACAGAATTGTAACACCCCTATAGGAGACGAATCTACTAGAATCTACTAGAAAGTGAGTACATGGAAAACCCACATCCCAAAACATCTTCAGGGGAAAACTTCTGTCTCTCGTTTCAGTCCAGTCCTGTTCATTCTTCTCTGTCTTCTTCCTCTGTCTTCTCATTTTCATCTTTCTGTTCTCTCTTCTGTTTTCTCCAAGCTGAAGTTACCATTTGTCTGAAAGTAGCAAAAAACCCAAGAAAAATGTTTATCTCCTACAATAGCTGATTATCAGAAAATACTTCTTTTCAGACTTGCATCTCTAATAGCAACACTTCTCTTTCCCTCCTTTCTATTCTAAAGACCCAAAAGATGTATTGATGCTACAAGTTCCTTTCTAAAGCTAAACTGCCATATAAAGAATTAGTAAATTGTTTCAATGCTCTAGCACTCCTCTCAAAAAATAACCAAAACCAGAATTAGTCTCAAGTAAAGGGTTAATTAAGTGTTCCTGTTGATGATAGTAACTGGATCTTCTAGTTAAAGTGATGTCACAATTGTATTGAAGCACATTTTTAGGTAGAAAACCTTGGTTCTCTTCAGTGCAAGGTGTATCCTTTAATTTCAGTGCATTATTATAGAATCATAGAATCATAGAATAACCAGGTTGGAAGAGACCCACCAGATCATTGAGTCCAACCATTCCTATCAAACACTAAACCATGCCCCTTAGCATCTCGTCCACCCGTCCACCCATGCCTTAAACACCTCCAGGGAAGGTGACTCAACCACCTCCCTGGGCAGCCTGTTCCAGTGCCCAATGACCCTTTCTGTGAAGAATTTTTTCCTAATGTCCAGCCTAAACCTCCCCTGGTGGAGCTTGAGGCCATTCCCTCTTGTCCTGTCCCCTGTCACTTGGGAGAAGAGGCCAGCACCCTCCTCTCTACAATCTCCTTTCAGGTAGTTATAGAGAGCAATAAGGTCTCCCCTCAGCCTCTTCTTCTCCAGGCTAAACAACCCCAGCTCTCTCAGCTGCTCCTCGTAAGACCTGTTCTCCAGCCCCCTCACCAGCTTTGTTGCTCTTCTCTGGACTCGCTCCAGAGCCTCAACATCCTTCTTGTGGTGAGGGGCCCAGAACTGAACACAGGATTCGAGGAGCGGTCTCACCAGTGCCGAGTACAGAGGGAGAATAACCTCCCTGGACCTGCTGGTCATGCCATTTCTGATACAAGCCAAGATGCCATTGGCCTTCTTGGCCACCTGGGCACACTGCTGGCTCATGTTCAGTCGTTGTCAACCAACACCCTCAGATCTTTCTCCTCCAGGCAGCTTTCTAGACAGACTTCTAGTCTGTAGCACTGCATAGGGTTGTTGTGCCCCAAGTGTGGGACCCGGCATTTGGCCTTGTTAAACCTCATCCCATTTGACTCTGCCCAGTGGTCCAGCCTGTTCAGATCCCTTTGCAGAGCCTCCCTACCCTCCAGCAGATCCACACTTCCACCCAGCTTAGTGTCGTCCGCAAACTTGCTAAGGGTGCACTCAAGTAGATCCATTATTCTGCAGTTTTGGTTATGTTGGTTTATTTTTTTTCATGAACTAATGTACTGTGAGTAACGTGTCAGTTACTGATGCATGTAAACAGGGCAAAGAATAACATTTGTAATTGCTGTATTTATCACTGAAGTGCAATCATCTACAACTGCTGAAATAAATCACTTCAATTTCCAAAGCTATCTTTAATGCATTCATTTTTTTTCAAATAATTAAGTGAGAAAAAAAAATGCTAGCCACCTTCATTTTTGGACAGCGAGAACTTCAGATACGTTCAGTAACTACTCTCCTGGCAGGTACTAAACTGAACCAATGTTTTTTCAGGTTTGCTGCTGTTTTCATTAACTCCTCATCACATGCTCTGAGCACACGTTTTTTTCCAAGGCTAGAAAGAAGAGATGTCCTTCCTTGTTACATTATTCCTTCTGCTAGAAGCTGGGTTTTCTGCCTGTGTTATGTTTGAATACAAAGTGTGGGGAACCAGAAGTAAAATAAACAGGTTACACAGAGGAGGGGGAATTATGTCTGAAGAAATGAAAGAGGTTGGGCTTTTTTTCCATGCCTCTTTGTCTTTCCATGTCTGGGATACATTTCTAAGGGAAGTTTTCTAGACAGAATCTAGTTCTTCAAGTGACTTGATTTTTGTCCTGCCATCTTCTTCCCATCTCTACTCACTTTGTATGATAGATCCATTATAACAGAAAAGAAGGTGAAACAAAGAATCAAGCATTGATTTAAGACACCCAGACCAATAATAGCATTAGGAAAATAAGGTTAGAGACAGTATACACTAACAAGTATGGATAAATTAATGGTTGTGTTATGGAAGCTGATGATTTTCTATCAGTGTTGACTCTTATAGCAGATGTGTTTCAGGGCCACTTGACACCAATTTTCATGGCTATCTTGTGATTGAATATGCCTCTCATCCAGCCTGGAGACAATTCTGCTCTTGACCATGTTTTTCAGCAGTTTGATGGAGGCTTCTGCATAAATCAGTCTCAGTATGCAATGTAGTAGTATGATGATAAGTATGAAGTTTAAATATTTTTAACCTATCAGTTATATGGTGATGCTATGAGAAGATATGGTAACATGAGTTCAATTATTCCAGTAACAAAGAAGAAATAAACCAAAATCCATAGAATCTCACAGGTTGTTATGGCAATTTGGCTTTCTGTTGTAATAGGTTCACCTCCAAAATGGCAAAAAGTGCATTTATCCATATTTGCATTATTGGAGTTAAGGTCAGTGTCACACTTTGAAAATGTACAACTTTAATTCTGTGAGTAAAACAACAGTGGTACATATAATTTGTGTTAACTGCAAAAGCCATGGCAAGAAGTCATGTTTGATGAAAGTAAACAGGAGGTGTTACATGGATACTTTCTATTGGGCTCTTAAAGAAAAAAAAATTGTTCTTGGCTTGTTTTGTCTTACAAAAAGCTGAAGAGTCAAGGTGCTTTCCAAAAGTCTTTGCATGGTAGTATATAAAACTAAAATCTGCAAAAAACGCAATTAATAACAGCACAGCTTTCAAAATAATGACCAGATCAAAAATTAGGAGAACTTAAAGGCAATCAAATAAATTCACAGGAGGTTAAACAAAGATATTGATACAGACTTTGGCTGAGAATCACCTGAGTTGCAGGTTGCCAGAACTTGAATGGCTGTAGCACAGAACACACACTTGGTTTTGTGGTTGTCTTCTTCCCATGTCATCCCCCTCGCCACCTTCCACCGTCTGCTGGGACACTTTCAGGACCTTCTGGAGCCTTGCCCTGCTGCAGTATGGTAGTTCTTACATAACCTAAAGCAACCTGACAGAGTAAATAAACTTGATGGCAATTTGTTCGGTATAGATGGCTTGAAGTCATCAGGTCAAGAACTTCAGGTAATTTACTGCCTTTTGTCATGCTGGGGAAGTGAGAGAAAACAGGCAATTCTATAGGTAATATACTCTTAGTTGTGTTGCAGGCTGAACAGCAGAAGTTGCAATTTCTTGTGAAAATACTGAAGTCTTCAGTTCTGATATTTTCTAAAATGAAGTATTTGTATGAGGTTTAACAAGGCTAAGTGTCTGGTATTGCTCTTGGGTTGCAACAACCTTATGCAACCTAACAGGCTTGGCGGAGAGTGTCTGAAAAGTTGCCCGATGGGAAAGAATCTGGAAGTGTTGGTGATAGCTGGTTGAATATGAGCCAGCAGTGTGTCCAGGTGGCCAAGAAGGCCACTAGTATCCTGTCTTGATTTAGAAATGTGTGGCCAGTACAAGCAGGGAAGTGATCATGCCCCTGTACTTGGCACTGGTGAGGCTACACCACAAATACTGTATTCAGTTTTGGACCCCTCACTACAAGAAAGACATTGAGGTGCTGGAGCATCTCCAGAGGTCAATGAAGCTGGTGAAGAGCCTGAAGCACAAGTCTTGTGAGGAGCAGCTGAGGGAATTGAGGTTGTTTAGCTTGTAGAAAAGGAGTCTGAGAGAAGACCTTATCACTCTTTACAATTATCTGGAAGGAGGTTGTGGTGAGGTGGGTGTTGGTCTCTTCTCCCAAGTAACAAGCAATAGGACAAGAAGAAACTACACAAGTTGTGCCAGGGGAAGTTTAGACTGGATATTAGAAAAAAATTCTTCACTGAAAGGGCTGTCAAGCACTGGAATAGGCTGCCCAGGGATGTGGTAGAGTCATCATACCTGGAGGTATTTGGAAGACATGTAGATGTGACACTTAGGGACGTGGTTTATTGCTGTTGGGTGTACGGTTGAGCGTTATCATCTAAAAGTCTTTTCCAACCTAAATGATTCTATGATTCTATGATTAAATGCAGGACTTGCCATTACAGAGAAGTGACAAAAAATTTAATCAGACTTCTCAGTCCAATAGGAGCAAGGCTCAAGAAGATTTCAGAACATGTGGGGCTAAGGCTCAGAGGTCCTGCAATGCTTGGCATCATTCGCTGTACCTCTGTATCATCTACCATTATCTGTTAGCTAAAAAAATTAACCTTTAGATCAATCTCACAGACTGGCACAGCAGAATCAGCAGTGTATTCTACTTGACAGTAAGAGCTCTTGTGGAAAACGGCAAGCCTTCTGTTTGTTACTCAGTAGGGTCCTTCATGGGCTATTTCTTTATTTACATTGATGGGAAATATATGAACATGACATTTTGAATGAACACATAGTCATTTTCTACAGATTAGAACTGAGAGACTGGTGGGTACTTTTCATGCTGTGTGAGTGAGAGGGATAAATGACACCATGCACACCTTGCAGTGGTGCCCCAGCAGGATGGAACCTTAAACAAGATGAAGAAGACACTTATAGGAGGAAAAGATCAAGAAAGCAGCACCATAACCAGAGAAATTGTTTTGTAATGCAAATATCAAGATTTATCAGTATCCAATGGGAAAAAAAATTACAGCTGAGACAGTTATATTAACTGGTATTGTTGTTGTTAGGCTTTTAATTTGTTTTGTAATCTACATCTACTATATTAATTATTAGATGAATAGGCATTTATTGTATTATGCATTAGAGAACAATCTAGTTTTAACTAGCATGGGTGTGCTGTTGTTTTCTAGATGGTCTGTTATTATGGTTTGGGCTGGTTGAAGAATTATTTTTGGACTTCTATTGGAAAATGCCATTCTCTAACAAAACCAGGATTAAATATTGACATGGGGATTAATTATGACTTCTGAGTGCTAAATTGATAAAGTAAGACTTTCAGAAGTCATTTCGGCTGCAGAGATCAGATGGTGCTTCGTTAAATACCACAGCCTTTAGAAGTAATATGATGGCATAATCACTTTAAAAATATGATGCTGATTAAAAATTTGCTTTTTTGCATTGTATTGAACTCATTTCAGAGGTACAGTAGCACAGAGAACATTAAAACGGTTGTTACTTTTGAAACAATGTGTTCTTTTCATTCGCTTACATCTTATGCTTACACCCTCCTTTTTAAAAATTCTATTGGTTTGCACAACTTATTCAGAGCATATATAAAGCTGTATACTACTGTGTGTGGACCTCAATTTAGTTCAACCAGCTGCATCTCCGAATAGACATGCTTCTGACAGAATTTGTCAGAATTTTTCTCCACTGAAAAGAATAATCATTGTGAAAAATCATAATTTTGTCAATATTACCATTATTTTTGTGTGCTATACAATTCTCTAGCTGAATTATGCCACCAAACTCACCAGGAAAGCATCAGATCAGAAATTTAGGTATTCCCAAGTAGCTCAGTACAGACACTGTTTTGCAGTACCTTTTTTATGAAATGCAACATATATATATATTTATTTTTTAAAAATTTCTAGATGGATACCCTAAAGAGGAAATGATTTACAGATGGAGAAAAAACTCAGTGGAGGCTGCTGACCAGAAATCTTGGAGACTCTATCAGTTTGACTTTATGGGTCTGAGAAATACATCAGAAGTTGTGAAAACCTCGGCAGGTGAGAATGATACAAAAGGCAGTGCTTGTTATTTATTTGTTCCAAGTTTGCTTTCATGCAAGTGCAATTTGTTTTGATGTGTACCAATGTTCAGATTAAAATCTCTAAAGCGTAGACTTCAAAACTGTTGACTTTATCTAGATTTTGGTAACTACATTTTCTTTTTCTCTACTCTTTTGGTAATTTCACAAACCAAGGAATAAATGCTAACCTAACTTTGATATTTGTTAAATACTTGAAGTTACTATGTGATTCTCGTTTCTCAACTAAGTTTATTAAGCCATTCCTGTATTGAAATATATGTTTTCACCATAAATTAGAGGTGAAGATTTTGAGCACAGTGGTCAGGTTAGTGAAATTAGACACTTTCCATAGCAATTAATCATTCAGCCACAAGTTCAATTTTTTTTTTAATATTTCAAAGTCAGTCTATTATTTTTCTTATAAATGCCTTTGCTAGTGACCTTACCAACTGATTGCAATTAAAATCTGATTATGCTTAGTTTATTTCTTCAGAAATCTCTGAAGTGCTTCAATGAGGTGTCCCGGGAGCTTACTCTTCTCCAGGCAGAATGTCCAACTGTCTCAGCCTGTCCTCAGGAGAAGTGTTCCATCTTTCTGATCATTTTTGTGGCCCCAATCTGGACCAGCTCCAACAGGTCCATGTCTCTCTTGTACTGAGGACTCCAGAGCTGGATGCAGTACTCCAGATGAGGTGTCACCAGAGTGGGGAAGAGGAGTAGAATCACCTCCCTCGACCTGCTGACCACACTTCTTCTGATGCAGCCCAGGATATGGTTGGCTTTCTGGGCTGCAAGTGCACATTGCTGGTTCACGTTCAGCTTTTCATCCACCAGTAACCCCTAGTTCTTCTTGGCAAGGCTGCTCCAATCCCTTCATCCTCCCAGTCTATATTGATACTGGGAATTGCCTTGACCCAGGTGAAAGGACTTCCTCTTGGCCTTGTTGAACCTTGTGAAGTTCACATAGGCCCACTTCTTGAGCTTCTCCAGGTCCCTCTGGATGACATCCCTTTCCTCAGGCATGTCAACTGTACTGCTCAGCTTGGCATCATCTGCAAACTTGATTAAGGTGCAGTCAGTCCCACTGGCTACATTATTGATGAAGATTTTAAATAGTACTGGTCCCAATACAGGCTCGTAAGGGATACTATTTGTCATCAATCCCCATCTAGACATTGAACCATTGACCACTACCCTCTGTATACCACCACCCAACCAATTCCTTATCCGCTAAATCCACCTATCAAATCCATATCTTTCCAATTTAGAGAGAAGGATGTTGCAGAAGAGCATGTCAAAGGACTTACAGAAATCCAGACAAACAGCATCTGTAGCTTTTCCCTTGTCCACTGATGTAGTCATTCCATCATAGAATGCACTTAGTTTGGTCAGGCAAGACTTGTCATTGATTAAACTATGTTGGCTGTCTTGAATCACCTTCCTGTCCTCCATATACCTTAACAAAGCTTCTAGGAGGATCTATTCCATGATCTTTCCAGGAACAGTGGTGAGGTTGACAGGTCAGTTGTTCTGAGAGTCCTCCTTTCAACCCCTTTTAAAAATGAGTGTGATCTTTTCCAGTCAACAGGGACTTCCCCTGACTGCCACGACTTTTCAAATATCATGGAGAGTGGCTTGCCAACTACATCAATCAATTCCCTCAGGTCTCTGTGTTGCATCTTGTCAGATTCCATAGACTGATGTATGTCCATGTTCCTCAGGTGGTCATAAACATAATCTTCTCTTACAGTAGGAGGGACTTTATTCCCCCAGTCTCCGTCTTGTGGTCCATTGACAGGAGAAGTGTGGTGAGAAGTTTTCAGTGAAGACTGAGGCAAAAAAGTTGTAGAGCATCTCAGCCTTCTCCTCATTTATTGCTACCAGTTTGCCAGTCAGTTTGCCTCCCATCAGGGCAGATACCTTTTCTTTTACATTATTTTTCTGGCTGATATACCTGCACAAGATCTTTTTATTTTTCTTTGCATTCCTTGTAAAGTCCAGCTCCAGCTGTGCCTTGGCCTTCCTTACCCCATCCATACACAACTGGGCAACGTCCCTGTGTTCTTTCCAAGATATCTGTCTGTGCTTCCACTGTCTGTGCATTTCCTCTTGTCCTTTAGGTTAGGCAGCAGGGTAAGTTCTTGCTTCCATTTCCTGATTTCTTATACCTGGGGATGGAGAGTTCTTGCACTCTGTGGAAATTGTTGTTAAAGATCTACCAGCCCTGTTGTGCAACGTTGTCCCTCAAGGCAGTTTTCCAGGTGCTTCTGTTTACTAATTCCTTGAACAGCTGAATATTGCTTTCCTAAAATTCAGGGTCCTGACTTTACCTTTTGCCTGATCCATGTCCTTCAGAACTGTGAACTCTACTGGAGTTTATTCAAACAATAAAAAAGACCCCCAAACCTAAAACAACCCTAGCAGGACATTGAGGAAACTAATGTGGAAGAGACAATGTAAAATGTATGGGTCATATTGTCAGCTTCATTTTTGGGTAGAAAAAATGAATTATACATCTGGCTCATACAATTTGGCTGGCAGATGACTGAGAAGGGACTCTTATTCAACACAAATGCAAAAGATGTGAAAAACAAACCCCTGAGATTTCACATGGACCTGAATTTGCATAGAGTAGACTCTCTAGTTGTATTTACAATATAGTTTAGGGTACTTCCAAGGCCTGTACTGAACATCAACAATATTTACTGTCAGGAACAAACCCAGGTTCAAAACTTGGGAAAACTAACTAGTAGATTGGAAAACTTTGAGTGTGCCCTATGCTATAGAGCAAGAATTACCAAAATAGAGGCAGGAGGATGGAATACAACCCACTTGAGACTGTGCAGTATGTCTCAGAGACAAAATATGAGGTAATTCTGTGGCTACCTGCTGTTAGCTTAGAAGTATATGTGAATAAGTAGGACAGGGAAGCAGCTGTGCTGTGGTACCTGCCTATTTACTGAAGAAAAGTAGCCCTATCCATAAAGTTTGAGATTTAGGGAACCCCCAAAGCAGCTGTTTCCAACCACATGGGCAACCTCTGATGAAAGGAGACAGCAGCTGCTGCCTACATATACATGAACAATTTTGCAGCCATGACACGGGTGCTACAAGTGGTCAAAAAAGAGGTGCCATGTTCTGTCATGGAAGATTTCTGACATATTTGCACTAAATCTACCCAGCTTTAGTGCCAGGGCTGCCCTTAGGATGCAATGAGCATAGGATTCCCTTCAGTTTCAGGATGCTTACCAGAGAGACCAGTTCCCACCCTTTAACCCATGAAGACCTTACTAGATGCCTTCTCTTTTCAAACTCAGGACAGGAAAGAGGAACAGAATCGTTCAGAGTGCTGCACAGGGAATCATTGAGATCAATGAGATGGAGTTAGGAAAAAAAGAAGCAGGCAGGTTACGAATGGCAGCTTGCTGACAAAGAGAGGTAGTAAACTTTGTCTCCTCCTCCCAAAGGGAAATTGTGAGAACTACGGGGCATTTGAAAGCAGGCTGGGCCTGCAGTCCTCCACTAGTAAGAGATGGATTTAAAATCCTAACACCTCTTTTTGCTTCTGATTTACACCTTTCAACTGGTTTGTGACACTACTACATCTCACTAAACTGTGTGTTCATCTATAACGTGAAAGCTGCCACAGTGTTACCTACCTGTGCTCAGTTCAGGGATGCCTTTTTTAGCTCCTTTTAAGTGTTCCTGCTATAATGAAGAGAGGTCACAATGACCATGTGGCAACACACTGCTATTCTTCTGGCATTTGCTTAAGCAAATAACTTTCACCTAAGTCTAGGGCAATTTTAGAGGTACACAAGCAGGAACCCAGCTGTCACAAAGAATGTATTTCTGAAACCTAGATAAGATGACAAATGTTGTCACCTCTTGCCTTGAACCAGCAGTAGATTAAAGCTACTAAAGGTAGTGTGCCATCTCCTTGCAAGAAGATTATCTTTTTTACAATAATCTGGCAACCAGGGAAAGATTTCTTTGCCATCTGTAAGTTGAGGATTTTTTGGAATTTCATGCTAAGACACAAACTCAATCAGATAAATACCTACTGCATATAGTGATTAAATGGAATATACAGCAGAAACCACTCTGCCAGTGCTATGGTCATGAACATTTACAGAATCACAGAATAACCAGGTTGGAAGAGACCCACCGGATCATTGAGTCCAACCGTTCCTATCAAACACTAAACCATATCCCTCAGCACCTCATCCACCCGTGCCTTAAACACCTCCAGGGAAGGGGAATCAACCACCTCCCTGGGCAGCCTGTTCCAGTGCCCAATGACCCTTTCTGTAAAGAATTTGTTCCTAACGTCCAGCCTAAACCTCCCCTGGCGGAGCTTGAGGCCATTCCCTCTTGTCCTGTCCCCTGTCACTTGGAAGAAGAGGCCAGCACCCTCCTCTCTACAACGTCCTTTCAGGTAGTTGTAGAGGGCAATGAGGTCACCACTCAGCCTCCTCTTCTCCAGGCTAAACAACCCCAGCTCTCTCAGCTGCTCCTCATAAGGCCTGTTCTCCAGCCCCCTCACCAGCTTTGTTGCTCTTCTCTGGACTCGTTCCAGAGCCTCAACATCCTTCTTGTGGTGAGGGGCCCAGAACTGAACACAGGATTCGAGGAGCGGTCTCACCAGTGCCAAGTACAAAGGGAGGATAACCTCCCTGGACCTGCTGGTCACGCCGTTTCTGATACAAGCCAAGATGCCATTGGCCTTCTTGGCCACCTGGGCACACTGCTGGCTCATATTCAGTCGATTGTCAACCAACACCCCCAGGTCCCTCTCCTCCAGGCAGCTTTCTAGCCAGACTTCTCCTAGTCTGTAGCACTGCACAGGGTTCTTGTGCCCCAAGTGCAGGACCCAGCATTTGGCCTTGTTAAACCTCATGCCATTGGACTCTGCCCAGCGGTCCAGCCTGTTCAGATCCCTTTGCAGAGCCTCCCTACCCTCCAGCAGATCGACACTTCCACCCAGCTTAGTGTCGTCCGCAAACTTGCTAAGGGTGCACTCGATGCCTTCATCCAGGTCATTGATGAAGACATTGAACAGGGCTGGACCCAGCACTGAGCCCTGGGGAACCCCACTTGTCACTGGCCTCCAGCTGGATTTCACACCATTTCCCACCACTCTCTGGGCCCGGCCATCCAACCAGTTTTCCACCCAGGAGAATGTGCGCCTGTCCAGGCCAGAGGCTGACAGTTTCCCAAGCAGAATGCTGTGAGAAACTGTCAAAGGCTTTGCTGAAGTCCAGGAAGACCACATCCACAGCCTTTCCCTCATGCAACAGCCGAGTCACTTTGTCATAGAAGGCGATCAGGTTAGTCTGGCAAGACCTGCCTTTTGTGAACCCATGTTTACTGGGCCTGATCACCCAGTTCTCTTGCATGTGCTTCATGATAGCACTCAAGATCACCTGCTCCATGACTTTCCCTGGCACTGAGGTCAGACTGACAGGCCTGTAGTTCCCTGGGTCCTCCCTGCGGCCCTTCTTGTAGATGGGCACAACATCAGACACCCTAACTAAGCTCTCACTCTCAGTGGATATAAAACTAATTCACACGTACTGAAGAATACCCCTGTTGCTGTCTGGCAAGATACTCAGTTGCTATTACAAGACCGCTTCTCTTGTTGCAGTGTCCAGTAAGGCTGACAAAGGTAATTAAAGTAGAGGCAATACTAAGCCACCTGGCATTGAATTATGAATAAAGGAGGAACTACTTGTAAGGAGAAAATTCTCAAATTTTAAAACTTCAAATTAACTAACAGGAGTGGTCAGGCAAACAGGACAGAGAAAGAGGGAGAACATGATCCTTAAAAGCAGTCAGTACGTTTGCAGTAAACTTCAGGTTTCTGAGTCTCAGCCTTTCCAAGTACATGTGGGGGATGGGGGAAAAAAAGCAAACAAAATAAACAAAAAAATAAAAAAGGGGAAAACCCAAAAGAAAATTGTGAAGGAATCTGTAAGCAAAGCTCATGGAGTGAGCTGTAATGTTGCTTGCACTTTTCTGCTGACATCTGCCCCAGGGAAAGTCTAGTCATTCTTTTTAAACCACTCAATTTTTTACACTGCTAGATAAAAATAAAGGCCTTGTAGCTATGGAATTTCATTTTCATTTACTTGAAAACTTCTTTGCATCATACAAGTCCCATTTGTGTTCTTCCTCAGATGCCTTTAGCCTGAGAGATTTTTGCAACCCAAAGGAGCCTTTGCATAAATAAGTTCAAGACAAGTTATCAGAAATGGAAAACACCATAAAAGTGCCCTATCTAAAAGCTTTAATAACTGATCATTACAAATGAAATATACAGATCCAGATAGAAGGTACCATTTTATACATTCTGAATAATCACAGAACTTCAATACCTAAACCTGATAAACAACCATAACTGCTGCCACGGAAAGGTACACCTTTGCATATAGACAATAACTTCTGTGTGCCCTGCATCTGTGCATAGAAAAAGTCCAACTGAAATTCTCCAAAGAGGTAGAACAGAAAATGTTTTGGTAGGAGAATTCTCCGTTGCTCTCCTCTCCAGCTCTTCATTTCCCATATACCTTCCCTGGCTTTTTGACATTTCCAGATACAATCCATTTCCATGAGTTATTGTTCTTCCCTTGTAATAGGTAGATGTCATAATCCTCATGGGTTCTTGAAATCTGTGCTCTGAATTGTAGACCTTGCAAACCTACAAACTGAGTTTTCATTTGTTCCTAAGGTTCATTAGGTCAGTTTTGGGCTCTCAAAAATCTGTTTCTGTCATTTAAAATGAAATCCTAGGAAGTCAGGATTTAAACTAAATTCTTGTGTTGGTAAAGTCCTGTGTTGAGTCTGGAAGACAAATATAAATTTATTTGTATAGGTGGTAGACAGAACCATACAGAGACAGCTTAAGCCTGAGGTGCCACCCTTCACCAGAATCTGCTGCCCTCATCATACCTTTCCGTGCTTTCTCACTTTGCTTGCACAAATACCCTTCTCAGAGTCCTTGTGCATCTTCTGCCTCTATGGGACCTCTCCCTTAGCAGCTCCAGCACTGCCAAACTAGCAGGTACCTAGAACGCACCCTTCAAAGTCCTTCTTGCCCAGCTCTCCAGCTCCGGTGCTGAAGATACCTGTGCTTCCTGTCTTCACACAGGGAGATATTCACACTTTATTGCATTTGTAATCTAGTTTTCACTCAGCTTTTCTTTCTTATCTGGAGCTTTCTTCACAACTTTTTCCTTAATTAAATCCATCAGATCCAGTGCAATAACATAAAGACCCATTTAGGATGTGAAATAGGTTGAAAATGTTGCTTAGTACTTGAAAATAATGCCTAGTTCTGACCCACAGAACCAACCCATGGCATATATAACAAATTCATTCTCTTACTTTTTCCCTGTTCGTGTTTAACATTTCATTGTGAAATATGACACAAATAACACCTCTAAATCCAGCAAGTTTACACAGCCTGGATTTGAATTTGCTCTCCCTCTTTGACTGCTCTCAGAGGCACAGAATACTACTGAAAGTCCTTGCCACTGCAATCATCTCTGGAATTAGGGAATATCATAGGACTTCTTTTCTGACAGTAAGCACCACTTTATGAGAAAATAGAAAACTCCTTGATTAGAAGAATATTTAGCAATAATCTTCTTGTTGTCTGAGTTTTTATTTCTGATAAAGTATTTGAAATAAATACCAGTTTACAGAGATAATCGACAATAGATGGACTTTTCAAAGATATTTGCATTGTCAAACAAGAATTGATCAGAATGAGTATTTTGAGTAAGCCATAGTTTTTCTGAAAGAAATTTCATTTTTTTTAGCCAAGCTTCATCTTGAACTGATATTGCAAACTTTATATAATAGATACTGATAATTTTGTCATAAGCCATTCAAGTTAGAAGTGTAACAATTAAATTGACAATTACTAATAGTATTTCAATTGCATTAAAGTGTTTTCCTATCTTCATTATAAGTCTAAGTGACATTTGTGGGAATCAAAACTTTTACGCTGCCTGGCAAATCCAGCACTTACCTGTCTTGTTACAAAAATGTCTCACAAAGCTCATGGTAAGATAGCTTCTGAAGAGTGACTTATAACTTGATCAATAGCCTACTGCAGTTAATGCATCTTTTCCCTGGTGCTGGCGTAGGATCAGATCCTGAAGGATAGAAGTCTGAAATTGGCTATTTAATGTGAGTAACTGTTCAGTCACTAGAAACTTAGAGAAAGTTCAGATTAATGATATACATGCTTTAGAAACCCCAACAACCAGAGCTGGAGAGGTGCAGAGAATATTGTTCCTCTCACTATTTTTTATGTTCAGCACAACTGCCTATCTAAGTGATTTCATTCTTATGCTTTGCATTGCAGAGACAAATGCTTAGTGGCCTTTCTATGGGTCTTTTCTGCTGCAAATGTAGAGAGAGATTAAAAATAAAGTAACTTTATTTTATGGTAAAAGCAAAAGTAAAATAAAATAGACAGTGGAAGACTTGGAGACAGACCACAACCTGAATTTTTTTCTTATGGGAAAATTTCGGTAGGAGGTGATTTTTCCCTAAAAAAATATCCAGTTGTCCTCAATAAAGGACCTCAAGTTATCCTTTTTAATGATTTTCATATTGTATAGAATAAAACACACAGGGTTTTTTTCCCATTAGGTTTTTCTTCAGCTGAGGTTTTTATCTGAGAGTTCCATATTTTGGAAGTTTTGTATGTGTTTAAGAGGTTCTTGAATTCTTGTCCTCATTCATTCATACATTGTCATGTTGCATTTCCTGCTTCTCTTTGTACATGGAGCCCTGATCTCCTGCTCCCTTCTGTTGGAGCTATGTCTCTTTCTATTCCAGGACAACAGGAGGACAACAGGGTTGACTTCAGTTTCCAGAGCCTGAGTTGTTGACCTGAGCACTCCTCTGAGCTTGAGAGAGCGATTGAATATTTAATAGCAATACCAGAAGTGAGGTGAACCCATTTCAGAATTTAGCATGAAGTCTAGCCAAATCACAACCTTGAAAGGTAGAGACTTGAGTCTCCCATATCCTGGCTAAGCATTTTAACCAATGTAAAAAACAGAATACTCCTATTGCTTCCATGTTTTGCCGGGAAAAAGATGACTTGTGTTCCTTATTTGAAAAGAAATTTCAGAGTTTTTAATTCTTCAAAGCAACAGAGGCCTTCCTAGAAACACCTTTTCCTCATGTGTGCTTTCTTCCTGCTTAGCTCAGCAGACACCATGGCAAACTGCTGGCTTTCATGGGTTCATTCTGAGGTGCCCATCTCCCCAGCTTGCCAGAGAGATCTGTGGCAAAACTGGGTCCGTGAGGATGATTGTGTGGCCAAGCACTGTCAAGTGAGAACTTGCACTCAATACCGAGGCCCTTAGAGGTACAACCCTCGGTCTGGGGCTGCATTTACAAGGGCAGTAACATGCTGTCTGTAGTGGCAAAAGCAGCGGGGAGAGAGGGAAGTATTTCCATGGAAGAGACATGATGACTACAATTAGAATGGCTTTACAAGTGTCCTTAACACAAAAAATACAAAGCGTAATTGGATCAAGAAGTTGAATTTACTTCTAAAAAGCTACACAATATAGATAGAATATTTTTACTCAAATTATGAAACATATTTTGAGATTTTTCTGGCCTATAATGAAGACTGATGATACTATTTCTGCTATTAATACCACCTTAATGGGGGATGAAAAGACATATTACAGAAGAACTGCGAGTCTCTTTGCATTTATACATCTGGGAACAACTTTCTAGACTCTCACTATTCCTGCATCTCTTGCTTTTACTCCTACTTCTGCATCATTACACCACAATTTTGGTGTTTTATGGTTGACTTAATCAAATATTTTATATTAATGCAAATTTGAAGGTTTGGCCTTTGCCCAGGGCTGTTACAATGTTATCTAAAAGTTTTTCACAAGCAGCAATTATACTTAATTTAAAACTCACAGTATTGCAAAGAATATTTTATATTTTATTCGCTACTGAATCTACTATCTTAATGAGAATTTTAAGGTACAGGATAGAATCACTATACCTGTCACAGAAAGGTGATGTGTCTTTATAAGGTTTTAATCTGCCATACCCTAGAAAAAGTGCAGCACAGACTAGTCATATGCTAGCAAGGTCTCTTTATATTTAGCCTTTACTCTTTCACATCAGGATCAAGTCTCCAGATTGCTTCCATGAGGTCATGCAGGCTCTTTGCCCCTAGGACCCTTTTCTGCTGCTAGTATTCAAAACATTCAGGTTGTTATAATAATAATGACTCCACTCCAATCAACACCTTCTCCTTCCCAGTTAGACTGGCAAGAATCAATACCTCTTATGCGATTAGTTGACTGGTGCTGGATTTACCCACCACCCACTGAGGCCAATAAGGGTCTTACCAATATCCGCTAGAGAGCCTGGCAACTATAAGCTGTGCTATCAGATAGACGGCTAAGGATATGATACAGTACAAGGATAAGCATTTAGTAAGTTTCCAAACTTCCCAGCAAATACAATCAAAGTAATGATATAGGATAGCACTCCGGAAACATAAGGAAGCCTGCCATACCAGGGATACCACAGCATTGCACAGAGAACCAGAGGTGAACTCTTGGCACTTGAGGGTGGCAGTTTGGCATTGACAAAAATCTAGGCTGGCAGCAGTCATGATGCATTGCAGTGTTTACAAAATGAATTTGGCAGAAGACCCCTAATAGACTATCATCTATTGCATCAGAGAAAGTTAATCATAGTCAATTTGAGCCAAACTGAAGGTGAGCACCAGAGTTTCATTGTTTTGCAGAAGTGAAATATTTAATCCCAAGAGTACCAGAGGCGGCATTAGCCCAAGGATCTCAAAACACTCAGGTGGCTTGTGCTGAGTTCTAATGATGTCCTTGTGTTTCTGAATAGATGAACTCTCTTGAATGCATCACCACCTTGAATAAGCCTTGCAAATGAGTCTGTATAGTCATTTATTCCTTGTTGTATCAAACAGTGATAGAACCATAACAGTAGACAATATCCTTATATAGAATAGTTCAACATGATACTGGGGCATTTTCTGGCAGCCTCTCTTTCAAAACCTTTTGCTCTCTCTCAGAATTTAACATCTTGTATTTATCTTCAGTAAAGAGGAAAATTAAAATTGTCATTCTGACATGACCTTAAAGACTGTCTTTTGGAGGACTACGTTTAGCTATTTTGAAGATCTATGTTTCTCCCCAGTGCAAGGATTTTACAATACCAACTACTTTACATTTCTTTAACAGAAACATTCTACAGCTACTCATGACTTAGTTGTTTTAAGTGTCTTCAACTGCAGTAAGTTCACCTGAGCTTGTACTAATTGTTCAAATGTGTCTTGGACCTGATGACACACACCCCTCCAGCACCCTCCCTTCCACCCCCAAACAAAGTAATGCATGGTGTTGTACATAAGAACATCTTATTTTTAGATAAGTATAAAATACAGATTTTTATGTGAGAAACACAGAACCAGTACCCACATTCTAATTCAAGTCAATATCAAAGTTAATTGCAGACCTCCTACAAGTAAGATCAGTTAGAGTAAACAAAACATCTGAAGAGTTTTCTGCTCTTCATCTCCACAGCTTCAGGCATATCTTTTGCAGACAATAAAGAGAGTGCCAAATTATTCTTTCTGTACTATTGGTTCAAACCAGTATATAATGAAATATGAGAATTATAGAAGAATTATAAAGTGGCTTGAAGAGAAAAATAATATTCTTCTTATGCATTATTCGCTGGATACAAGTTGCTATGAAGCACATGAAGATGTTAAAAATATACTAAAATTCCCATACGTGTTCCTACTGTACTTGGACACTTTCCGAAATAATGCAAATCTTCAGGCAATGCTGAAAGCCAAACTCCCATATCGTAGTTTTAATCTGTGTCTTGGTCCACCCTGGTTCTAATTTCTCTCCATCTAGCCATTTTTTTATAAGGATACCTCTCAGAAAAAAAATAATGTTAAACATATATATATTGATATGAAACACTAGTAAAATGTCTGTTGTAATAATATCAGTTTATACACTCCCATTTCAAACTCTGTCCTTATCTCAGTTCCTTTACTGAGAGAAAACATGTCTGTTTTTCTAAATACGTCCTTTGAAAGGAGGAAAATCTCGTAAATGTTGCCTATGTTAGAACACTAGATAAAGAGAGAAACCATTCAAATTTGAAGAAAACCTTGTATCGGCTTATTCTTATTTATATGAACAGAGAGATTAATTTTTAGCGATACATTCTGAACATCATGTCTGAAAAAAAATAAGTCTTTGAACAGGATTCCATGGTGCCTGCAAGGATCCCCCAGCAACCTTTGAACTTCAGGTCAACCCTGGATTACACAACTGGAATTTAATCTTTTATTTTGACTCAAGCTGCCTCAAAAAAAAAAAAAAAAACCCAAAAAACAAACCAGAAAAATGAAGATAGAAGACCTCAGTCCACCATTTTCTTGTGGTAATCTCTCTTTGACTGTAAGATTTTCATACAATCCTCTAAATCATATTTGTAAGTGCTTTTTTAGTATTGATATTGTCTCAGAAAAAAATATTATCTGCTTACTCTAAGCTTCAAGCTGATCCCATAAATTAGATGTAAAAAACTGTTATTATTTTCACCTTTTCTTCAGAAAGCTACCCTGAAAGCCAATGACAATGAAATAACCTTAGCATTATGTATTTCAGAAACACCTTCATCTCATATTATCTCATTTTAAGTAAAGAAGACCATAAATCATTCCAAAGTAGAACTGACTAAGAAAATGAAAGGAATCATGTTGAAGATTTTTTAATTGCATTCATGTTCTTGATTCATGTAGTTCATAAATCATTGAGCATTGGGTTTGCCATTTTTGTTACCTTTATTTTCCTTTGTTCTTAAAGTAATTTACTTTGCCAGCTAGGAAAGCTGTCATCCAGTTAAGTCACATACAATGCAGTTTTAGTTGTTATATCATAAAGGGCTTTTTTTAATAAGCATAGTTAAATTATTTATCAAAGACATTCAACAAATACTGAACAAATAACAAAAAATCAATTTGTCAATACTCAAGATCAGTTTGGGAATAATATGTTAATCAAAAATGGGATGAAGTCTTCCTTGGCCCATCACATTCCTTAATGTCAGTCTTAAAATTTTAGTCATGGGATGTGGTTCACCAAAAGTACAGTTTATGGCTCCTGGTATTGGATCAAAACCACCACAGATACACTATAGTAGTTGTAGTGGTAGTGCTCACTACGCTGGTTTACATTTTGTCAAAAGAGTTGGGTTATCTCTGCTTTGACCAGTTTTATGCCAGTCCTACTACATGTCAAAGCCGTCTTGCCTTTCCACACTGAACCTTCAGGCCTCTTTGCTTGTTTCTTTTTTTTCTTCCCAAACCTTTGTCCTAAAGAAAATTTTTTTCTAGTACTGCTGTCCTTCCTTTAATGCAGGTTAGGGTCTTACTCTTGCTTTCATTTGAATATACACTGGGAAAAGACCTTTATTTTTCTTTGACCAGTTGTCACAGACATCTTGTCTTGTTCTTGGCTATTGTTTTGTTTTTCTTTTTTTAAGCTCAGACCTTGCTGTTCTTTTCCTGCCCAGAGGCATGACACGATTACTTGATGAGCATTGTGTCACATAAGAGCCATGCACGGTCTCCTGGTTCTATCTGCCACGATCCAAATGGGACAAGGACACAGGTGATGGATTTAATAGTGCTCTGGAATATTCAGAATCTGTCACTGGCAACATGTAAGCATGGCTTATTGCAACAGTTCTGCACAAATAATCCTACATGCAGATCAAGGGAACTGGAGCAATGCAGGACTGTTAATGAAAGATTCACAACACCAGTGTTTGGAATGAAGAGTTATATGAGGATGAGTAAATAGTTCTGGAATGTGACAGAAATACATTGACAAAGTATCTATGATTTCCTTTTATTAAAACCTAATTCTAATGTTCTACGGAGGAAGAAGGATTCATGGATCATTAGCAGATCTTTGTGACAGCAAGAACAATTGTAGAGATTGAGTACAATCAGATCCCTGTAAAGATCAACTCCTTTCAGTATTTCAAGAATGTTTGGATCAAAAGACTGCCCTCTCCTTTATGTACTCCACTTGCCAACCAAGATCCTCAGGAATAACAGGTGTCACCTTTCGAATCACGTAGGCAGCCATTGTCATTCCAGATACAATCTGTTTGCACTCTGCAGTCAGCAGTGATGGTAGCCAAGCATTTCCAGCTTCAAACTTAGCTATGCAAATCTCTTTCCATACTCGGTAGCATATTCCTCTCAGCTACCTGCTACATTAAATAAAGATGAAGGTCAGCAAGAATCTTCAGAATTGTTGCCTTCTTCCTGAATTTATTTCTACTTCGATGGTTGTTTCTCCCATAAGGTGCAGCATAGCAGTTCACTTCCTTTCCTTCTAGACTGACTCTCAACTCCACTGGATTCCTTGCCCCGTGCAACATCCATAGTGCACTGAGCTATCATGCACTCACTTTCTTGAGCCATTTATGGGCCATGCAGAAACTTGAAATGATTTCATCACCACTTCAACTGAAAGCATGAATAACAATGCTGTATAGTTACATGACATGTACATGTACCTGCAGTCACCGCTTTGAGGCTCTTCTGCTTTTCTCCTTCTGCCTGGGGTTGATTCCACAGTGCACAAAGTTGTTATTGTAATGTTAGCAAACCACAGCACTCAGAATGGCTTAGACTCATTTTTGATTCGTAGTGAATTTTATCTTAAGAAAAACATCTCAGTGACTTTTACACAAACCAAACCAAAACAAAGAACCCAGAGCCCAGAAAAACCTCTTTGCAATGGTGTCTACAGAATTAAATATGTTCTGTATTTAACGATGACAAAATGCGATTTTCTCCCTGTGCAATTCCATGTGAATGCAGCTTCAAGCATTGGTGTTACAGGATCTCCGATGATTTCCAGCTTTGATTTTACAATTCAGAGATTTTACAAAGTTGACAATCTTAACATTAGTAATTAAAAGCTGTCATTTTGTTAATCAAACACGTTCAGCCACCCAAACATAATCAAAACTTGATACTATCAGAGGGCAAATGCCTAAGCACTTGAAAATACTTTCATGAAATACTGACTTAATGGCAAGTGAAGTGTCGAGATGACATTTAGCTCTGTCCTCTGTTTTTCTTTAAATATATAATCCAACAACGTAAGTTATAAACAGGTCTAGCCTGACACTTATAAGGCTATGAACCGGTCTCCTGCTCATTCATTTAAGTAGCTAAATTCTAAGCAGTTACAGTCAGTTAAGAACTTTCATAGAATCATCAGGTTGGAAAAGACCTCTTGGATCATCGAGTCCAACTGTTCCTATCTGCCCAAGAAAGAATTAAAATAATACAATATTGAGGAAACAGATTTACATTGAAATAAAACATTTTAAGGAAGAGGGCAGGTTGAGTTTAAAATGTCCTCACTCAACCTGTGTGAGGTCACTGTGCAAGTTAAGACATGTAAGGAAGAGCTTTCATCTCAGAGTTAATAAATCCAGAGTGACGGTTTTCCAGGGAAAATACTTTTCCTTATTCGGTGTTTGAAAAGTGTGTAAGCCCAGTTCAGGCTCCCTCTGGTCAGGAGATAACACTGAAAGAGAAGCTTAAAAACACCCTGTAGGTCCAGGAGGAAACAAATCCTCTCTTCAAGGTCATACTTCTCTCCAAACTTAATTAACCTAAAAGCATACCTTGTTTGGTGACTTTGCCTCATTACTGTCCACAGTTTATTAATAAATCCATTAAGAAGTATTTAAGTTTCCAAGAGAAGACAGAGCTGGGAAGTGATAAGAAACTGGAAGCTTGGATCACGGGACTGGGACTGGTTGCACAAGGGCACTATTAGTCAGGGAGAGGTGAAGTGGTAAAGATGGGACTAGCAGCCTGTGAAATGAGGAAAATGAAAAACAGAGAAGGAGCTTGGGGAAGGCTGGACAAGAAAACCTCTGTTGCAGGAAATAAATCCATGCAGCATGGGAAAGACTAGGGCACAGAGTAGAATTGAGATAGCAGGGATGAGGAAGCTGGGACTGGTATGAGAAGCTGGTGAACTGTTTCTAGAGCTGTCTGCACAAACCAGCTCAAAAGTCAGAGCTATGAATTGGACAAGACTTTGGACAGAGGCAGAATATATCAGGCTTGGTAGAAAGACTTAATATTGTTCAGAGCCTGGAAGGGAGTCTAAGACTCTCAGCAATTCTCCACCATTAACAAAAAGTTTATGAATCCATGACAAAACATCCGTGTTTTGCCCATTTCTGGAATTAGGTGCTAAATGATCTTGGACAGTATCAATCACTGAGCTTAGGTATCAGCAGGGTTGCGGGATGGCTTACAAATAAATAAAGAAGGAAAATGTTCAGGGGAACCTTTTGTTCAATTGGGAAGTGGATAGATTCTGTTGAGGCCATTGAATCTAGCAAAACTTTGGATGAAAATCAAGAAACAAGGCTGCTTGTTTTATCACAAACAAACAAACAAACAACCTCCTAAATGCAACAACCACAAAGCTTTGACCATTTTGGCTTTTGTCATTCATTGCTATCGAGAAGGAACTGCCAAAAATGTAATATTCCCTGTTGGCAGGGCTTCAAGCTTTGTAAGGCTTTATAGACTCCTGCAGGGAAAATCAAGACAATCTGCATTAACAATTTACTCCTCTACACTGAAAGAGCCTTGCAGAACACAGGGAAGAAAAAGAAGGTTTCAGCTCTTAACATTATAGTGTGATGGCTTTGACATGAACCTGTTCAAAGAATAATCCTATAAAATCACTGTGACTGAGAACCTGCAGAGCTCCATTTAGCAGGACAGGCTAAATAAGGGTGCTTTTCTTCAAGAAAAGTGTTACAAAGGAAAAGATGTAAGCCAACTTCTAAAAAGAGAACATGACAGATTTAGAGATTTAGTTTTAGTTTTAGATTTAGAGCTGCTCTTGCTCTTTTAGTACATTAGAAATATTGTAAATAGATTAGAAGATCTAGATCTTAGATTGCCTGTCTGTAGTAAGGAATAATCCTGACTCTCTTGGTCTCCACATAACCTTTTTTTGTTATAAACAGAATTATTATGGTGTTATGTAAAAATCTATTCAAGTACGGAGCAGATACATAACCACAAAGTCAGAATATCAGTCACTGCAGAACTTCATTACGGCAAGATTGAGAGGGTGGGATGGTAAGGAACAATGTGTACACCAAGTTTAACCAAGTCGTAATCTTACATTCATGAGCTGCTAACTTTGCATGTTGCTTCAGTCCTAAGATTTATCTTTTATGTTTATGTATTTTCAAATCTATGGAACTGTATCAGTAATAAAACATCCAGGCCTTGATTTAAACCACTTAAAATTAATAATTCATCAATAGTGTCATAAAAGGTATCATAAGAATAGGCAGATATTTCTGAGTACTCATGGGAACTAATTATGTTTTCCATTTCTGGTGGAGATGTGTGTTATCATGCAAAAGTATAGGTCACTCCAGCTGGTATTTAGATGAAAACATTATGTACTGGTCCCATTGGCTTCATCAAGTAGCTGTGTTTAATCGTTACTTTAAAGAACAAATTGTATTTTCTGACTTTAAAATTCAATGTACAGAACACTACTGAAGTGGTAAGTTTGAAAGAAATTCATAGACTAAGAGGGAGTATGTTAGAGGAAAAAAAATGTGTGTGACGGGTTGAGATGGAGCAAAATTGCACATATCTCTTTGCTTAAAGTAGGAAAAGAATCATAATAAGGAAGTAATGAAACAAAAATGAAGACTGCCCAAGACAAGGTAGCTTCAACTGAAATAAAGCAGGTAGGAGGTTGATTCAAGCAGAAAAGCAAGGAGAAAGTGGTTAGAGGTTGAATTTATCTGAAGATATTCTCATGAAAATAAAGGATTTAGTTTGTTGGTTTTTTTCTGTATTGTGGTTATGTAAACATGTTGTTTCCAAAATAGCCAAAGCAGTTAGTCTATGCCAATCATTAATTACAGTACTTGCCAAAATCAATGTTTTAAATCAAACCAGGTTAAAAATAATACTAAGAAATCTTTAACAAGTGGAACAACTTCTTTTTGGAGTAATCTTTCTGGAAGTTCTGAAAATAAAAAGCTCCAAGGTTGAAGGATTGTTTGCCAAAATTCAGTTCTGAATACATTTTCACAGGTGGCCCATGCATCCCTAAAATCTTTGGGAAATGCTGACAAAATACAGCTACACATTAAAAAAAACCAAACTCGAGGCAGTGTTCTTAGATGATATGTCATTTTCAGTTTGGTATGTATCAATATTGTTGTCCTTGTTCTAAAAGTACTTATATATTAACGGAAAAGCAACTTACTTGCATCACAAGTGATCCTTCAGGCTCTCCCAAACACTTCAGTTTTAACAGTCTCACTCACTTTCTGACAATTTAAAGAGGTTACACCTGCCATTTGCATCTCATTAACATTTCATTTAGGTACAAAGACCCAAAGTTTGCTGTAACTTATTGGCACTCCCATAGAAACCTACTTCCAAGTGCTAAACCATATAAGGGCTTAACACAATAGCCTTTTACTCACACAGGGCACAAGTGCATTTATTCCCATTATTCCTATTGCAAACTGATTGCACAGACTGGTACAAATTGGAGAAAATACCCAGCAGAGATCTAGATGCAGAATAAAATTACCAATAGTCAAGGCTCAAATCATGTAGTGAAAGAAAGAACTCATTGAATGAAAACTTTTCTTAATATCCAAATACTCAAGCTGTTTTCCTGAAATATTGTCTCATGGAGCATCTTGTCATACTTTAGCTCATCAATAAATGCAACACTAATTGATCAGTGGTAGCTCACTGTTGGAAGGCACTCATTCTATAAGGTATAATCTGCACGCAGAAATAGGCTTCCTTTGGAAAGAACAGTAATAAGAAAAAAAAAACGGGAAGGTTGAAAAAGGGATAGGCACAATGTTTTGGTCCTTCACCAGGTATTTGTTTTGAAACCGCTTCTTCTTGGAACAAATGTACACAGCAAACTTTACACCTTGTTGACAGAAACTCCTCAAGCACCTATTTACACAGTACCAATTTCTACTCGGAGCTAATCTAATGCCCTTCTTGCATATTGTGTATGTTGCATATCACTGAACAGTCAGAAACTAGTATTCAATGAGCAGGTGCTGTCAGCACAGATTCAGCCATAGCACTTGGCTACTGCACCCTTTATGGAGTGAAACTTAAGACTAATCATCTTCCTCAAGCAGACTCTTCTCCTCAGGCTGATGCCTACTAAGCACTGTCAATATTAAATGTCTTGCTGAGACCTGTGTTCAACCTGTGTAAATAAGGTATTTAATTCTCAAGTCTGTCTGGTGGTTTCTAAAATGAATGGGGAGAAATAAGAAAAAAAAAATTATGCTGCTTTCCAAAAGTAGACTGTTGCTTAGGTAGCTTTTAGGGAAAATAGGTCTTGAATCTGATGGCTGTTCTGTTTGTGGTCAGATTGCAAAGGTCTGTGTGTTATTTAAATGTGACCTTAACTGTTTTTGAAGTTGAGCTTCCTTCTCACAGAACTGAAACGTATTTCCACACCTGGATATTTCTAACCTATTACCATTGTGTACATGTGGTATTTTCTCCCCACGTTGCATTCCGATTCCTCTGTAGAAGTAAACACAGGGCAAAGAGACTGCTGGCTGTGAAAAAATAATCAGAGGCTTAAAATAAGACCGTCACTGAATTTGTTTGGCTGCCCCTCATGTACCTCATTAAATACTTCATTTCTGCAGTCCTAAGCAGAAATGGAAACATTCCTACACTTTCACCTTCCAGTGACTTAATTTGAGTGAAATGCAGAGAATGTAGGTCCTATACTCTTTACATTAGATGACTAATGCTAAGAAATTCTGTTTGCATATGTACAAAGGAGAAAACTCTCAAAAGCTCAAAAATGCATGTTGGTCAGTCATTGGAGTGCATAAGGTCATGAGGGGCTTGCATGCTGCAGATGCCCACTAGCAGTGGTCCCAATGTTATCCCACTAAGACCAGCAATCCCTGGAAATGCTGCTGCTAGCAAGATATTCATATAGTCACAACATGGGCTGGGGACAGAGCACACTGTGCCTAGACCCTCCCTCACATTCATCCAATTACCTTGTAAATATGTGACATAAGTGACTTAAAAATCCACCCCTCAATAATCTCCAATACAGTGAAGTGCTTTTGAAATTGCTATCACTAATATTTAGGCTAGAATCAGCAGAAAACCCCACTGGGCACCTAGTTATTTAATGAGAGCAGGGCATGGCTTCCTCTTACAAAAAGTTGCCTGAAGTTGCTGAATTCAAAGTCTTTGTAGTGTTACAGTCAGTTAGAATTTACCTCATGATGCCTTTTAATTGTCACATATCTGACATACAATCCTCTTCACACAGTGTCACTTCAATGGGTGATTAATGGTGACTCACAGGTTGAAGTACAGCAGACCACTCCATTCATTTCAAGACTCATATATTTTTATATAATTGCAGGGATATTTTTAGTTGAGGAAAACTGGAACCTGTAAAATGATAAGAAAGATATCACCATATGCTCTTCAAAAAGTTAACTTGGTTGAAAAATAAATCTCATAAATAGAGATGAGTGGATGAGAAGCAGTTGGATTTGAATGCAATTTACGCTGGCTTTTTCATTTATGACTGAGGAATTATCAAGTACTGAGGAGACCAACTAGATAATCCAGGAGGGCAGTACACTTAAGAAAAAAGGCTAGTAGGAAGAGAAGAAAAAAAAGAGCATTTATTTAACACAAAATTAATTTATTTACAGCACATTGCAACAAAGGTATTAGGGGATGTGAAGGAAAAAGCATTACATTAATACTAGATGTACAAGCTAGGGGAATTAATAAATGCAATGGTCATGGCTTGTTTACAAATATATATTTGAAGAGATGATATCAATGAAATTTGAAGAGACAAACCAGTCATTGTTGGGAAGGTGAGAAAGACTGATAATAATCCAGTTAGGAAGGCCTGACTAGGCAAAGAAGGAGCTAAAATAACACATAATCAGAAGTGGCATTACCTTTTCCCAGATGTCAGATAACTTGGAAGTAAGTGTGAATGCATATGGATCAATACTTTTCTTTATTCTACCAGATAAAACATCAGATAGAATGCAAGCTTGCATTTGTTACAGACTACTGAATAGCTGCATAGGAAAATAAAACACATCTACATATAATGTGAAGTGAGAAATATCTGTGCCAGACAGCTCTAATCTGAAAGATTCTACTAGAAAACTCGTTCTGGAAGTACTAGTATTCCTTGGAATTTCTCCACCATACCTTTTACAATTTTTCAACTCAAAACCCATTTTCTCTAGCACACAGGAATTTGGTGTAAGATAGGAAGCTAGAGTGTTAAGGATAAACAAACTCTCACAGTTTTTTGATTGCAAGTAATCACTCATTTTATGTGTGCAAAACCAGAGAACACTATTTTACAAGCATGTTAAGGTACTCAAATGCATCCAGAGGAAGGCAACAAAGCTGGTGGAAGGGCTGGAAACAATGTCCTATGAGGAACGACCAAGGACTTTGAGCTTGTTTACTTTGGAGAAAAGGATGCTGAGGGGCAAACTCATTGCTCTCTACAGCTTCTGAATGAGGGGAAGTGGTAAGAGAGATGTTGAGCTCTTCTTTCTGGTATCCAGTGACAGGACACATGAGAATGGTTCAAGGCTGCACCAGCGGAGGTCTAGACTGGACATTAGGACACATTTCTTTACTAAGAGGTTTGTCAAACCCTGGAATGGACTTCCTAGAGAGGTGGTCAATGCCCCTCTCCTGTAAGTGTTTGAGAGGCATTTCTACAATGCTTTTAATAACATGCTTTAACTCTTTGTCAGCCCTGAATTGGGCAGGCAGTTGGACAAGATAATCACTGTAGGTCCCTTACAGCTGAAATAATCTAGTCTCTTTCTTTTTTTTTCTTTATCTTTCTCTTTTTCTAACTTTACCAGTCACTTCCTTAGCATAATCCCGTCATTAAGTTCTTCTTTACTTAACACACCTTTTAATAACTTCATAACAATAGCTTGAAGGGCTGACCAGGGATCACTACCACCCATCTGTAAGACATCCCGAAGGAAAGATTGAGAGGAAATAAAGCATTTCTTTTATTTTTTTTTCTCCCCACAATTTCAAAAAACTGTGAAAAAAAGGATCAGATTAATTACAGGCTTTTAATATTGGCATTGGTCACAGTAAAGTCATGAAGCAGGTGATCCTGGAATAGATTAATACAAATGTAGAGGATTATATATTTAACACCAATAAACATTCATTCATAGAAACTAATTCCTGTCAAGCTATCTCAATATCACATTCTGAGCTTATACATTTGTGGTGGTATAATGTACATTTGTAAGACATCTTACTTGATGCAGTGTGACATTTTGATTAAGAAGCAAAAATCATTGTGGCACATATAAAATTATTAAATTTTGACCACCTGGTAAGATTCAAAATGTAGCTACAAAAAATATTATTCATCTGGACCTTTTGTTGAGATTCTATGTCTTCTGGCTTGATGCTATTTAATACTTTTGTTAATGACAGACACGCAATCATGACATTAAAATTAAAAATTTATAGGTGACACAAAAGCTGAGGGAGTGGTCAATAATAGACAGAAGTCAGGGTAGAAAGCAGTTCAGATAGCTTTGAGCCTGGACTCAACTGTCAATAGGCATTTCTGTACTTCAGAACATGTATTCAGGATTGAAGCATAACTGAAGACCATGAATTTTGCTTTCTCAGAATTGGAGACCCACCATTCTGGGTGCTGTAGGTCTAAATGCTCTGGTATATTTATTGTCAGTTAACATTTATTTTAAAAAATATTCTTTGTCTGAAAGTGTGGCCAAAATACCAAGCACAGATTTTGGATATATATTCAGAAGAAGATTAATCCAGGCATTATATTATGGCTATGCGTTATGCTTCTGCAACAGCTATTAAAATAAGACCTAATTCTCAATGCTGCACTTCAAAAGTTATTTTGAAAAGTTGTGGAGTGTATCAAAATGCCAGAAGATTTATTAGAGACTAGAAATAATTCCATGTGTGAAGATTCCGTAAGTGTTTTTCTTGAAGGATAAAGGTTAGTTGATTACCATCTCTAAATACCTGAATGAAAAAAAGAAAACTGCTAAAAATTGTTCTTCAGTGTAGTAAAGAGATATTAAGTCTCAAGGTCTAAGCTGATGCAAGACCATTGCAGACTAAGAAATAACCAACCATTTTTCACAGTGAGAATAACTAAACATTAAAAGAACTTCAAGGGTTACAGTGCAACTTTATTGCTGGAAATTTTTAAATGAAGACAGGATGCCTTTCTAAAACATGTTCTACTTTATCCATAACTATTAGGTTTGCAGCAGTGATTACTTCAGAATAATCCAATACCATTCAAGAAGCAAGACCAGACAATAATCATAGTCTTTTCCAGAATGCAACATGAACAACGGAGATGGGCTTCTGCAGTGAGATACTATTTGAAACCTTCAAAGATTATAAGGGAAAACAGGCCACAGGAGCATATATTAGGGACAGTCAAGGTGGACTAGGTGTCAGTATGGATAGGAAGAAACAGGTTATCTCATTCCACTATTATGTGAAGGATGTGACAAGACAGTCATAATGGTGAGGCCAGACCCATGAACATTTTAATTGGACAAAAAGAATATCAGATCAAGCAGTGTTGCATTTTTATTATTTTTTAAAAGTGTGTAAAATTAAATTCTGAGGAAGAAAAAAAATCATTTTATTTAAAAAATGGTGAAATGGGATTTTTTGATAGCTAATTAAAAGCTATTCCAAATTATTTTGGAATTATGTGCTCATTAAATGCAGTCATGTGAGACTTCATAACAAACATTGCCCATAACATTGCTCAGAGAATGGTTTAGTGGCAGATAGGAATGGCCGGACGAGATGATCCAAGAGGTCTTTTCCAGCCGGGCGATTCTATGATCCTATGAAACTTCAGTACAAATGGGCCTTCTCCCACAAATAACAGCTCTTGTAGGAAATTCAGTCCTAGAAATAAATCAGAAGTTATCAGAATTGACAGATGACAGAAACCTGGGGGTTCCCAGCCATGATTTGGCGCTTATTGAGAGTAAGATGAGTGCAAAAGTCATCAGTGTTATATATTCTCAAACCTCCTACAGTATTTGTTGTTCTGTGGAGTGTGAAGAATGAAGAATGTGGAGTGTGAAACATACAGCCCCCTTCAATAAACCCTCTCAAAAAAACTCCCAGACAGATTCCTGCATAAATGACACTCATTTGCACTCTGATGTCTTTCTGATGTCTACTCTTACTGATACAGGCAGCTATATAATCTATTATTGGTTTTATTTCATCTGCTGTTGTTCACTTCTATTCTTTAAGCAGTAAAGAAAACCTATATAGCATAGACAGCAACACTTCTTAGGAATAGTGAGTAATGGATCATGCATGTTGCACTGTATTTATGCATTGATTTTCTCGCAGATTGATGCATGAATTCAAGTGGTGATTATGTTGGCAACTTTTCTACAATTACAGCAGAAATTGAACTGGACTGGTAATCATGGATCAAATCTTGCTTATGACATTACAGATTTTTATCCCTGCTATGCAGCTTGATGAAACTGCATTTTTGGAGGATTTTCCAATGTTACTTGCACCTTACAACAGTCAGATTAAAATTCCACTGTTTTAACTAGTACCCCATTTGAAAAAAAATACAAAAAAAAAGTTGTTTTGTAAAATGAAAATGTCATTGTACCTGAACAGCCTGAGAGCAAATCTTATGCTTTTAACACCACATAGATGAATAAGATGCTAGCACTTCAAATAGCTTTTAATGGAGAATAGTATTCCATACAGTAGTGGGACTGAGAAAAAAGAATAGGAGTATTTGGCAGGACAGCTTGTATAAGTATATAAACATGTAAGTATACAAATAAGCAAAACAGTCTTGATCATGCTCCCAATTATAGTATTTTTTTCTCAAAACATTGTCTTTTTAGAATTAATTTTGGAGGTCAATTGTATTCATAGAAATCAATCCATCTCCCAAGTACATTTAAAGCACTCCAGACACCTAACAGAAGACATGGGCTACAGCTACAGGCAGTGAAACAATTACAGCCGAATAAAAAATAATTGATTTTGCAAGTGTCAATATAGCATATAATGATTTTGTTAGGGCACAAGAAATACTGGCTAATAGATTTCAAATTACTATGGGACACAAAGACTTTAAATGTTAAAAAAAAATGAGTCTTTTATTTATTTAATTTCAGTTCTTCATGAAAAGTTCCAGCATACAACCTATGCATGCCAATAATTCTGGGAAAAAAAAACTCAGTACAAAGAAATTAGACCTTTGAATAAATGAATTGATTTTCCAGATTTAATGCTATATGCCAAAATGAAAGAAGGAAATAACTTTATTGGCTGGAAACATAGTCATTAACTTTTAAAAGCAGGTAATAGTTCATATAACAAGACTGTCATCTTACAAAAACCTTTTGAAAATACTGCTTGCATCAAAGAAAATGAAAGTTCACTATCTAAGGAGGAAAGAACAGGAGAAATGCAAATTTTTTGATGGTGTTGAAAAAAAAATTGATACCTTCAAGGAAAAATATGTTCCTCGATATTATTAGTATCCTTTGTCATTACACAAGGAAAAATATAAAGCAACTTAATGTCTTTTGGACTGGTGTCTAATAAGTTAGGACAAAGTTTTGGTCCTACTTGGTCTTAAAAAATTTTTTGTCTTCAGACAACCTGGGATCTGATCTTTCCTTATTTGATTTTTATTCTACATGCTTATGAATGTGTATACACTTACTATTGAACACGATTTCTACAAGCACAAACAATGCTGTTGGCATTGAGTTTCTTTTTCTTTGTATACTTGGCATAGCAATTTTTCTGTGATAACAGGGAAACTTAAGCAATGAGTTGGCTACTACGATGATACATGTAAAAATGGTATCTTTGAAGAACTGTGCATTTCTTGTGTGGTTAAACATGTAGTTTATGCAGAAATAATTCATATAGTGAGTGCCCATTGCCACTCCAAGAACATTCCATTTATTTGGTTTGAGATGCAAATTTGTTTCTCTACCGTAGATATGCTCCTATCCAAGCATGATATCTTGAATATCTAGATATTGTCATGAAGATACCTAAATGCCAGAGCACCACAACCAAGGCTAAGACAAGCTCTTAAGTAACAGCATGATCTTGATCATTTTGTTCTTCCTTTTGACTTAGAAACATTTGCCCTAGAGTGCTATGGAGCAAATATTGTTCCTGGAAATGAAAGATGCTGATGCATGCTGATTGACACCTTTTGAATGAGTCAGAATAAGCCTGCAGTAATTCCTCAGCATTTCTTCATTGTTTATAGAGATGCTGAGGAAGATAAAGGCATTTTTAATATGCTTTCATGACTCTCATTCCTTCTACATTTCTCTTCAAGAAAACTGCAAAATCATCTTTTCACTCTTGTCTTTTCTATTGTAATAATAGCTCCTTTTAGAATCATAATCACTTGTAAGGGCATTCAGCTATTTCTTCCAACATTTTGATTAGCTTTTGGATCTTCTAAAGTTCAAACCTTTTCCATAATTGGACTTGCAGGAGGTCGAGTATCTAAAAAAGTTATGCTAGGATGGGATACCATCTCTGTAGACAGACCAGCTGCTGAAAGTATGCTAGACAGAATACTTTAAGAATTCCCAATCTGTCTTACTTAATTTTAGCAATGCTATTAAGAACGTAGCATGAACTTCCACAGTGCATGTTTCTGAGGGGTTGGGATGATGACCTGGGATGAGGAAAGACCTAAGTCACAGAACAATTCTGTCTGGCTTTTAAGAAAATTTCTACTCTGAATTAGGCAGGATTGGGTTTCCTACCACAGACTCTGTTACCGCCAGATTCTGACCTGAGATATACTTTCCAGATAGTGCAAAATTTGGAACTTGAAATCATCTCTTCAACCTGAAACTTGCATATTCCTAGCTGACACCAACACTACCATGATAGCATGCACCTCTTCCACAAAAACCTCTCGTGAACATCTGCAAATACTTCTGTACATACTGACTTTGATGAAGAATTTGTTTTACAATGGTTTTTATTTCTCAACTGTCTGATCAATGATCAACTATAGCAGTGGTCTACTGCTTGAGATATTTGTATTCTAATATTACGGTTACATCCTCATATCAGAGAGAAGAATTGTAAATGAAAGTATTTGTGATGCAAGGACACCACCCGGGGTGCCTGATTAGCAGTGGCTCAAACAGTAGAAATTTTTCACCTTGCTAAGAAAGCAGAGAAAACTAGTCTCAGAAGGGAAAAACTGAGCTTTGGGAAGCAAAGTTCTGAGAACAGGTTAGGGGAAATGACTTCCCTAGCCAGCCTGTTCCAATGCTTGGCAACCCTTCTGGTGAAGTAATCTTTCTTAATATCTAGTCTAACCTCCCCTAGTGTAACTTGAGGCTATTTTCTCTCATTCTATTGCTTGTTACTCAGAAGAAGAGGCCAATCCATTTTGCTACAACCTCCTTTCTGGTATCTGTACAGGGCAATAAGGTTTCCATTCAGCTTCCTCTTCTCCAGACTAAGCAATCCCAGCTCCCTCAGCCACTCATCATAAGACTGGTTCTCCAGACCCTTCACGAGCTTCATTGCCCTTATCTGGACATGGTCCAGCACCTCAATGTCTTTCTTGTATTGAGGGGCCCCAAAACTGAATACAGTATTTGAAGTGTGGCTTCAGCAGTTCCAAGCGCAGAGGGACAATCACTCCCCTTGTCCTGTTGGCCACACTATTTCTGACACAAGCCAGGATGCTATTGGCCTTCTTGGGCACACTGCTGGCTCATATTCAGGCAGCTATCAACCAACCCTCCAAGGTCCCTTTCCACTACGCAGCAAGTGTAGTTTGCTTACTATTAGGTAAATTTGATTTATTAAGATAATAAGGAGAATGCCTCAGTGCACCCTCTGTGGTCTCACTGATCAACAAAGAAGTACTTGTGAAACACTGTGTGAGTTCTCATTCTAATGACTGGAACAGTTTTCTATAATCAAACTCTTGTAACAACATGGATAAACTTTGACAGTCATTCTACAGTTCTAGTGATAGACAACTAATGTGTAGTGTTCGTTCATATGCTGAAATTTCTCTGAATATTCATTATACTTTCACATTGCAGTCCTTGTAAAGTAATACTTTATTTTTTTAACACAATTGGGATTGTAGTACTTATTGCAATAAAATGGGAGGATAAATGGAAATGCATGATAAGATAGTACAGTGTGTTTTAAGTAAATAAATTATTTCTAGTATATAATTTTATGTTTTAAAATTATTTTCCTAAAATAAAACAGCAGATTTCATTCTGTTCAAACATTTCACCTTTAAGGGGGCAGCTCTTGGTACCAGGTAGGTAAAATTCTGCCATTTCAGTTAACCATGCCCTTGGTCTTCAAAAGACAAAGGAAACAGGCTATAGGTTAACATTGTTCATTAAAATGCACAGCTGTTATTACTTTAAAAAGTCCTTATTGTTCTGAATAGTGTCCCACTTTCAAACTACAAAGTTAAATTAATGTAAGTCTTGTAGGTCACAGAGAGCAGGCATCTTAGTTTCATGGGAAGCATTGCTACACTATTCCTGTTCCTTCAGATTTGCTGCCTTAAGATGTATCCTTTGCTCTCATAAAAAAACAGATAGGGCACTATTTTGCCTCAGTGCAATTTTCATTATTTCAGTTAACTTATGGTCTGATAGCTCAGTTAAAAGTTAGTTTGCTTCCTGGAAAATTATGTAAGCTCTTAAAAAGTATAATTCCTGTCTTGGTTTCAAAGTGAAGTTTTTTGATATTAGCTGTTCCAGTGGTCCCTAGCTAGGCAATCACTGTGTGATTATTTTTAAACCAAGTATGCTGATTTAATGATATACAGTTTGGAATGAGATTTTTCCTATCTTGTTTGCACTGTGGGACTTTGTCGCACAATCAGCCCCAGCTTATCTTCTAGCAGTGGCAGTAATGCCAAGTGGAGCTCTGAAGGCTGTTGAAGGAGCAAGGAGGCACTGTGCAGCGTGCTTGAAAGCTTTTTCTGTCTTTTGAGTTGCTCATGCCTTCAGGACATACATAATTAATTGTAGGTCAGTTGTTTTAGAAGAGAGGAGAGTTTCTTTGTACAAATTATTTTGTACAAAGAGAAAAGTCAGAAATATGTGTACCATGGCTACTTTCCTTTAAGATGCAGACAAGTGGTTTTAGATATATAGAGAAAAATTGCTTCTGGAAGGAGTAATTTAGACAGTAGTAATAGTAATATAGTAATAGCAATAGCAATAGCAATAATGCAGCTTGAAGTAATGCATTGAGGAAAGCAGCCATAGCACATACATGCTGGTTCTTCTTTATTCAAAGAGAAAATTCAGGAGTCTCAACAGAAGCTGGCTTGGCTGAAGATAGAAGAACTGAAGTAGTAATTTATTTAAAAATTGTAATTTACTTTAGCTATTAAAAAAATACATCCAATACATGCTGTACAGAAACACGCTTTTCTTTGACAGCAGTCACAACATTGGTGCTTCTGGTCGAGGCTCTGCATTTCAGCAGTGGCAATTCACTAAGCATTGTCATCACCATTCATTGCCTCTAAGCTGTGTCCATTCTGTGCATGGTTAGACTATTGTAGGAGGACCAACAAATTCTGCTTTTACTTCCACTTTGCATTGCTAATTCCACTGGTCAAAATTGTTCTCCCAGTCTCTTGGCATATAATTGTTAGCACGTTCCTGTAAATTGGAGTATAGCACAGAAGGTACAGTTGATAAGTTCATACGCACAGCTGCTGCCTGTATGTCTGGGTCTACCTTGCATTGCTCATGGTGAGGATTTTTGTGTGGATTTCAGAAGAGAAAACAAGCTAGTGGATAAATGAATGCAGCCAATCGTTACCATAGGATGTAATTTTCATTGGATGCTTGCTAGACAGATATGGGTCTTTGTTGAATACTTGGGAATTTGCAGTTCTTTGTAAAATTTGACTGAGTCACATTTAATTTGCTGGAAGGATGTTCTGCAGAGAAGGGGCATCTTGAGAGGTTTTTATCTGGGATAAAGAGAAGTTGAATAGTTCTGTTGTAAAAAGGAGTAAGGGAGGGTGTGAAGAAGGGAAGGAAGACAGAAAGGCAGAAGAGAAACAAGAAGAGAAGGAGTTGTGCATGTCCTCAAGCATGAAGGCATCAAGTTTAACCATGACATAAAGGAGTAAAATAACAAAAATACCCTTTAAAAGGCTAAGAAAGTTATTATATTTAGGTAAAATGACCGTAGCACTCTCACAAAAGCAGCCCAATTTAGCTTTCACCAAGCATTCAAGGATGCAATTGACTCCTTGGATCATCTGCAAGTGCCTACAATGCCTTTTTCCAAACCTGAGCCAGTCACCCACCTTTTCTAATCACTGAAAAGAAATGGAAATGTTTTGGGCAAGTTGACCTCCTTATAAAGTGAACTTCTGAAAGAGACTAGGCAAGCCATACACTAAAAGTACCAGTTTCTCTTTGTTCAGTAAAGCACAGAAGTTATAGCAGATGTAGAATTCTACGTATCTAAAATCAGGTGGAATGAATACTATCCGAAAGATACTGAATCAGTTTGTGCCTAAATGAAATGATGGATTCTCTATGTTATTTAATCTCTGCCTTGGTTCCTGTCTGCAAAGGAGTTGAAATGCCCCATAATTCTCTCACATTCTCAGTTTATCAGGTTTATTTCAGCAGAAGACCTTCTCTGTCTTACTGGTCAGTATCTTTCTATCCAGTATCCAGCCCCCCTCTCTGTGGGAACATTCTACAGAGAACAAGGCCTGGATGCTGTGAGATTGTTTAATACTGACCGACTCTAACAAGGCCTTGAAACAGAGAACCAAAAGATAAACAGGGGCCAGCTGGGAGGAATGCAGCAGCTAGTTGTGTGGGAACGAGTACCAGCTGAAAGAAAAACAATTAAAGAGAACTATCAACATAGTTAATTTTAGTATAACTTGGTTTCTTAGCATGTGCAGTAGTTTAGCCAGTAATATGTTAGTAATAGCCTTATGGACAGCTACCTTTAACCAATAATACACTGTAGATACCCTTGTGGGCACCCAGTTATGTAACTGAAAAGGGTTTATAAAGAAACAGCTAAGCTCAATAAAGTGAACACTCGCTGATCATATTGATCTCTGCGTTTGATCCGTGATGCTCCCGTCAACACCTCTCAATCAATGTGCTGGCCATCAAAGTGATATTATCAAGAGGAAGAGTAAGCTGTGCACACACTTGAATTGTGTATATTATATATTGTTTTATACAGTCAGAAGTCTGCAGATTGCTTTGCTTTATACCATTCTCAAATAGCATATCCATGGATATACAGTGCTAGATACAACAACCAGGTAAGGGAAATGTAAAGGCTCAGCACATTTCCTGGAGAGTCTTTGATTTCCTTCTTTTTTGCTCATCCTTCTGCCTTGACAGACAATGTTTGAAAGATTATCTTACTTTTTTTTCCAAGGTTGTTGAATTGATTCCTGTCAATTTACAAAGCCTTTGACTCCTTACTCCCTTCTCTGTGAAATTACTTCAGTTTCTGTGGTGTAAGTCTTTCTTCAGTGATGCAAACCAGATTAGGGAGCTGGTGTAGTCTAAAAATAAGCCAGCAAAACCAAAGGTTACTAATACACATCAGTTCCCTGGTGCCATTCCCAGCATGAAGAAAAGTGCTGGAGAGCAGTGGAGTGAAAATAACCCTTAGGCTGTGAACACCCAAAAGGCTTACTATGCCATGATGTACTGCAACACTCCCTCCTTGTAACTACAGTGAGCTCTTTCATTAAAACTCTGTTCCATCATGCCCAAAACACAAGGCTTCGGAAAATATTCTTATGAAAATCATAGAATGCTTGAATGGTTTGGGTTGAAAGGGACCTTAAAGATGATCTAATTCCAAACCCCTTGCCATGAGTAGAGACACCTCCCACTAGATCAGGCTGCCCAAGGTCCCATCCAACCTGGCCTTAAACACTTACAGGGAGGGGGCACCCACAGTTTCCTTATTCTGGTGACTCACCATCCTCATCATTAAGAATTTTTTCTTTAAGTCTAGTCTAAATCTTCCCCCTTCCAATTTAAAGCCACCCCCCCCATACTGTCGTTATATGCCCTTTTAAAAAGTCCCTCCCCAGCTTTCTTGTAGGCTCCCTTCAGGTACTCTAAGGCCACTATAAGGTCTCCCTGGAGCCTTCTCTTCTCCAGACAGAACAACCCCAACTCCCTCACCCTTTCCTCGTACGGGAAGTGTTCCATTCCTCTGATTATTTTTGTAGCCCTCCTCTGGGCCCATTCCAACAGTTCAATATCCTTCTTATGTTAGGGTTTCCAGAACTGGACACAATACTCCAGGTAAGGTCTCACAGGAGTGGAATAGAGGGGCAGAATCACCTCCCCTGACCTGCTGGCCATGCTTCATTTGGTGCAGCCCAGGATATGGTTGGCCTTCTGGGCTGCGAGCACACATTGCTGGCCCATGTCGAATTTCTCATCACTGAGCACCCTCAGGTTCTTCTCTGCAGGGCTGCTCTCACTTGTGTCATACCCCATCCTGTAGTGAAACCACAGATTGCCCCAACCCAGGTGCAAGGACCTTGCACTTAGCCTTTTTGAGTCTCATGAGGTTCACTTTTCCAGCTTGTCCAGGTCCCTCTGGATGACATGCCGTCCTTCTGCTATGACAACTGCACCACTCAGCTTGGTGTCATCTGCAGACTTGTTGAGGGTGCACTCAATCTTGTTGTTGATATCATCAACGAAAATATTAAACAGCACTGGTCCCAATATGGACACATGAGGGACACCACTTGTCAGAGAACTGCACCTGGACATTGAGCCATTGACCACTAGTCTCTGAACACAATCATCCAACCAATTCTTTATCCTCTGAACAGTCCACCCATATTTCTCCAATTCAGAGAGAAGGATGGTGCGAGGGACCATGCCAAATGCTGTACAGGAGTCCAGATAGATTACATTAATTGCTTTTTCATGTCCACCGTTGTTGTCACCTGATAATAGCAAGCCAGTCAGGCAGGACTTGCCCTTGGTGAAGCTGTATTGTCTGTCTTGATGTATATATTCATCTAACAGAGGCAGGATGAAAACACCGACAGAGTTATCAACCTCTTCCAAATACATTCATCTCAAAGCAATGTACATCGAAAATTTCCATTTTCATAGAATCATAGCATCATAGAATTGGTTGGTTGGAAAAGACCATTGACTCATTATTCTAAGTTTCTCTCCCCAAATCGCACCCTCAGATTTTTACTTACCTTTGAATTTATAGCTTTTGGTAGTTCACTCATGTTACAATGGCCTTCAGAGATTCTTTCAGTGGAAGTTACTTTTACTGAATTAATTTTCTATGTAACATTTAGCTATAGTCAAAATAGACACTGTATTAAATGTTTATGTTCTCAATGCTCTCTGTTACTAGAAGTTTAGGCTTTAATTTGTTTCAACTTCTAATGAACTCATTGTGCCTCTACTTGGGTGAGTTGTATGTACATTACTGTGAAGACTAATCCTTCTGGACTACTAATTTCTTCAGTATTCTGATGGTTTGCTGTCAAATGACAGAATTATGTACCTATTGCGAATGATACCTTCTGCAAATATTGTATTCTGGAAAGAGAAGGTTTATGACAAGAAGCTATATAATTTATTATGTCAAGTCTGACATAGACAACTTCTTAAAAGTTCTCAGGAATATGAACTCTTCTTCAAGACTGAAATGGAAGCAAGCAAAGCAGAGAAATTGGTATCAGTTCTGTTTCATTATTTTTAATCACTGCAGCTGTCTGAGAAGAAACGATAGTTAACATCTCTGAAGCTGAGGGAGCTGTTGGTAGGGAGAGAGGTGATGAGGTTAGTAGCCTCTACTGTAGAAAGAGAAGGACAGATTATTATCCCCTCTGGAGCCACAAAGGTTAACAGAAAAGATACCGAGAAGAAAACTATATAATGTGAGATAAAGTAGCCTTCTTACTGAGCTCTTGATTTTATGAATCAGAGCAAAATAATAAACTTTATATTCAGGTTCCCTTTCTGAAGATTTACATATACTACAAGCAACCACAACTGCTTTTAAGTGAAGGAATGCTTATAAAAAGATTCTTGATTTTTAATTATGAGTCCTTTAAAAGTATGTAGTCTGATCTCTCTTGCCAGAATTGAATTAGTGCTACTCTTGCCCTAAAGACCCCTACTGCCTGATTCGTATCTCAAAAGAAAATAACATAAGTCAATCAAAGCTGAAATAAAGGCAGGGAAAACACATCTTGCAGAAGGAGGGATTTTGTGTGGTTTGATTACAGAATCTGGTGAATGCTTCATTTTAGTGGTCTTGGAGCAATCCAGAATTATCAAATCTGGAAAGCCAATATCCCTTTCAAAAATTTACTCATCCAAAATGATTGCTGAGAGACTTTGCCTGTCCAAATAAGTAAACATTTCCACAGAGACTTAAAACTAAAGGAAACTAAAATGGGAAGTTTTATCTGAATTCTATTTCAAGTGAAGATTGCTTCAAAGATGCTCTCAAAACACTAAAAATATTTTATATACAGTATTTTTATGAAGCTTAAAAAATTAGCACCTCAGTGAACAACCATTTGTATCTCACCACAATGTCAATTCATTTTCTGTGCTGTTATTGCAGGTGATTATGTAGTCATGACTATATACTTCGACTTAAGTAGAAGAATGGGATACTTTACTATTCAAACATACATTCCCTGTATATTAACAGTTGTTCTTTCCTGGGTATCCTTTTGGATTAAGAAAGATGCCACACCAGCAAGAACAGCATTAGGTAAGTTGTTAATAATTCCCTTTTCTGCTCTCTTTGTGCAGTTTCTATGCTATCATCTGCATTCTATACTATCATCTGCATAATTTGAAAATCTCAGCTTCCTTTCAAAAGGATTACCAGCTGTGTGCTTTGAATTATCACTAGCTCATCTGCATACCCAGATCTATTCATCACTGTCTTTGGTTTTCTGCCTTTAACAGAGTAATTAAAAGTAAACTACCTTAGCCCTTTGGAATGGCACCGCAACTTATGTTGCGTAATATTGTAGTATTAATGTCTGTCTCCTTGTTCTCAGTATGATATTTAGTGAAATTTTTGAAGAATAGATTAATTGCATTGCTGGCTCCCTTACCTTCTGAAACTTTCCCGCACAGGTCATTGTGTCTTATATATACAGAAAACTGTGAGGTATAATAATATGAACTCATGTGAAGTGCTTTAGCTTGTGTGCTGTAAGTTAAGTTCCACACTAGGTGTGCAGATATTGTGGAGATTTAGGCTAGCACAGGTTTTCCAGCAGCTCATTTATGTCAGGACCCATGAGTGCATTTTGGCTTTGTGCTTTAGGATACACTTAGAAATGCTGATCATTTATTCTTACATCTATAGAAAGACCTGCAGGTTTTGCCAGCATCAAGGACATATGTCTATATTTTAGCCAATTATAGGCAAACATCAGAACAGAGGGAAAAAACATTTTAGTCCAGGCTGTTGTTGCTGGGGCTGCCAGTGCTAACTGATTCAGAAATCTGTCTGTCTAGAAAAAAAAGAAGAGGCTGTGTCAAGGTTTACATGCCTGTTTTCAAGCATAAAGGTTTCCATTTCATGCTATTCATTGCTTCATTCTGCTGGAGTTTTTTACTATTCCAGTTAACAAATTGGACTCTAAATAATTTCATTTTGAAAGAACAGGTTATTAAAAACTGACCTGCCTGACTTTTTGAACTGAAATCAGAGAGAAACCATTTGTAGGTAGCTGAGTCCCCAGGTGATACTGCTGCAAGAAAAAAATGGAGGACAAAGGCTGTGAGCAGGCTGCATCTCCTTGAAGGACATGTGAAGACAGCCTGCAGCAGGCAAAGTGTTCTAAAGTGCTGCCATGTTCTGACAAGCTTTCATTCAATCACAGAATAGGAGAGGCCATCTGCACAAAACCACCTCTGTCTCCCACTCACCCGAATCAATGGTAGTCGGTACTCCTCATCCTTTTTCATTCAGATAACTAAGCACTTACGAGAAATGGTGGTTACTTATGAAACCTCACTAGTCACAGCTTTATTTATGCCATGAAACTGTATGCCAGTCATTCCTGCTATCAACCCTTAGGCACCTTCCTAGGGAGAGGTGGTATTAGCTTTAATTCTTAGTGAGTGGTGAGGGGCATAGTTTCAAACCAAGAGCAGCTGACTGACATGGAGCTATTGAAAAGGATCAATAGCAAGAAAACTCCCAGAGAGAATGTAATAAGAATACCTCAGGCAGTAAATGGTGCTTCATAATTCACAAGTAATTCTGTATTAAAGCCCATTTTGTGTGAGGTCAAGATAAAAACATAACCTGTTTTATTTGTTCCAGGAGTTTATAAAACTAACAAATGCAGCATATCTGACCATTATAAGCCATGTGGCATCATGTTGGTCCAGTTTGCTGAGGTTATTTTCCAGTAAAGCAATATTCAGTCTTCGCTTGTTTCACATGAGTGCCTAAGCGTGGCTCTAGCAATCTGACAGACCCTAAGACTTATGGTTATTTTGTGATGTCTTCCACTTCCAAGACAGCATGAAAACGACACAAAGGTGAGGATGGAGCGGCTACACAACTGCCTCTTCCTGGCTGTGTAGACCTTCCTCTGGTGGCCAGAAAATTGAGCAATATGCCTTTAGTGTACTTCCTTGCTGAACTGCTCTCTTCTTAAACTGGGTGACTCAGTGAAAATAAGGAAAGATTGACCATCCTACACAGTGCTTAAGAGAAAAGGTGTCTAACAGTTTGCATTACTAATTTTCCAGAAACAGTGTTTCATACCCTGTCCCTGAGGGCAGTTCCTCAAACCACACAGCTCCGTTTTCCAATTAATTAGACAAGGAAGTAGATTAGATCACTAGTCACAACAGTGTGACTCTCCCTGCCTCACCCCCTCAGCTAGCAGGAACTTCAGAGAAAAAATATGTTCATATACTGAGGTCCAGAATTTGACATAAGAACATAAAAATTAGATGTTCCAAGGCCTTCAGTGTCAATCATGACTAACTCCTAAAACTCTATAACATAACTCTTTAATAAATAAAGTCAAATGACAAGAAAATAATACATACATTGATCACCCTTTTTTTTTGTGCACAGAGTCCTGTTGCTCCCAAATCAGCAATGGACTTTTGACTCTTGGGATGAAGTAAGCAGGTGTTCCCAGTTTTCTCTAGGTCTGCTTGTATAATGTAATTTAGAAATCTGTCTGGACAATAGTACAAATCTATGTTTGGATAATGGTAGAGGGTGAAATTGTGAGTAACATAGCCAGGGGCAAACTGCTGAAATTGTTCTGCTAATTAGTTAAAAAGCATTGTAGACTCAGTATACCAAACCTGCTCTGAGTATAGCTGCATTAATATAAAGGGGAACATCAGGGAAATATTTCACTCTCTGAAATTAACAGTAATTTCCTAAGCATGAAGGTTGTTTTTTACCCCCTTTTGAACAACTCTAAGTAATAAGGTATTTCTGTGCAAAAAAACATAAATGCAGTTCGGGTATTTGGCTATGAGGTAAAAAATGGGACCATAGGTATCCTTTCAACAGAACTGTTCAGAGGCATCAAAATGCTCTTTAAAGACTTAGTATCATGGTCCCTTTCACTCATGCATTTTGAGGGGTCGAGGCCCGCAGCAGCAATGTGACTCACTCCAGGGCATTTGAAGAGTAAGTGGGAAAGTGGAAATAGAATTTGAGTGTTGGATGACAACTGTATTTTGTGATCCCAGATTATTTTGCCCTCCTTTAAGGGGTGAGGGGGGGAACCAAACCCAAAAAACCAAACCTCTCTGCTGTTACTGCTTGTCTTGAATGATCAAGTTGATCTTCTCCTGAAGTTCTCAGTCAAGAGCAGCCAGCAAGTGTCTGAAAAAAAGCTACGATCTGGAAAACAATAGGTTATTTCTCTTGAAAATGAAGCAAATTAAGTTAAACCAAAGCTTTCATAACATATAGTAGGACTAGGCAGTTACTATAAAGCAACTTTGAACCGCAATTTAAAAAAATACAGAGGATGCCAAGGCCAGCAATGTGTTGATGAAAAAGAAGAAAAAGGTGATGTTTAATAAAAAAATGAACATTGTTCTCTTTGTCATTCATCTTAAGCTCATTCATTAGAAAAACAAGCAAAGGATCGAAACAGGTGCCTGGTAGAGAAATTAAGGTTATAAACAAATGACAGCATGGATAAAAGTGTTACACCTGTTCCCCAGTGTCCCATCAACTTACCCTTTGGAAAATAAGAATAAATGAGCCACGCTGACCAAAGAGTTTCTAACACTGAAGATCCTGCTACCTCACTTTGCATAGAGTTGTCTAGTAAGGAGCTTTCAAACAGTAATAATTTTAAATAACTGTTTTGGCCAATGATCTAAAGGTTAAAATGTTCTCATGCATTATGTATTCCTTCATCATTTGATCTCCTAGGCACTCCTTTTTGATGATCAGACAGCATATTTTGGTATGGTATTTGCTCATAGCACATAAATGTCACAAACCAGTATTTATGCACAAACTTGTAAGCTTCCCCTTACACCTGTCTACCTGAAAATTTTTATGCCAGGTTACTTCAAACCTGTCCGTGGCTGATATTAAAATTCTGTTGAAACAGACAGTTCGAGAGCACTATGAATTTCAATAATAGATGCACAGCTCACTTTACCATACAGGCCTCCCTAAAGTAAGAGACATAACAACTTCATCTGACAAGGTTCATTACATTTGAAGCCATTCAAAAAAACTTGAATTTTCTTAGCGTAAGAATTAGAATGAGTTAAAGGTACAGAATCTAGATACTTTTGAAGGAAATAATGGGTGCTGTATTTTATTCATATATGTATGTCTGTATATTACAAATTTTATATGTATAGGAATACATTTTTCATGGATTACATCTTCTTTCTTTTTGCTCTCTGCACGTATCCCTGTAAGACTTATTTGGATAGTATAAAATTTGTGCTTGTATGTCAAATGTAAAATCGATACACTGAGTAGAAATTTTACTATTTTGATAATTCCTTGTTTGTTTAATGGTGTGAGCTGGGATCCAAGTTCAAGCCACAGCTTAAATGAAGAATGATGCTTTCCTACTGGATTCCATGTCATAAAAACATTTTGCATGAATAAGAGATGTACAGATATGTTTTTCTTACCCTTGGATTCTCCCATCTATGTGCTTAGCAATCTTGTTGCATGCCCCTGCCTTCAAATGTGACATATAATCCAGAAACTGTGATGGCTTGTGATAATACTAAAGTTTCCTTTCTCCAAGGTTTTATATTCTGGTAGTAAAATATAATTCGTTGTCAGAAACTAAGGATAGACACACCATCTTAAAACCAAAATAAATCTTACACCATTGCTGTGTCTATAAATTTAGTAGAAACTACTTTGTTTCAATGAGCTAAAATTAGTCCAGAACTACCCAAAACTCTCATATTCTGTATCAGTGAGGCATTTACAACATGATTTAATGAGCTGGTGTTGTTCAGTTCTCACCTAGAGCTTCTAACTTTTCAGTTTCAAGCATAATTTTGGGCAGGAATTTCACACTGAGGCTTAATGCATGGATATAGGACTCAGGGTGAGCCAGGGACTTCTACCCTCAAGTACAGAGGCTAATGGAAATTTTTCTCTTACTTCTCTGCCTTTCTGTGCATAGTCACCTTTGCAGTTGGTCATCATTACAGATACCTCCACAATACCTCTTGTCACAAATAATACAAAGTTATACCTACATTACAGTAAAAACAGAGGAAAAACATTGCGTAGTCTATACAGTACTCAGTAGTAAAATAACAGATCTTTGCAAGAAAAATATATATTTTTGAACATTGCATGCTTTTTTTCCCCCTTTCATTTCTTTTTACCTTTTAATGAAAAAAAATGTCCTAAAGTAATCTGAGATCCTGTAACAGGATGAATGAGAAATAAAAATTGTCCCTTGAGTCCAGGTAAAAAGGAAGCTGTATATTGTGCTGGAGGAAGACTATAAGTATTGAAGAATTTTTTAAAGGTAGTAAAATACCTAAGAGTTTGTGCATGCACATGTGGATCTGAAAAGAACAGATTTGTTTTAGAAATCTAAATGTGGGTTAGAAAGTGTTAAAGAATTATTTCATAAGGTAGAGTATGTTGTAGCCTGGATGCAGTTGTTCTGAAGTTAGTGACTCCCAAATCTGGAAACAGTTATATAGAAAGACTAATTAACCTGTAGTTAGTAAGGGCCAAATCAAAGTTAGTGAGTTAACACCTTTTGAAGTTAGACATTTAGCAGTTGACTGCTGTGATGAATGGCAAAGCATGGGGTTTGTCTCTGGAGTTTTTTCAAAGCATGGCTAACTACAGAACTGTTATTGATGGGTCTGTAGAGGTTTCTGGACCATGGCAACTACATATACTTACACTGGGAGGTGGCAGAGTTAGTATAAACCTGAAATATTTTCCCAATAAGTTTTAGATGTTGAAGGTTCATACAAAGTCCACATTTCCCACTTCCTATGACCATTACTTTCATCTTGATTGTTAGGGTTTGTTATTTCAGCAACTATTTTTGCCTTTTTTTTTTCTTTGGTTTGTGGGATATTTAGGGAATACATTTATTTATTTTTCATTGTAGAATAAGGTCGAGGCCCAGACAATTATTTGCCTCTTGGCCCTTGCATGGGCTTTCTGAGGGTTTGAATAGGGATGCTTATCCTTGTGAAACACTGTAATTTCTATCAAATACTACAAATCAGAGGTGGGCATTCCTTCATAAATATAAAGTAGTCAAAAGTAATCCACAGACACTTTTTTCTCTCCAGAGTGCCGTTTGTAGGAAGTAATTTTACTATAAGGCATAATTTAAGACATCTCCTGCCATTTCAAACACTGTGTGCCATTGAAAAATAACACTTTAACTGTAAAAAGAAAGATTACCTTATGGTTATGTTGTTTTAAGAGCAGGTTTTCTCCTGAGATTTATTTAAGTGGGAGCTTTATTTTATTTCCCAAGACATTGAGGAGTTTTATTTTTTTCTATCAGAATGCTTGCAGTTCATAACAAATGATTAAAAGCATCAGTCCAACATTGGAATGAAAATACTTCTATTCCTCAGGAATGGAGAGAAATTCTATGGATTAACAGCAGCCAAATACTCACACCCCACAGATTTTGCTGTAGGACTGATTTTATTGTTTCAGGATATTTCACACTAAGTAATTCCCATTATATTCATTATTGTTAAATCAATGTAAGATGAGATGCTTTGTATGAATTAAAAGGGTTATTTCCATTAAGGTTACATCTGAAGTTTATATGAAAATCTGTTTTCCCTCACTCAGAAGGAAAATAGTAGTGGAGGACTCCTAAGGAAGGAGCAGTGTGAAAACATATTTTCACAATTTGTACTCAGAACTTTGCAGCAATATTTTTCTTTTTTTCCCTCCTCTTTTCTTTTTTGAACATAAGATTTTTCATGAGAGCAATACTGCTGTGAAAAAGACCATGTTTCGTCATTGTATTCTAGGTTTCCTTTTTTTTTTTTTCAAGTATGTTACTTTTACTACTTTATACTCCTCTTCAGAAATTTCCTCATTCTCTCCTTCTCCCTCACCACCATTCCCAGCCTAACTAGGACTAGAATAAAGAAGAGATGAGGTAAAGCATATTGAGCAACAAGGGAATTTTAGTTTTGCAAATACAAATATAAACAGCTGAGGAAATCTTTGTTTACGAAATATCATTTGCTGTACTGATCAATGAATTTCCACTGATTATTTGGGTACACTTTAGATTTCTATTTTGTGTGTTTGTTTCCAAAGATTCCTCTGTGACAAGGAGAAATAGTATTGCGTACAATTAAACCAAGTTTCTTTCTGCAGGCATTACCACAGTATTGACCATGACAACTTTGAGTACCATTGCAAGAAAGTCATTACCTCGTGTCTCCTATGTCACTGCTATGGATTTGTTTGTGACTGTATGCTTTCTATTCGTCTTTGCTGCTCTGATGGAGTATGCAACCCTCAACTACTACTCAAGTTGCAGGAAACCTAACTGTACTAAGAAGAAAAAGTCGGTAAGATGGGAGCACTGAAATTTCTTTTCTAGTATGCGCGTGGCTGAGAGAGCAGAGAATCATTCAATAACAGCCTGTAATCCCATAATACCCCACTTATCTGAGCTCTTCCCAGTTTGTGCTGTGATCTCCCCAGAAAGCTGATGGAAAGTAAGCTACCCACAGTAACAGTAGAAGCAGTTATGTGCCTCTTGAGTGAGGTCTGTTCCTAACAGAAGCAGCTTGCTGACCATGAGACAGCAACCCTGCCTACACATCTTTTGCCCTCCAATTACTGTTGCTGTAGTCATAAAGAGCTCCTGCTGAAACAGATTGCATAGCTTTTTATACAATATATACACATCACTGTATATTCAAATGCACCTACTATTTCAGGGCTTAACAGGTCTAGAAATATTTAGAACTTTACAAACAGGATTTCAATGTCTCCACTGGGAACCAACACTTGTTTTTATCCTGTGCACAAACTGATTTGTTCCTAAGTACAAGAAGAGAGGAGGGGAATTGCAAAGGTTTTATACACAGCTGAACGTTTGGCCAAAAAGACACTTCTATGAATAACACGCAGATGCACATAACAACTGTTTATTTCGACTCAGTTAAAACAACCACACAAGAAATTGCCTGGTGTACTTCATATTTAACTAAGAGAATGAGAGGAGAGAACATAATGGAGAAAAAAATGTCAGTGTGAACATAGGGAGGGGAAAGAGCGTTGCCCACTCCAGATCAGTGGAAAATCTTATGTGTTTGACTGTAGCAGTTAAGGCAAGAACTCCATTTTGAGGTGACAAGTGAAATCACTTTATTAAGCACAAGCAATTCCTTTTATACCCTGCCTCATTGAGGCAGTGCCTTTCCACTTGCCTAAATAGCTCAGTTATGCTTTCTTGTTTTCCAGCCTCACAGTCTGTTTTTAGCCCAACCATCTACAGCTCTTAGCAACAACCAGGGCCCTGAAGTCTCCAGCCCTCTGTATCCCATGGTCTCCTGCCTACCAGGGCAATAATATCTTTATTGTTTTCAGTTAACAAATCACCACCTGGCCCCACATCTGACATTCATAACTGGAGATGTTGTGTGCCATTTTGCATAATGGAAGAAATAAGGACATTTGAAATCTGAAATGCAAAGTCAGATAGGCAAAATGTGAAGGAAGGTATTGAACTGTGATCTATAGCATAAAGTCTAGTTGGAAGCCTGTGGCCAGCAGTGTTCCCCAAGGGCCAGTAGTGGGTCCAGTCTTGTTCAACATATTCATCAATGAGCTGGATGAGGGGACAGAGAGAATCCTCAGCAAGATTGCTGATGACACAAAACTGAGAGGAGTGACTGATGCACTGAAAGGCTGTACTGACATACAGCAAGACACGGACAGGCTGGAAAGCTGGGTGGAGTGTAGCCTAATAAAGCTCAACAAAGGCAAATGTAGAGTCCTGCACCTAGGGAGAAATAATCCCATGCACTAGGCCAGGTTAGGGTCTGACCTACTGGAAAGCAGCTCTGTGGAGTAGGACCTGGAAATCCTGGTGGGAAACAAGCTGACCATGACCTAGCAATGTTTCCTCATGGTGAAGAAGGCCAATGGTATCCAGGAGTGCCTTAAGAAGAGTGAGTCTAGTAGGTCAAGGGAGATTATCCTTCCCTCTACTCTGCCACAGTGAGACCAGATCTGGAGCACTGTGTCCAGTTTGGGGCTCCCCTGTTGAAGAAAAACAAGGAACTACTGGAGAGAGTCCAGCAGAGGGTCAGGAGGATGATTAGGGGACTGGAACATCTCTCTTATGAGAAAAGGCTGAGAGACGTGGGTCTGTTTAGCCTGGAGAAGACTGAGAGGGGATCTTACCAATGCTTATAAATATCTAAAAGGGTGAGTGTAAGAGGATGGGGCAATACTCTCTTTTGTGGTGCCCAGTGACAGGACAAGGGGCAATGTTCACAAACTGGAGCACAGGAAGTTCCACCTGAACATAAGGAAAAAATTCTTTACTGTGAGAGTGATGGAGCACTGGAAGGTTGTGCAGTTTCCTTCTCTGGAGATACTCAAAACCTGCCTGGACATATTCCTGAGCAACGTGCTCCAGGCAAACCAGCACAAGAACAAATGCTCACTTAACTATTATTAGCTAAATAAATAAATTTAATGGGTTGAATAAAGATTTAAAGTGAATGGAAACCAGGTGTGCATTCTGGTGGGGTTCATGCAGTTTTAAACTGCACAGAATATAATGCTGAACATGTAGAATAGTCAGCATGAAGTCTTTTATGGACAGATGCATTTAAAAGCTTAGTTTAAGGAATGCTATGCAACATTAGATGCATATGAAGCAACAAGTGTGTTTTCTTCTGAATAATTCTTTTATTATCTTTCTTTAAGCTACCTGATGTCAGTTTTGGTCATGTAATGGTAAGTAAATTATTTTATCCACTAAGAGCAAAGGAGGCATGAATGTATGGTTGACATTTACTTGCAATAATTCCTGAGAACTCTGTACCACTATCTTATGTTTTACCCTGACTTCACTATAAATATTATTTTGGTTTTTTGTTAAAAGGTCAGTTTGGTTTTGGCTGTGGCAAAAGAACATAGCTGCCTCTTTCTATAAAGACTTATCAAATGATTTGGGAGGGAGAAGGGTCAAGCATAGAATACTGTGTATTATTTTTACCTTAGAAATTTTGTGTACACTTTATATAATACTGCAGTTTCTCATTACTTTTATAAAAAAGTAATAAGAACAAGTTATGTCATAAACTTATATGGAGTTTTAACTCAATTTCACAGAAAATAATTAATTTATACATATCTGTAAAATTTTTATTGAGCTTTCAGGTGAATTTTCAAATAATTTAAGCACACAGGTAATTGCAATATATCCACAAACAGAATAAATTCTATTTCCCACAACTCTAGATAACTGTTTATATATATACAGTGAAAGTTAAAATTGAGCACAAAATTATGTCTCTAAGTTGTATGAAAACTGAAAATGGACTACATACTATAATATATGTAAATATAAAGCATGCAGAGTTAATCAGTTGGATGGATGGTCTGCGTCCCAGCTATCAGATCCAAATAGGAACAGGGAAAAAACTCAAATACTGCTTTTGCTTTACTTGGTTTGGATATGCTGAAGTTTGTAATTTACAGCTGCTAGATCTGTATTACTAGCTTACCTTTTACAAATAGTTTTATACACTTTTCATTTTTTTTCATGAGTTTTCCGATGTACCTTAAGAGCTCATATAGCACTGAAAGTCTGCTCATTGACAATGAATGGCTGACAGGAAGCTGTGCATTTATGCAGTCGGTACTGCTGTCATTCCCTGGAAAGATTTGTCTGAAAGATGATGATAAGGCACACTGAATGGGTAGTGGCACTTTCCTTTCTCTACTTAAAAATAAGAAAAAAAGGAAAAATATGCACAGTTAAAATGGTAGGGATTAATGCTTAGTCTTTGTCTAGATCTAATCATTTGGATGTGTTTGGAAAGTATTTGAAATTTTTCAAGTTTTTACTCACTTTTATTAGTATAAGACAGGTCCTGAGCAGGTCCTTGTTCTACACATAAACAACTTCCATATTCAAATTGCAGTATAAACTGCATAAAACAAGCAGTGTCTCTGACTCTCAAGATATTGTCTTGCCTTTTCTAGCCTTGTAGTAATGCCACCTAGAAGATGAAATTTATTAATCTTTGTAAATCCATGTTAAGATAATCCTATCCCATGTTTTTCCTCCTAGAGGACACACTTATACCTCATTTGAAGTAATTTTATTAAGTGTGTTTAACACTGCATCTGAACAATCTTGTCCAAGGAACCTGAGAAGCGCTTTGCTTTGTCAGACCTCTCGGGTAGTACTGGGCTGGCATCCACTGTGCATGCATCCCTTCTTCCCCAACCCCAATTCTGCAGAATGTACAGGACACTGTGGACATTATACACTTTCACCTGATATCTAGTCACTTCAGGATCCCTCCTAGCTGACAGAAATTAAAGCAATCATATTAATCTCTCTGTATTATCAAGGTCTTTGTTTTATCTTCTATTCTGAGCAGATAGTTGGTATAACAAAACAACAAAAAATCCCAGGCTACTGACAGATGAGAAAGTTTCCTTTGCAGAATCAGGACACTTATCTTCACTTACCAAAACTGTCTGGAGAGATCTAAATTAGCCTTTCTTCATTTTAACATAAATATTGTAACTAGGCATAGAAAATTTCAGTCCCCAAGTAGATAATCTTCATAAAGGCCTGAAATAAATGAATAATACGTGACACATGTACACTTTAGTCGTAGTTTTTTTGTCTCCAAAGTGCTTCAGTCAAAAAATGATTGCTAGTTCAATAATCTTTTCCATGTGGCAGCACATTGTAAAGCTCTGAAACTAGCCACTTGAAACTTTACAAATGTGAGAGAAGACCACCAGGGTGTAATTTCTGTCATCTAATTTCAGAGATGAAGTCATTCACAACAAATAGATTTGCAATAATCTGCTTCTAAACTGCAATCTGTTTACAATCCACAGCACATGGCACCTGAGAGATTTTAGCCATTTACTTATGATGAGATGAATCGTTTTCTAGAAGTAATTGGCTGGATGTGATAAGGCAGTTGTTCATATGTACTTTTCTATGCTGGAGATGCCAGCGCCTAAGCAGAAGGATGCCACATCAAGTTCTTAGCTCAGAGGCTGGCATTTTTAATTATATGGATAATATTATTGTGTGCCAAAACAAAAGATTTGCAGAAAGAAACTGAAGTTAATAGAAAAAGGAAAATTTCCATCGAGGCACATCGGTCATATCAGTGATTTGTTTCACATCTAGAATGAAAGTTTTCAGGTAAACCCAACACCCAGAACAGGAAACATTGAGTACTTTGGGTAAGTGTGGAAGCAGTGGCCCAAAACACCCTCCAGAATGCAAGCAGGCATAATGCAGAGACATGACTAGCTTCTTAGAGCATACTCAGCATGCTTCTGCATGCAAAGGCAGTGCTCAGAGCAATCATAGGGAGAGAAAGGGCCTCCAGAATGGAGAAAACCATTCTAACAGGGCAGGAATCTGCTTTATCAGGGCAGTGCAGACAGGCAGCAAAGCTGATGGGACCTTTCCTAGCGGTGCCAGCAGAGGAGGTGACATTTGTGAAGAAGGAACGAGTGGTTTGATAACAGAGGAGACTACTGTGAGAAAGCACCTTTCATGGAAAGGAAATGGTGTGACAGAAAAGTTGGCAAAGTGTAAATAGGGAATGCATTGAAGAAGGAGAGGCATGTAGGTGCAAGGGGTACTGTGAGGATGTGTAATATGAAAGTGTCCAGTTTCTGAATATGATGTGATAAGCACTAAGGGGGCATGCCTAGAGATGGCATTTAGAAGTCCTGCACTGAAATATTCACTATCTGTTGCTGACCATACCTGGTTTTCTAAATCATGGTGTATTTCAGAGGCAATGAATGCAGATATTCTAAGTGGAGATTGTTCTGTAATTAAAAGGGGAGGCGAGACATTTTCCTTATATTTCAGAATCCATTCTTAAACGTAGTAGCTGCAATTTGCAAATAATATTCTGACAGGCAAGTGAATTCCTAAGTGTAAAAAAAATGGTTACTACATGAACTATATGTTTGAATTACCTAAGTAGAATATGCATGTAGAATTAAATTTGACACTCTACAACACCTCTATGGAAACTCATCTGAAAAGGCACCTTTTGAGGGAAAGAAATATGATCCCTAAATCTAGAATTCCTAGAGTATCAGCCTCTTATCCTGTGATTTTTCCAATGATTATTGTCATCTGCATCATCCATGGAAGCTTACCAAACTGTTGCTTTCTTCTTCTCTCTTCAGAATTATTCTGTACTTGATATGAGACCACCAACTACAGTCATTGCATTGAACAATGCCATGTATTGGCAAGAATTTGAAGATGCCTGTGTCTATGAATGTCTGGATGGGAAAGACTGCCAGAGCTTTTTCTGTTGTTATGAAGAGTGTAAATCAGGCTCGTGGAGGAGAGGACGAATTCACATAGACATCTTAGAACTGGACTCCTACTCTAGGGTCTTTTTTCCTACATCCTTCCTGCTGTTTAACCTGGTCTACTGGGTTGGATACCTCTATCTATAAATGTTGCCTGTAGTGGTGAAGACTGCTGTGTTTTCACACCACGAAGAGATGGTAGAAGTACAGAAAAAGTGAAGAACATGGTCAGTTTCATCTCAAATTATAAAGGCCACATTAACCTTCACTATCTCAAAGCCTGATGAAGAATTTTAATGAATAATTGCCTGAAAAAGAAAAATGTGGATGAATTATTTCCTTAATGCTATTAATTTTAAGGAAAAGAATTTTTAAAAATTCATCTGAATTTGTAGTGTAAGCAATGTTTATGAATAATTATTATATATTATAATCTCTACTATTTTCCCCTGGCATAAAAGCTATACGCCATTCAGGCAAAGGGTTATATATGTCATTTTTGGTTTTGATTCCTATACGTTCTTCAAAATGCTGTCAAGAGGCTCAAAGCAACATACAGTAGCAATGGCAAATAAGCCAAAGCTGACAAATCCATTCATTGCTTGAGCTATGTCCCATAGATTTTGGGAAATATCTCATTGGTGATCTCCTTGACATAGAGAAATCACCAAAAGACAGCAAGAAATGTCTCTAGTGGGTTCAAAACATAGACATCACTTCCCTCAAATGTCTTATATTGATAGAATTATCCACTTACCTACACATATTGATTTTAACTTAGGGTGAGAATGCAAAGTTATAAGAAAGCTATTATTTTGATATAAATAAAAGACTTGCCTATCTCTGAGGCAGCAGTAGGCATAACTTCTACAGATTTTCAGCTTTTAACTGTCTTTTTTATGACTGGTTAAACACAGAATGGTCATTGATTTCTACAGTACTTGAAGCAGGAAGATTCCTGCTTGCTTTTGCATCATTGTAGCAGATCATAGTTGGTAGGCCATAAGTAAAAATCACTATATAATAGCACTAGGAATATGTGACTTTCTTCAGATTTCAATTTGCTGAAAAGTGCTGTCATGCATTCTTGTTTTTTCTCTCAAAGTTATTTTACAAAATTGAAAAACATGTGTGCCAAAGGACATTTCATTCCTTCCATAATGGTAAATATTGCAGTCCTTATTCATGTCAGTTGTTACCAGTTCTGAGCTGAAAACTGAACACTTATGACTTGACTAGTGGATTACAGAAACGGAATTGTCCCACTTGGATCAAACATAGAACAGTTGCCACAAGTAGAAAAAGGTGGTTTCAATTTTTTCCCCAAACTATCACCTATATCTTACCCTTAAGACCTATTTGGTATTTTTCAAGCTTTTGACCATTAAATACTTAAACTACCAATTTTTTCAAATGCTAGTTTTACAGTGTTATACAGAGTATATCTTTTACAGACCATATTAATAGTTGTTATTAAGAAAACAAAACAGATTAAAAACTAAATAGCAATGGCTTTTCAGTACCCTTTAGAAGACAAATGGTTACAAATTATTAAAGTTTAAACAGACCTAAAGAAAATTCTACTTTTTTTCTTCCTTTTGAAGAACTTTATAATTATTTTATCATAGCAAAAAATATGTGTCTCTTCCACACAGTATATGATGAGAAATTAGTAGGAGATGTGATTGAAGAGCAGCTACTTTTCTCCTTAGTAGGAAAATCCTGCAAACAAGTAAAACTTGATGCAATGGTAATTCTAAAGGAACAGAAATGCTGTCATGTTCTATAAAACTTCACTATCTATTGTAGGGGATGTGGCGGTAGGTGGACGCCTAGGACTAAGCGACCATGAGATTATAAAATTTTCTGTTCTAGGTGAAGTGAAGAGGGTGGTTAGTAGGACAGTAGCATTAAATTTCCAGAGGGCAGACTTTGATCTCTTCAGCAGGCTGGTTGGTGAAGTCTCATGGGAGACAGTACTCCAGGGCAAGGGAGCCCACGAGGGCTGGGAGCTCTTCAAAGGGGTGGTCCTAGCAGCTCAGGAGAAAGCCATCCCCATGGTCCGGAAAAAAAGCCGGCAGGGGAGAAAGCCAGCTTGGTTGAATAGAGAGATCTTGAGGGATATCAAGAAGAAAAGAAATGTTTATGGCCTCTGGAAGAAGGGACAGGCCTCTTGGGTGGACTACAGGAGGGAAGTGAGATTGTGTAGGGAAAAAATCAGAAGGGCTAAGGCTCAGCTAGAAATTGGATTGGCCAAGTCAGTGAAAGATAACAAAAAATCTTTCTACAAATATATAAATAATAAAAGGCGGACTAGGGAGACCATACAGTCCCTATTGGACACAGAAGGGACAACAGTAACAGGGGATGAGGAAAAGGCTGAGGTACTTAATGCCTTCTTTGCCTCAGTCTTTAGTCGTAAGGAGGGTCGTTCCGCCTGTGTACAAACCCAGGAGCTAGAGGAGCATAATGAGGCTCCCATGATCCAAGAGGAGGTGGTCAGAGCCTTGCTAGCCCGACTGGACAGTCACAAGTCTATGGGGCCGGACGGGATTCACCCTAGGGTACTGAAGGAGCTGGCGGATGTGCTGGCCAAACCCCTTTCCATCATCTTCCAACAGTCCTGGAAGACTGGGGAAGTCCCACTGGACTGGAGGCTGGCTGATGTTGTGCCCATCTACAAGAAGGGTCACAGGGAGGACCCAGGAAACTACAGGCCTGTCAGTCTGACCTCAGTGCCAGGGAAAGTCATGGAACAGGTGATCTTGAGTGCTATCATGAAGCACATGCAAGAGAACCGGGTGATCAGGCCCAGTCAACATGGGTTCACAAAAGGCAGGTCTTGCCAGACTAACCTGATCGCCTTCTATGACAAAGTGACCCGGCTACTGGATGAGGGAAAGGCTGTGGATGTGGTCTTCCTGGACTTCAGCAAAGCCTTTGACACAGTTTCTCACAGCGTTCTGCTTGAGAAACTGTCAGCCTCTGGGCTGGACAGGCGCACACTCTCCTGGGTGGAAAACTGGTTGGATGGCCGGGCCCAGAGAGTGGTGGGAAATGGTGTGAAATCCAGCTGGAGGCCAGTGACAAGTGGGGTTCCCCAGGGCTCAGTGCTGGGTCCAGCCCTGTTCAATGTCTTCATCAATGACCTGGATGAAGGCATCGAATGCACCCTTAGCAAGTTTGCGGACGACACTAAGCTGGGTGGAAGTGTCGATCTGCTGGAGGGTCGGGAGGCTCTGCAAAGGGATCTGAACAGGCTGGACCGCTGGGCAGAGTCCAATGGCATGAGGTTTAACAAGGCCAAATGCCGGGTCCTTCACTTGGGGCACAACAACCCTGTGCAGTGCTACAGACTGGGAGAAGTCTGTCTAGAAAGCTGCCTGGAGGAGAGGGACCTGGGGGTGTTGGTTGACAGCCGACTGAATATGAGCCAGCAGTGTGCCCAGGTGGCCAAGAAGGCCAATGGCATCTTGGCTTGTATCAGAAACGGCGTGACCAGCAGGTCCAGGGAGGTTATCCTCCCTCTGTACTCGGCACTGGTGAGACCGCTCCTCGAATCCTGTGTTCAGTTCTGGGCCCCTCACCACAAGAAGGATGTTGAGGCTCTGGAGAGAGTCCAGAGAAGAGCAACAAAGCTGGTGAAAGGGCTGGAGAACAGGCCTTATGAGGAGCGGCTGAGAGAGCTGGGGTTGTTTAGCCTGGAGAAGAGGAGGCTGAGGGGTGACCTCATTGCTCTCTACAACTACCTGAAAGGACGTTGTAGAGAGGAGGGTGCTGGCCTCTTCTCCCAAGTGACAGGGGACAGGACAAGAGGGAATGGCCTCAAGCTCCGCCAGGGGAGGTTTAGGCTAGACGTTAGGAAAAAATTCTGTACAGAAAGGGTCATTGGGCACTGGAACAGGCTGCCCAGGGAGGTGGTTGAGTCACCTTCCCTGGAGGTGTTTAAGGCACGGGTGGACGAGGTGCTGAGGGATATGGTTTAGTGTTTGGTAGGAACGGTTGGACTCGGTGATCCGGTGGGTCTCTTCCAACCTGGTTATTCTGTGATTCTGTGATTCTGTGATCATTGGTGTTGCTCTGTGCTTCCAGTGAGTTTTTAATTGAAAAAGATTACTAAACTGAAATTTAACTGTAGTTATTCAAAATAATTTCTTCTGTTTTTCACTACTCTACAATATGAGAGACAGAGCTGTGTTTATGTGAAGAGGGAAATCACTTTTCTAAGGACTAACAAAACTGGAATTAGAAGCAAAAAGAAGAAATATTTTGGGGCAGGATCAAAACCTTGTTTTTAGCAAAAACTACCCAATCTAATGTCTTTTAAACCCATTATAACTTTCTGATTTCAAGCTATATGTTGAAGTTTTTGCTGCCAGTAGCAACTTACTCTGTAAAATCTATTACTCTGTAAACCTCTGTGTCTTGCACTTGGAAGTATGGATTTTATTTAAGGATGACAGATATATTTTCAGCAGTGCAAGAAGGTGATTGAATTGAAGTTGAATATCCTGGTCTGTAATTCTGAATTAGTCTACTCTAACAGCCACCTTCAGCCATATTTTACAAGAAAACTAGAAATATTTCAAGTCTAAATAAAAGAATGGAAAGTCATCCTTTAGGGGTCTGATCCTGCAAGCCCTCTGCACAATGAATTGATTTTGGTGGGAGTATTGAGACAGGAAAGGCACAGGAAGATGCCTTCCACCGCTAGATCTTGAACAGGTAAAGTGAGATTTATTTAAGCAATTGCATAATTGAATTAATGTCCTGGGAATAGGTGTGGAAGTGGAACCTTCCCATTTGAGATGATGAGCATATATTTTTATTACACATCTGCTCGCAGCCACCTGTTCCTGTTGAGAGCATGCAATACCATGAGATCCTTGTTTGGAAGACTGATACTGCTAAGCCCATTTGTATTCCCTCTGTTTTCTGAGTGCTTTCATAAAACAGAAGCTGGGAGCATATAATTCCACATTTTTTCCAGGGTCCTAAGCAGGAAAGAATCTGCAGCCACTACTGGCTTCTGCTCATATACTGAGAGAAGAAGACATACTCTAATTTGTAATGTATTCTTTTTCAGGGTTAAGTGGAAGAAAATTATTTGTATGCAAGCCCATAGGCTGGCAGGTTCCAGAACGCATTCCTCTGCTTATTCCTAGTTGCTTGGTTTACTCTCTCTGCTTCACTGCTCTGTGGTTTAGCAGCCACTGAAAAATCATAGGGATCAGGGAAGATAAGGTTTCCAGGCTCTGCATCATTCAAAATACAATTATTCTAGACAGTTAGATAACTTAGTCTACATATATCTACGTGCAATATCTTTCTGCAGTAGTAAGAATATCCTACTGACCTTCCAGATATTCTTTTACTTCTTTTGCAAACTGAAAAGAATTAGCACTTATACATACTGTCACATGAGAAATGTAAGAATAACCTTTTAGGATTTTAGAACATATTATTATCAGATAATTTTATATTCAAGATTTGCATTTACTCAACTACCTTTTATTTTTTTTTCAATTTAGTACTTCTTTTTATCCTTCCAAGGAAAAGAAGGGAGTGGAGGAAGGCTGTAACCAACTTTTCACAGGTGGATCTTAAGTCAAACCTGTTATTCTCCTGCTTTAATTAGAGCTTGATGGACAGTGTTTCCTGCACTGAGGGCAGCATTTTCAAGTCAATTAAGAATGCATAAAAATATTGGTCTGCTTAATCCAGTCCTCTCAGTTCTTCTGGCCCTGAAGCATAGCATCGTGACAACTCTTTCTGTTACAGCCATTTTTTCACAAATAAGTATGTAAAAGACTTGCAGTCAGTTTATGCTGTCTCTATGTCCAACAGTAATATGGAACTGAAATATACCACACACCACACAATTATAATGTAAATTTATAATCAAGAATTATGACTGTAGATTAAAGCATCTCAGGTATTTTGATAACCTTTCTTTTCTTTCAGAAGGCCATTTTCTCCTTCATCATCTCTCAACTGTTTATTGGTTATTGTACATAACACCACCCCCCTCCCCCCAAAAAAAGAACAATTACAGAAGGAAGAGTTGAAAAAGCCAGAATTGTCTTCACTGAGACAGTGATGAGTAGTGTGACTGAAAAAGGAGGGAGGAATTCTTTTTTATTGCTGTGCAGTTTTTATCTGTTCCGCTCCTCTTACTCAATTCTTCCCACCAACTACCCATAGCTAATTCCAAATCATTCACCTAGTGGTTTGCACATGCATCAGCTGGAACAGCAGTGACACATGAGCCTTTAGCTGATAGGAAATTATATTTCTGGAACGGGAAGCATCCTACCAAATAACTCAGATAGGTAGCTATCATCTCACACACTTTTCCAGCCCTCATATGTCTCAGAGTCTAGCACCTGATGTTGCTGCATAAATTTATCACAACTCATCTTACTTCGTCTTTTCATGAAGGGAAGAACGCTCACCTCCTTTTTACATCAAATTTCACCATACATCTAGAAAAATTGCTCTGCCCTGCCCACACTCCAAGCAGACAGGTGCAAGACAGCTCTGAAAAGACCATAATTGCTGTACTGCTGACTTTATGGAAGGGACACTCAATATTTTAAACAGATTTCCTTAGCTTCAAAATCTGGACTCTTAGTGTTACCTTATAAGCTGTAAAACAAAGTGCCCACTGCAACTTGTAAAGGCCATCCATAACTGTCTGTATTTTTCCTATTGACTGCTCTTTCTGGATTTCCATAAAGCAGTAAGAAAAGGCAAGCCACACCCCATAATGTCAGCTGCCTACACAATTAGATGATTTTTTAAGTTTTATACTTCTTGCTTACAGTGAAATATTTGTAATGTTTGTGCCTCTAACATTAGTGCCTTTATGATTTCTTGATATTTAAGGATATACTGTTCTGGCCCTAAGGGTTAGAAAGAAGGACAGTGACCTTGCTGGAGTTCTTCCTGAGCACCACAGTTTGTGACCAATATTCTAAGTATCTTCAGCCTCCACAATGAGCATTTTTCTTATTTTTCTTTATTTTTAGGCACTTTATAGATTTCTTAATTCCTAAGTAGCAAGAAAACAGGAGTGGAGTTTCAGCAGTTTATCAGAATCCTTCCTTCTTCACTTATCAACCTCATTCCACTGAGAGATGCAGACATAAACTCAAGGCTGGTGTTTACCCCATCCAGGTCACTTCCCAGAACACTGTTTAAAATAGGCAAAAAATGAACTATGCATTAGGAATGTGGGAATGCATGTCCACAGCTGAAAGGTGAGGTTCCTTTTGCTTCAGAGCTCTTTTTTTTTTCAAGGTTAATTTCAGATCCTCTCTCCCTCTCTCCACCTATACAACTGGGAAGCACAAAATCATCTCAACTTACATTTTAAAAAAAAACGTAGTGTCTTTAGTCTTATACTGTATACTTATCTCTTATATACTTATCTCTTATATACTTATATCATACTTACGTCTGCAAGCTTCTTATGTTTCATCCCATTCTCTACTTGAAGCACTCTAGTATACATGTGATGAATGAAGGCCTTCCTTCAAGGCTCAATGGCCTTAATAGTTTTACCATTTCCTCTGTGATCAATGATTTGTCTGGAAAACAGAGAGAAAATCTACTTTGCTCCTTATTTAGACCACTGTTTCAGATACTAAAACCAAAACTGTTTTCTATCTAAAGTGAAATGATGTTTTAACAGAAAAAATAATCTCCACTTGAACTGCTTTGCTCTGACAAGTTAAACAGTAAATTTTTCTACACTGTACTCAAATTAGGGATAAGTATTGTTTTAATCATCCAACTTACATTGCAGCTGTCTCTTTAAATTACTTTGGATTGTGACTGACTTCAAGCACTTGGTTAGTGACCACTGGCATTCCTCGAGGGGTATACCAAGGTCTATGATGATGTATGCCTTTCTACAAAATTTACTTTCTTTTATTTTTTCTCTATTGTTCTGGGTCCTCAAGCCAGTGTGTGTATGCATCTGGAGTCCTCAAGAGTTTTCCTGGAATACTTGTGAAATTAGACAATAAAATTCATCAGGAAGTTCAGTGCCTCAGAGCTGGACATCTGAGAATTCTTTACTTCCTATCAAAACATGCATTTTGATCTTCTAATCATTTGCTGTTTATGAAGGACAAAGTAAAATAGCGGAAAACATGGCTGTATTTATTCATATGCCTGGGGGCAGACTTTCTCAAGGACTGAATCAGGCAGACCAGGTACTGATATAGTTATTTGCCAGATATTCTTTTTTCTAGGTAATGAGTGACACTAGTCAGAGGAGCAACAACATCCTGTTTGATGTCATGGAAATACTCACATAACAGCTTTACTTGAAGGCCTAAATCAGCCTGTAGAGCTTCTTATAGCGAAAACCTGGTGCTACCTTTAGTATTTAATACAGTACTTAATACTCTCCTAATGTGTCTTTACCTTCTTGCAGCCTATGGAAGTGCTTGGGAGAGATGATGCTGTGCTGACACAGTATATTATAAAATACAAAGAATAAAAGATCCCCAATGGAGCTGGCAATGGGTTGTTATTGAGACTATGTTATTACAAGATTTAAAGAAAACTCCTCTAGTCAAAAATTTCCTCTTCAATCAAGACCATTGACTAGATGAGAAGTTTAAGTTAAAACAGCCTTACAAACAAACAGGAAGAGCTTTGGATCATATTCTGGCATTGTTGACTATCAAATGACTGGCTTCAAAATTTGTGGAGAGCAGATTTTTACCTTGAGTACTTAAAGTGAGATCTGTGATTTACAGACTTAAAGAAAGGCCTCATACAGGCAAATGCCAAAATTTCTAAATTGCACATTAATAGAAAATAGATGAAGGGAACAATATTGACAGCACATTTGAAAAAAACCCATGGTGACGAATGAACGTGGAACAGCGCGTGCTACAGAGCCCATTCCGCACTTACAGACCACATGGGATCCTTAAAATGTGCACTGCTATTGAACTTATGGAAAGCTGGTAAAATAATGTCAGCTGACTGTATTACACAGGCAGACCAGGGAAGCATGCCACTGTCAGAGAAAATGCTCCAAAGGAAATAAGATTTCAGAATAAGCTTCCACAAAACAGGGGTTTTCTGAACAACAGTGGGAAACCTTGTGCAGAGAGATTACAGGATCTGTTCCACATATTCTCTTTTGTAGTCCTTAAGGAATCCTGTAACTTTCTTGCCATCCATGCTTACATGCAATACCAGCCATAAACCATTGGCCAACATGTGGCTGTCACAATAGGCTGAAGGGAATCTGAGCTTAGTCTGTGGCTATCACCGGTAGTCATCAAAACACTTCATACAGTCTTGTTTTAAACTCTCAGTATATCGCTCTCAGAAAATTTTTTCCAAACATGACAATATACGTTTGTCTTTTTTTTTAATTTTAAGTGAGTGCAACTTTAAGAATCACGTGAAAACTGCCAATTCTGTGCCAAATTGAACTTTCTTAGAGAACAGAAATAAAATTTTAGATTTCTAATTATCCTTCCTTCCTAAGTTTTTCTTAGGGGTGTATGATTTCTTTGCTAGCAGTGCAGCTTGTGATGTTATAGTGAAATGAAAGTACAATTATGTGCCCAATGTGCCTTGAATAATACAGGTAGCACTAGTACCAGTATGTCACTCTAAGTTAGATAGCCATCCTAGTGAGTCCCCAGACTGACTGAACCAGAAAAGTCAAACACCCGAGTACTTAATCTCCTCAAGTTTTCAAAGACTTTCCCTTATTGACAACATCCATTCCATTTTACTTTGTGTTAAAGAGTAGGGCTGTGTGTCTAGAATACTATTTATATTCGTATTTTGATCCCAACATTTGTATTTCTGAATACAAATAAATACACATTATCAGAAAATGCAAGTATTGCGTGCATATGTGTGTGGTTGTGTTTTCTTATGGAAATTGAGAGCTGAACAGAACAGAAACAGACATCTGAAAATTTGCCTAAGAAAAGGGGCATAGTGTGTTACCTTTCTGATAGGGTGTTCTTGAAAGGAATTCAAAGATTCTTTGAAAATATTTTTGAATAATCAGCATGAGCAGGCAGTAATGAAAAGTATGAAAAGATTTGAGACAGAAGTTTATCCATGGGGCTAACAAAAAGTGGGAAATTCAAAGATATCCATAAAATCCAGAAAAAAAAACCTGTCTCTTTTGCATAAACTTCTTGAATCCTCAAACTTTATAATCAATTTTGATTTCAAAACTATCCCAATCCCAACTTTTTCAGTACATGGAAGGCTAGTTCTCTGGATCTGCTTGCACAATGAAGTTTACTGGTAAAAGTATACTCTGCATTTTTACCAGTATAATTTATTTGGCTTCCACTTATTGTTAAGTTGGACTCTTCTTGGTTTATGCTCTTCAAATGCAGTTTAATTTCTGCCTCTGTATGTTCCTGTCCAAAGAATTGACAGTCTCAGCCCACTCTAAGTGTGTAATCCCTGCTGCTTTTTAGGGTTCCAGACCATAGCAGCATGGGAGCTAACAACTGGGCCACAATAATGCAGGAATTTCTCAGATTTCTCATGATCCCATAGTGCAATAGAGATTTCCCTATCTGAGCTTGTCATATTTATACTTTCTGTATGTTCCTAGCACTAAGGCATTTTTTTTCTCCAAACGATATCTTATTTCACATATAGTTTATACCTAATTCTTCCATAGCCTCTCATTAAGTTTTCACTAAGCAATCTCTTTTCCCTTCCGGAACTGTACTGCTCTCACTTATTAGTTTGACAGGTAACTCATGGTGTACCCCCATTTGTGTTTGACAATACTAGTTACTAGTACTGAGAAGTCTACTGAAAAATAAGGATAGATTCTGGACTTTCCTTCCACTAACAGCAGCTGACACGTGTTATACCAGTGCTTGACATGCAGTAATCAAGTAGAGGTGGTTATGTCCCACTCCTCAGAATAACAGGTAAGCATAATTATTGTGATGACTATTTGCCTTCTGCTTATTAGTCCTCAATCCTTACCATTGTCACAGTGTGAACACAGTTCCAGCTGTCCTCCTTTGCAGAGCTTAACGTGGAACACCTATATTCTTGCAGACATTCTGGGGGACTCAGCATGAGTTGAGCCCATCAGAGATTTAAGGTGCTCATCCTGCCAAATTCAGAAGGCTCTGATACATCTTCCAATTTAATAACAATTCCTGCCCAGTAGGCTCAAGTGTGCAATAAAGTATGATGATGAATTGTGCCAATAAGTTCTGCCTTTTTATGTTACCCTCTGTCTCACCACCACAAATCTAGTTAAGAACTGAATTACTGCTTGGCATTTTCAGTTAAAGGAAACTTAGTCTGAGAAACAGAAAATGAACAAAGCTGAACATCAGGAAGTTAGACAGAAAGAAAGAAAGGAATGAACAGAAAAAGATGTTTTCCTACTCATAGATATTAGAAGATCACCGTCGTTCAATAGCCATAGTAAAAGAACCTCACTTTTTAAAAGTTGGTTTAGAAATGGAAGGTATTTTTATTAACAATGCAGAATAATTGATATACGCTAATGTTTAACATGCAGCAATGTGTTCCAGTGGGATTTTTTTATGTATTAATTTGAGTGTTTGCTTATTTTTATTATCATTTATTATATGTTCTTTCATACTGTCACAGGACTGGCCTTAAAAGAAATAATTTTTCGAGTTGGTAAAATCTAAGCAAATGGGACTTTCATTAGCCCTTCCTCTAGTTTTCTGCAACCAAAATCCACATGTATTTACATACTATAATGGCTTCAGCTTCTAGGCTGTCAGAAGCTGGGTTACTTGTTATAGAGCAAATCTTAGTCCTACAGAATCATGAATTACAGTAAGGCTGAAAATATAACATTTGTTAAGGTGCAGCCAAGTTTTCTGAGACTGTCTTGCCAGACAGGAGCCAAAGGTCCAATTAGACAAAAATAAAAAAAAGGCAAATCAAGAAAAAAGCAAACTCTTGCACTTCCTAGGTAAAGAAGGGAATTCTTGCTATGTTGTATGTTTTTTCACCTTTAAAATCCATTTCTTCCCTTTCCATGACTAAATAGCATTGCTTGAGTCAGAGCATTTATGCTAGGTATCTTCACAGCAATAAAGGTATTGCAGCTTGTGCCAGCCCAAGTACCACAGTCCTGTGTTCATAATGAGGAGGAGGGAAAACAGCATTGAATCCTATATAACCTAATGTGATTGTCACCTGAAATACATGAAGGAGCAGAGCCTAAGACACATAGGACTGGAGGCTGTGACTGTTACCCATCATGCATCCTCAGTGAGAGCAAATATTAATACATTAATGAAAGATTAGATTTCATCAGACAATATTAGATTTGAATACATCTAACTGTTGGTCAGGGTGCTACAGAACCCAGTAGAATCTGAATTGGCAAAGTTCATGCTCAGCCCAAACCTTACCTGTCCCAAACTCTTAAACATTCTACTTCCAATGTTTTTTATTATTAAACACTCTTTTAAAAAAGACATTAATGCATTTTTGATAGAACTCTCCACTTGAAACAATGGCAACTCTAAAAGTTAAATGCAAAATTCCTGTCAACTCCCCTACTTTCTAGTGTCCATGCTAGATGAAATGTTAATGAAATCTGTAATGCTTCTTAACTGATTATACAAAGGTTCTAACTCGGAATCATCCAAAGACCCATAGGGTTCATACCATGTGTATGCTGCAACTAGCACACATTGACAATGCAATTGACAACTTATCTCTGAATATCTTTCATACCCAATGAACTATAAACCATTCAGTGGTCCACTCCTGGCATTTATGCTAAGGATTAAAAAGACAAAAACTTCATGGAGTTTAGCAAGAAAAACTGTAACACACTGTACGAGAGTAAACAAACTACATGGATCAATATAACATGGCAACCAGGTAGCAGAGCAGCACAAGAAGCCAGTGGAGAGTGGTGCAATTGCCAAGCTGAACATAAGTAAACAACGTGTTCTCATCACAGCTCATGCGACTCTGTAACGTGCTATGCTGTCAAAGGAATTTATTACTGTCTTGAGCTCATCACTGGTGAACACAGAGCAGTAATAAACATACTGTTTTTCACATGTCCTCCCCACCTCCAAGGTCAGGAGGGACACTGAGAAACCAGAGTACCTGTTAGGCAGCTACTAAGATGGACAGGAGCCCAGAGCAGATGAACTGTGAGAAATGGAAGGAACTGAGCTCATCTGGAGCTGAGGCTAAGGGATGTTCTAGTTCCAAACTCCAACTAATTGAAGGACAGTTACAAAAAGTCAAATTCTGAACCTCTCCTCAGTACAGCTACAATATAGCAGGGGGAATGGGTTTCACCTTGAGACACTCAGGCTGGAGATGAGGAACAACTTTTCCACAACGCAGCAGTGCAAGAAAACAGCTGCTGGGAAGCACTGTGGAAGCGTCCTCCACAGATATTTTCAAGACCTGTTTGGACAGAGCCTGAGCTCATGTTGGTGGTAGTTTCCTGTCCAGCACAAGGTTGAACTACATGACCTCCAAAATAAAACTCTCGTTCTAATCAACATTTATGTGATTCTGTGAAAGGAAATTTTTCCCAAGTTACCTCTTCCATAAATATTCAACTAGATTTACAGTGAACAGTCACCTAACTAAAACCAACATAGAAGATGTTTGCTTTGGCATTGCTGCTATTGTTCATTCTCTGAACAATTTCTTTCTTTTATATAGTGCATAAGCCATGTCAGGAATCACATTATGCTTTCCTAGCGAGACCTCTCAATGCCATCTGGAGAAAAGGATTTTTTTATGACTATGCAAAGGCCCAGTTTGAACATGTCATTTATGTCACTGAATTTTTTTTGATGTATATTGCTGCCCCAGTTTTGTCAAATAAAAATTATTGTTTACTATGCAACTTCTTAAAAGAAGCATTTGATACCATCCCAATCTTATTTTCCCCTTGCAAACTGGTAAATTATACTATTTACATATTATATTACATGAAGAAAAATGCTTAGCTGCTTTTACTAGCCAACCTACATGCTACATTTCTGCACAAATGCAGGCTACAAGAGACAAAAGTATTAACTTTGAACATTGAAATTTGTGGCTGAGAACTGGTTCATTGTTATAGAGAATCTAAGATGTGGTTCAACTATATCTGTAAATGTAAGAAGATACTTCAATTAATGAAAAAACAAACATACAAACAAACAAAAAAAAACCAAGCACCCTCCTAACAAATTAATTATATTCCTAGTCCTCATAGTGTAATGTGTACTAGATATTCAAAAGGCATAACTGCAGTCATTTCAGCAACTGATGGACAGCATATCTGTGTTTTCAACCTGTTTTTGTGTGTTACATATACGAATAAAATAACTTCTATCTGCTTATGATTTGCAGCTAATGTGCAATTTGCTGTTCTATCCAAAATGGTGAAACATTGGCTACTCTACAAGGTTCTTCTTCTAAGTTTTATCCCCTTTGTCCTTGTACAATACCAGCAGTTCACAAGTGGGAAACTGTAATGACAGTTGAACATGGCAAACTTAGAGGAAAATTAAGGGGCTGAGTTAGTGAGCACATTTCTAGTTAGTAACTTTGGCACAAAGGCTGCTGTATCTGTGTTATGTTGGTACGCTTACTTGCTTAGTAAAGGCATTAAATTCATTAGCTCTGCATATGTGGAACAATGCTAGGCATTAAATTCATTAGCTCTGCATATGTGGAACAATGCTAGATTGGAGCTGATGATCATATGAAGATCTTTCAGGTACTGGTATTAGTTTCATACATCTATGGAAAAAAACTACTAAAACAATTTCACCTTTGTGCAAAGCAAATCACTGTAGCAACTGCTATGCAGTTGATTCTAGGAAGGGGATGGTTTACATAGTTCATTCCAAGGAAACATCAGGCTGGAGGGCTTCTGGCAGTAAGGCCATTCAATATCCTTATCACATGCCACGTGAATCTCAGATGAGGCAGTGAAGTGTGGCTTCTGTACAAATACATGCAGAATATATCATGAAGAGAGTTGAATTCACAGCATGAATTCATCTACGTTGCATCTATGTAAGGTACTGAAATGCAGCTTAGAGTCATAGAGTGGATTCCAGCACTTACACATGACAATGCTCACAAATATGAAAAAACCAGGAGGAGCTCAAATTGTAGGCAGTAGGTACTCAGGCAATCTATAACGTCCTAACAGCCTCTTCACATCTACGTGCAGGACAGGAGAGAGGTCCCTGCTACAGCTCTGTGTAGACAGCTGGAAGTGCAGTTCTATCACCACCCCAAGTGCCAGGCAGGAGAGAGCAATGCACTCAAGATAGAAAGGGGGCATGCAGGTTTTGAAGTGTGGAATATCTGAGGTATTGACAATCCTGGAAGGTAATCTGCATATTCACAGTCTTTGTTCCCTATTCTATTGGCCCCTAGGTATCCTTAGCACTTCAGTCCTCACTCGTCAAAAGCTTTCCATGATGTGAGAGAAGATCCATGAGAAAAGGGAAAGGACCTTTCCAAGCAGTGTGTTGCTTGAGTTAGTTTTACTGGAGGTGGCTATTGGGCAAAAAATAACTCCCTATTTATATATTGCAAGAGTTCAGTCAAATCAAATGTCCATGGAAAAAAAAAGCTAAACAACCCAACACAGCAATATACACAAAGTAAAATTCATCTGTTCAAATACAGATATAAATATTATGGATATTGTCACTGGAGTTGGTAATGTAAATTCCCTTTACAGGTGACAGAGAAGCACAAACACTTCTGGAAAGCAACTAATTTTATCTTACTGTAGACATCTGAAATTGAAGTCATATAAACCATACACTAAAAGACTTCATTTATTTTTCAGCATTTATAAAGGGAGTCTAAAGGGACCTAGCCCAGCCATAAACAGTTACAATTTTAGAAGATGAATTCCACCCACATTATCTCTTAAACAGCAGAAACAAGGATGCTGCACCAAGGAATGCAAAACAATAATAGCATAAGAAATACGTGTAAGCAATAGTGCGGTTACAAGGAACAGAGATGGATGTAAGGATTTCCCTGGTCTTTCTAGGAAAATACCAACACAAATACATCTACAGCACCTGTTCTATGACATTGCACACACTGCACACCTGTAGTATCACAGCATGTGCTGCTTGTAGTATCACGAATACCAGAAGCCTTTTTTGCTCTGGTAACGTGGAGCTGTGTGTGAGATCCCTCACTCTACTGTGCAGTGAGATGTAAGATAAAAGCTTTGGAGAAAACCAGCACAAATATTTGTAGATTTCACAACAACATGTAGAAGTTTCATACCCAAAGGTACCTATATAAAGATGTACATAGCACAGTAGTCTTGAAAAGTCACGGTCAGTTCTCTGTAGCATAGCAGGCAAGTGCTCCAACTCATGTTCCATTTAGGTTCTAAATGATCTCAAGCCTTCCTAAACACGATGAGGATCAAAAGACAACAACAAATATGAAAACAAGATGACATGGAACAGGAAATAATTATGCTTTTAATGTTACTGCTACTGGACTTGCCATGACCTCTTCTACATGAGGAACACTCAAGTAGGGTGAGGTGCTGCATGTTATACAGCACACCTAAGTACATATCAGACCTCAGGGGAACCACTCTACATTTTCCATCATTTTTCTGCTGTCATTTTATAGGTCCATCATCAATCATTTCATATTGTGCTTTGCTAAATGCTGCAACAACTGGTTTTCCTTTCATCAAAAGAACCCTGAGCCATCTTTTCATACTGGAGTTCCTGCCAAACGTCTGCTTATGTTAAAATAACTGCTGAGAATACAGGCACAGGAGGCTACAATGCAGTATTTTAAATATTTCACAAATATATTATTTGCGTTATCACACAAACATTAGTAGAAATACATCGAGAATCTTGTGTGTGGCTATGTAGCAGCATCCTTCCTGCCTTTCTTCTTCACTCATACCATCAAGACCTTGGTTTTTTGAGTAGAGTTACTGAAATGGAGGGAAAGATCTTGTTGCCACAACATACTGACATACTGTTCCTGTGTGTTATTTGTCCCTTTGTGGTTAAATTGTGCGTATTTCTCAAATCCCTGTGTACAGTCTCAACTCCTGTTGAAAAACTAGCCATCACACTTTCCAGGATTATGTTCTAAATGGAAAACAGAGTATGTCTGCGTCTTGAGAATATACTACCATATAGGAAAAACACTTGTCAATAGAGTATGGAGGCAAAGTGACCAGCATGAACAGCCACAGAGCATTCGTATTCTCACATTCATATGGTCTATAGTGAGAGGTGAACTACCCTCCATTTTTAACTTGCATTTCACCCTGTACTTGGCACAATGTGAAGAACAACTCAGATCTGGCAGAAGCGCATGAATGTGAATCCTAGCTATAATGTTTTTCCATACTTCTTTCACACACTATCCAACAGTCTTTTGACAAATACTGGCCTCCATTCACAAACAGGGACGTAGCCATTGTTACTGGCATAACAGGGAGTAGGGCTGCACTTCTGTCTGGCCACAATTGCTACAGAAATTGTATGAGATAGACAATTGTTATTGCTGCTTAAATGCTAGTTTAGTGTGACTCACCAGAGGCAACTGACTGCTTTAATTGATCCCACTAAATCTTGCCTGCCAAAAGGGTGGCCTTGCTGTGCAGTTCTCCAGCTCCAGCGTAACTGTTTCCACGTCCACCTGCAGTAGGGCTGTTTTCTACTATTGTTCCCATTCTTTTCATAATGTAAGAAAACCGTGGCACTTAGTTTGACAGTCCTCTGGAGTAAACAGAAGAGGAACTACAACCCTCTCTTTAGAAAACAGTAACATTGCTTGTTTAAATAGTGCTCCTCAAGGATTAATAAAAATCGTTTTCATGTATTTCCCTGAAGGGAGTGAATTCCTTTTCACTTGTCTTTACTTTTTGTGCACTCTCTGCAGGAAATTAACCTGACAGACAAAGGTGAGGGAGTGTAGGTACTTGTTTCTGCTAGCTGATACGTAAGCAGCAGCTTCTTGGCTGAGTCAACGTGGATACCCAGGGCTCCAAACATTCTTCTCAGTTTCTTCAAGTCAAACTTGAGGCACACGGTTAGAGCCATATGGAGCGTTTTCACTGTTGTTCTTGAGCTCATACCCTAGTAATGCTTAGGTAAATATAAATCCAACACTTAGATCAAAATTAATTTGGAAAGAATACACCTAAAGATGCAGTGGTTGCTTTCCACTTAAATCCTACAAAAACTCTAAATACTTCAGCACTTAGAAAGATTTTTCAAAACACCACATGTGCATTTGGGTGAGAATGTTCCTGGAAGTCAAGTGTTGTAACCACGCTGAGAGTGGTTCTTCATGCTCTGAAAATTTCAGATTTGTTAGTCAGTAGTGTAATTTCATTATTGTCTGAAGTATTGGGCCAGTTTTTCGGATGAAGTCATATACTGAAAGCTGTTTTCCCTTCCTATTGTAACATCCTTGTTCTGAGACTATGAGATTTTTAAATGACGTATTAAAACTAGAAAAATCTATTCTAGTCCTGTCATTGATGTCACAGGACATTTAAATTATTGAAATACTTTGCGTACTAATAAGCATTAAAGTTTTCTTAATGCTAAATACATTGTTATATATATAATACTATACTTCACAATCATATTGTTTTAATATATAAACAGAGGAAGAACAATATATATAACAAAGATGTATATTACATCTAATTGCATGTCACAGCTGATGATATAGCAATATTACATATATTGCCTGGTGATAAGCCTCAAAAGGTTTTTGCTAATATTAAACATTTGGTTTTTTTCATAACACTAAATACTGAACTTGACTTGTAAAACATCTATTTGCTTCAGTATTCCCAGAACAAGAATTGCAGAAGGAGTTATCCTATATTTTTTAGAAAATTGTTTCTGTCAAACTAAATGTACCTCTAAATATGACTCTCATACCCAGGGTGGGACTGATCTCAGCTTCAGGTAGATAAATCTAATCTAGATGACTATCTCCCTTTGTGAATAATAAAAATAAGTGATAACAAGCCTCTCTGAGAGGTTTTGCTCTTTTGCTTAGGCATAGCATACGCATCCTTTGCTCACAAGCACCCTGTGACAACGTGGGCCTTGCCTCCGGCTGCCTCCAGACCCGTGTCATATCTGGCAGACCCAAGAAAACCGTAGATAACTCAGGGAGTCTCAAATAGCATTAGATACGTCTGTATGAGCAAAAGAATCAAGCCCTAGAACTTAGCCTAGAAATGCTTACTTCTCTCATTTCATATAAATGGTTTCAAGACAACTAGGGTTAGATCCAGTAACCAGTGAACCCATGTTTATGGCAGATATGGCACAGGACATAAGAGGTGCTTGTGTCCAATAAAGTGAAAGCTGAAAGGAATCACATTGGTTTTTGACATCTCCTTTACCTCAGAAAATATTTATTTAGGACACTTGACTTAGATTAGCAAGAGAAGCTAGTGATTTTGTGTCATGGTTTATGCCCAGCTGACAACTAAATGTGATGTGGCTACTGGTTCACTCCTTCTCCCACCTGTGGGATGAGGAAGGGAAATGGAAAGAAAAAGGTAAAAATCATGGGCTGGGATAAAGAAAGCTTAATAGAAGACTAAAGTAAGAGAAAAATAGTAACTGTAATAATAATGAAATAATATACAAAGTGGGTAATATACAGTACAATTGCTCACCACCTGGAAACTAATGCCCAGTTTGTTCCAAAGCAGTGGTCTTCTACTCCCATGGAAAAGTCCTCCAGTTCACCTGATGAGCATGATGTCACATGGTATCAATACCCCATGGGTCAGTTATCTCAACTGTGTCCCCTCCCAGCTTTCCGTACTCTCTCTGGCTTCTCGTAGGCGTGTCAGTGTGAAAATCTGAAGAAACTTGCCTCTATCCCAGGCATCAGAGCATATAAATGGGTTTCAGTAGCAATGTTTTAGTTTCACTGGATGGCCTTTGTTCTTGAAGAACAGAGATTAAAGTACAGGCTCTTTTTGTAGACTAGCCCATGCTGTCATGAAGACCAGTTAGGTGCAAAGCCCATTCCTATTTATGATATAAGGATGTTGTCACCAAGTCACTGTGTGAACAGTACTTCCGGAACCAGTCTTTTAGACCTGTCTGTTATTCAGTTGTTTGTGAAATTCAGGCCATCAGATCACAAATCTGTGTATTTTTCTGTCTGAGAAGATTTCATAAGGATTACTCTTGTAAACACTGGAAAATTAAATTCTTCCTTATGAGCCTGAATTCTATAATTTTACTCATCCTTTTATCATACATGTATCTTCTGCACCTGTGTCTTTAATTATCTGGCTTGGTCTTTCCTTTTTTCTTCCTCCCTTGCAGACTCAAGTCTATTTTCTCTTTAAACTTCTGGGCATATGTTGACAATACTTTTTAAATGGTCACAGTCTGAGAGGAACTATTCTGAAATGCAATTCAGTTGATTGTTAATAGTAGTCATCAGAATACTTTGTAATTATTCCTGCAAGAATACTTGTATAGATTACATGAAAAGATGATTGCAGAGGAAAATAATGGCTGTCTTGAGTGCCTGTTATTTATCTGGAAAGCATTTTTTAATAAAGGAAAAGTTTCTGGCATACATTACGTAAATGTTGCATTGTTTCAAGTCCTTTTTCTTAGCTTCTCTCCTATCCAATTTTCTAAAATACTTGCCTTTGTTTTTGAGTGCTGCTCTATCTAGAAATGGAGAACTCCAGCAATTGGTGACAACTCGTGTTGCTGGAAGAAGCATGACCATGTGATCTGGGAACTTGTCATACATATGCTGTTTGGTTTGTCTCTTGCTGTCAATGAAAAATAAATTAATTTCTTTCATGTTTCAGTGCGAAATTTAAACACATATTTCCACACAATAGACATGAGTATTGGGTGGTTAATGAACTAGCATAGAGACTTGTCAATGTTTTTTTAAGTACTAAACCTAAGGCTAGAATATGAAAATACATATTGACTATTTTCTTCCTCTTGCAACAGGACCTAATAATACCTTCTTTTTCAGAGAAGTTCTAGAACAATGGCTCCTACATAATCTCTCATTTCTACTCCTGTCTGACTAAGGGGTAAGGTTTTTAATGACACACCATGCAGAATATGTCATACCTGCAGTGTAGACTAGGAAAGTGGATGGTCTGGGATAGACCCAGAAGTAAGCGATGATCATGCCTCCAGGGTGAGAAACAGCAGCCTAAGAAAGAACTTTCTCATATGCTTATCCACTGGATTCAATGGTCTGGGCTTTTGGGGACTACTTGAATTTATGAAAAACTTGCTAGCATGTAGTGAACATTTCCAGAATGGAAGGAAAGGTGAGCTTTCCAGATCTACTGTACTGCAGGTCCCAGATTTATTTGGGAGTTCATTTCTTCGTACATCACAAGGCAGCAAAAAGAAGTTGGCATGCTTATTTCTATATGCCACCCATGCCACCCAGAATCACAGAATATTTCATTTGGAAACGACTCTTAAGATCATCAAGTTCAACCATAAATGTGAAGCTGACAAGTTTGTTACTAAGCACCACATCTACACATCTTTTATATACCTCCAGGTATTAATTAAACCACTACTCAACGAATATTTTTGCCTGATTTGCTGTGACACTAGAAGTATGGTGGAGATTTACAGTGAAGGCAAATGGGTTGGATTATTTCAGAGTTCATCCAGTTTCATTTAAAGAACATTAAAGGAAACCCTAATAATAACATCTCAACACTGCACACTGCTTTCCTGACCAATTTCAAAATACCACATATTTTGATACGTCATATATGGTGTATCATATATCACATATATTTGCATGTAATTAGCATATGTTCGTTCACTCACCCTCACAATAATGCCATACGACTGAGATATAGTTTCTGCTCACTGTTGCCATCTAGAAATGATGTTACTTTCTCATCTTTTTTCTCCTATCTTGTGACACAGGAAGAAAATACATTCTAAACTGAATGACCCACAGGAGTAAAAAAATGTCTGCATACAAGTTCAGGATGAATAATCATTTAATCTATTTTGGACTTCTCCACTGATTGCGAATAAATTATCAGTTAATAAGTTCAGCCAGTAGGAAGTCCTCTGCAAGGTTCTGTATTATTCTGTCTAGCTCACTTTGGCTTAAAGGAAGCTCATCAACAACTCTCCATCAATCTTTGTCAGCTCTTCCTTCTATAAATGACTACAATCAGGTATTTTAAGAGATCCAACTATATTTAAAAATTCTAAGGGAAATGTTATATTTATCCTGATATGAAAAAAATGGCTTATGTTCACCATTCCCATCCTGGAAACGTTATTGCTGAGTAAAGCAGATTTGCTTCTGCCAGCAAAGAACTCAGTCATTGTTCTTCAGGGGTAAATACAGTGTTCAGCAAACCCTGACTTGTCCTTAAAAAATGGGCATTTCCCAGCTACAGAGAAAGGTGCTTAGGTTTCTCTCCTCAAGAGTTCAGTGTAAACTGAACGAAGGGTGGGTGGATGTGTGCATGCGAGGGAGCGGTGAGGCAGGGGTGAGTGGTCTTCAGGAAAATAAGACCTTGCTCTAGTCTGATATAATTTCTCTGACTCCTGCAAGACACCAGATAAGCACTAATAAATCCAGAAGTCTTGGACAAATGGCATCTCTGGCAAGGGTATAATAAACTCTACTAGTAAATATGTAATTGAAATTAAAAATTAAACCATAGTTATGTATAATCTTGTGCCTGTCAGGTTTATCAAGTCAGTTTCTTTGTAATGGAGAAAGAAAAAGTCTGACACATTTTAACTGCTCTGTCACACAAAAAGATTTTAAAAAAAATCAGGATCTGTCCTCGTACAGAGGTTTGCTTATATCTTACATGTTTGTAGACAACCTCTGCTGTGGCCGGTAGAGTTAGAGATTTGGATGCTTGCCATTGTAAGGCTTCATTTTCACTTATTAGCTTTTAACTTTCTAGGCAGAAATTTTCAAGACACAGAGTTCACCTCAGCATGACATTCTTTCTTTAAAAACTTGAGAAAATAGATTGCCTTTTTCTTGAGGAGTGGCACTCTACGGTTAGGAAGCTTGGTTACCTGTCAATGTCCTTTGTATTTATTTCATATTACACTTTCTCCCTTTCCCCTGATGTTGCTAGGGATCATGTTTCCTGCTTTGGAAGAGAACTCTGGAGGCAGAGATAGGGAGAGAGTTTACATGGTATCTGTCACAATCATGCTATCTGGGCCATTTTTGACTAACACATGCATCTCACCTGGCAAATTATCATGTGACACTGGGTAGAGTGTGAAAACTGCATTTTTACAGGCATCATTTACAGTGATATGCTGCAGCAAAAAGCCAGGGGAGCAGAAAGGGAATTTGCTTTCAACTTTTCAGATACAGGCTGTAATAGCTGTGACTGTTGGGAAATGAGGCACATAAGGGCTAAGGAATGGGAGTCAGGCAGGCAGATCTTGGAAAGGGAGGAAGGAAGGAAGGAAGGAAGGAAGGAAGGAAGGAAGGAAGGAAGGAAGGAAGGAAGGAAGGAAGGAAGGAAGGAAGGAAGGAAGGAAGGAAGGAAGGAAGGAAGGAAGGAAGGAAGGAAGGAAGGAAGGAAGGAAGGAAGGAAGGAAGGAAGGAAGGAAGGAAGGAAGGAAGGAAGGAAGGAAGGAAGGAAGGAAGGAAAACGAGACAGAGAAAAAATTAGGCAAGGATGAGGAGATGAAATGACCAGTGAGAGGGTCTATATGACTGTGTGAAAGAGAAGGATATGACCAGGAGAGGAAAAAAGTTCTTCATAACAGTCTTGAAATCAGAAATAGCCAGATGTCAACCACTGTCTGCTCCCAAACGATATCTGCAAAACTTCCTGGTGAACAGCCATGGACCCTCTGTCCAGAGTGACATCTAGTTACTGCTGCAATAAACTCCAATGGTAAAGGTGCCTCAGAGTACTAAAAGTTTT